>NW_005871151.1:1183426-1250223 GCF_000147115.1 Myotis lucifugus | reverse complement strand
CCTCCCTCCCGTCTCAGCACACACACATATTTATCGTTGGATGGCCCAAGGTTGGAGAACTGAGACCAGTATCAAAAGTTTTTACCGGAACATTTATATCTCTATCACTCTGGTCCTTTTTAAACTCCAGACAATAGGGCCTCCTACAAGTTAAATTCAGCAATTTTTTTTCTTCTGTTGGCCCCCACGGATTGTCAAAGAAACAGAATTTCCGGAGGATGAGGCCCAGAAATCAGGATTTTAAAAAGATGCCCAGGTGATTCTAATGTGCAGCCAAGGTTGAGAACCACTGATCTAGGAGGAAGGACCTTAGAGAACATGGTGTCGACCAGCCCAATACTCTCATTTTACAAATGATAAAGCCGAGCCCACGGAGAGGAAGTAGGGCAGACCGTGAGCAACATGGGATTAAGGGTGCCGACCTCCTGCAGTTGAAAATGCACATATAACTTCTGACTCTGTGGTCGGACCTTGGCATTGGCAGATTCAACCAACCGCGGGTGAAAACAATATATTCGATCCCCGATTGGGAATCTGCGGCCGGGAATGCAGCGATGCTGTTTCCACGAGCGGCTGGTTGGATCTGCGCATGCGAAACCTGGGCCTATGAAACCCGCGGATGCGAAACAGCTGATGGGAAGGGCGGGCTGTATTTATTGGAAAAATCTGTGCGTCCCTGGGCCCGCGCCATTCAAACCTGTGTTCACGGGTCAACTGCCTCCTGTCCGGGATCTCAGCGGTCACTGAGGTGAGGCCCTGGCCTGTCCCCTGTCTCCTGTCCCCTGACTCGCAGGCTGGGATTCCTCAGCGTCCTCCTGGGGGGCTTGTGGGTGGTGAGAGCTGTTCAAACGTGGAGCCGGCTCTTGGGGTTTCGTCTTGGTGAATTGTGACGCCTCCGTGGTGGGCAGTAGGGAACAGAGGTTGCAGAGCCTCTTGACCTCTTGGCAGGGGATTTGAAATTCTGTGGCCGGTGCCATCGCCCCGTTGGTCACCCACACCGGCCTGCGCGGCTTCAGCATCTCCAGGGCCGGCTCAGGCCGGCAGCGTTAGCCACAGCCTCACCTGGGGAAGGTGGGATGTGGAGGGAAGGCGAGTCTGCTGTCAGGCCCTTACAGCCACCTTGTGGGTCGGGAAAGTGTCAGCAGGGATGAGGGACTGGAGCTCAGGGGCGTCAGAGGGATGGCCCAGGGTCACACAGCCCCTGGGTGGCAGAACCGAGGGCTAGAGCCTGGATGTTTGGAGAGTTGGGCTCCCCTTCCTGTATAAATACCACGCTGCCTTTTATTTTTATTTTATTTTTTTAAAATATATTTTATTGATTTTTTTACAGAGAAGAAGAGAGAGGGATAGATAGAAACATCGATGAGAGAGAAACATCGATCAGCTGCCTCCTGCACACCCCCTACTGCAGTGGTTCTCAACCTTCCTAGTGCCGCGACCCTTTAATACAGTTCCTCATGTTGTGGTGACCCCCCAACCATAAAATTAGTTTCGTTGCTACTTCATCACTGTAATTTTGCTACTGTTATGAATCGTCATGTAAATATCTGATATGCAGGATGTATTTTCATTGTTACAAATTGAACATAAAGCATAGTGATTAATCACAAAAACAATATGTAATTATATATGTGTTACCCAAAGGGGTCGCAACCCACAGGTTGAGAACCGCTGCCCTACTGGGTTTGTACCCGCAACCAAGGTACATGCCCTTGACCGGAATCGAACCTGGGACCCTTCAGTCCGAAGACCAATGCTCTATCCACTGAGCCAAACCGGTTAGGGCGCCACACTGCCTTTTAATTACACTGTATGCGGAAGATCGGGCTTATTCACGTGGACAATCAGAAAATAAGGCCACACCCAGGACGGGGGATTCATTGTGCTCCCTGAGCGTTTTCAGACAAGGGCTGAGGGTTTATTGACAGGAGCTCACTGCGAGGTCGAGGTGTGAGTTTGCAAGGAGACCTGCAGGGGTGAGGGCCGGTGGCTGACTTCCTTTTGCCTCCAGGTTTGTTAGGTCTGGTTCTCACAAGGGAAGTTGGCAAGAAGGGTCCAGGAATAAAAGCAGCTAATATTCATTGAGCACTTTCTATGTGCCAGGCAACGGTGCCAAGTGCTTTACTCCCATTAGTTTGTTCTGTTTTCACAGCTACTGTTTTTTAAAGTTATTTTTCAGAGTTGACGTACAATACTATATTAGTTTCAAGTATCTATATTATAAAAGGCCTATGGCCCTAACGCCTTAATGAGCAAAGACTGGGGTGGGTGGGCGGGGCTGCCTGCGTGGGTGGGCAGGGCCCAGCGATTTCCCCTGCTGGGCTTCTAGTACAACATAGTAATTAGATATTTATATACTGTGCAAAGTGATCACCTGTGATAAGTCTAGGACCCATCTGGCACCATACATAGTTATTACTGTATTATTGTTTATTCCTTAGGCTGTACACAGCAACCTTTGAAGCAGGGACTATGATAAGCCCATTTTTACAGAGGAAGGCACAGAGGCACAAGGAGGAGTAGTAAGACATCTGAGTTAATAGTGAAGCTAGGGTTTGAGCCCAGGAAGATGGACTGTGAGTCTGTCCTTTATTTTTAATTGAGATTTAATTGACATATAACACTGTGTTTAAGGGGTACAACATATTGATTTGATGCACTTATATTGAAACATGACTGCCATTGTAGCATTAGCTAACACCTCTGACCCATCACTCAAGTATCATTTTTTTTCTAGTTCTGGGAACAATTAAGATCTATTGTCTTAGCAAGTTTCATGTTCATACTATGTCTTTGTTGCCTGTATTCACTGTACTGTGACCTCCAGGACTGGAAGTTTATACCTTTTGAGTCCCTTGTGTCATTTCATCCACCCCCACCCCACCTCTGGCAACCACCAATCTGTTTTCTGTGTCTACTTGTAGATTTCACATATAAGTATGATCATATGGTATTTGTCTTCCTCTGTCTAACTTATTTCACTTAATAT
Source organism: Myotis lucifugus (assembly GCF_000147115.1). Classification (NCBI taxonomy): domain Eukaryota; kingdom Metazoa; phylum Chordata; class Mammalia; order Chiroptera; family Vespertilionidae; genus Myotis; species Myotis lucifugus. Next base: position 1,247,234 of record NW_005871151.1, on the reverse strand, counting down.
AATGCTATTAAGATGTATCTATGTTGTCACACTTGGCGAGATTTTTAAAAAATATATATTTTATTGATTTTTTACAGAGAGGAAGGGAGAGGGACAGAGAGCCAGAAACATCGATGAGAGAGAAACATTGATCAGCTGCCTCCTGCACACCCCCTACTGGGGATGTGCCCGCAACCAAGGTACATGCCCTTGACCGGAATCGAACCTGGGACTCTTCAGTCCACAGGCCGACGCTCTAGCCACTGAGCCAAACTGGTCAGGGCTATTTTTTTATGGCTGAAGAATATTCCATTGGACATACACTGAGTGGCCAGATCATTATGACTGGCCAGAATATTATGACCACCCCATTAGTACAATGAAGTGAATTAGTTATGCAAATAATAATAATAAAACCTTGAGAGTATTTGCTTAGGAAGTTTTCAATATTCAGTATTTTTGGAAGTGTCAATGAAGTACTGATGGGGTGGTCATAATAATCTGGCCGGTCAGTGTACATACCACATCTTCTTTATCCATTTATCCATTGATGTACACTTAAGATTTCCATATTTTGGCTATTATGAATAATGCTACAATGGATATAGAGGTGCATATTTCTTTTCAAGTTAATGTTTTTATTTTCTTCAGATAAATACCCAGAAATGGAATTGCTGGGTCATATGGTAGTTGTAGTTTTAATTTTTTTTTTTTTGAGGAAACTCCATACTGATTTTCATAGTGGATGCACCAATTTGCATTCCCACCAAGAGTGTACAAGGATTCCCTTTTCTTCATATCCTCACCATCACTTGTTATTTCTTGTCTTTTTTATAATAGCCCTTCTAACAGGTGTGAGGTATATCTCATTATGGTTTTGATTTGCATTTCCCTGATGATTAGTGATGTTGAACATATTTTCATATATTTGTTGGCCTTCTGTATGTCTTCTTTGTAAAAATGTCAGTTTAGCCCTGACCGGTTTGGCTCACTGGATAGAGTGTCGGCCTGCGGACTCAAGGGTCCCAGGTTCGATTCCGGACAAGGGCATGTACCTTGGTTGCGGGCACATCCCCAGCAGTGGGTGTGCAGGAGGCAGCTGATCGATGTTTCTCTCTCATCGATGTTTCTAACTCTCTATCCCTCTCCCTTCCTCTCTGTAAAAAATCAATAAAATATATTTTTTAAAAAGTCAGTTTACATCCTCTGCCCACTTTTAAATCAGAGTGTTTGTTTTTGTTGAGTGATATGAGTTCTTTATATATTTTGGATATTAACCCCTTCTCAGATATATGGTTTGAAAATATTTTCTCCCATTCAGTAGATTACTTTTTTTATCTTGTTGATGTTTCTTTTGCTGTACAGAAACATTTTAGTTTGATGTAGTCTCACTTTAATCCTCTTTGAGTTAATTTTTTTGTGTGGTGTAAGATAGTGGTCCAGTTTCATTCTTTTGTATGTGATTGTCTAGTTTTCCCAACACCATTTATTCAAGAGACTATCTTTTCCTCATTGTTTATTCTTGGACTCTTTGTTGTACCATATATGTGTGGGCTTATTTCTGGATTCTCTATGTGTCTGTTTTTATGCCAATACCGTACAGTTTTGATACTACACCTTTGCAATATAGTTTGAAATTAGGGTGTGTGATGCCTCCAATTTTGTCCTCTTTTAAGTTTGCATTGGCTATTCGGACTCTTTGTGGTTCCACACAACTTTTAAGAAATATGTATTCTGATGTTGTTGGGTGGAATGTTCTAGAAATATCAATTAGATCCAATTGGCTGATGTTATTATTCAGTTCTTTGATATCCTTGCTAATTTTTTGTGTATTCGTTCTAGCTATTACTGAAGAAAGATTTTCGATTTATTTATGTCTACTTTTAGTTTTGTCGGTTTTTCTTCAAGTGTTTGGAAACTTGTTGTTAGTTGCATACACATTTGGATTGTTATGCTTTCTTGTTGATTTGGCCCATTATCATTTTGCATTGTCTCTCTTTACCCCTGGTTTTGTGTACTTTTGGCCTAAAACTGTTTTAAAACAGGTGTGCTTTAAAGGTATTCTGTCAAGAAATCCTCTTTATCTTCATCTGAGATTGCCTTTCTTCTAAATTCATCCCTGGTGTGGATCACTAGATATAAAATTCTAGATTGGTAATTTCTTTCATCCATTAAAAAATGTTAATAGTATTTTTTTCTTGCCTTCATAATTTCTCATGAGAAATTCATAGTCATTGATTAATTGTTCCCTTTTAGGTAATGTGTTCTTTTTCTCTGGATGCTTTTTTGGAAGTGTCAATGAAGTGCTGATGGGGTGGTCATAATAATCTGATTAGATATTTATAATGAATTTTTTTTTAAAAATTTTAGTTTCAGCAGTTTGAGTGGGATGTGTCTTTGTATGTCTTTTTTGGGGTGTATTTTGTTTGGGGTTAACTGAAGCATCTTCTATCTGTAGGTTTGTCTTTGGCCAAGCTTGGGAAGTTCTCAGCCTTTTTTTCCTACCCATATTTTTTTTCACCATCTCCACTCTTTATTTTTCCCCCTTTTGGACTCTGATGACACAAATATTAAATCATTTTTTATAGTGCCACCAGCCTATGAGGGCCTGCTTATTTTTTTCAATCTTTTTTTCCTCTGTGTTTCAGACTGAGTCATTTTTGTCACTACACCTCGAAGTTCACTGAGTATTTCTGTCATCTCCAATCTGCAAGTGAGCCTAACCGGTGAGTTTTATTTTAAATTTCAGTTATCGTATTTTTAAATTTCTACTTGATTTTTTGTTATGTCGCCTATTTCTTTAATGAGCTGTTCTATTTTTCCATTTGTTTCAAGATTGTTTTTGATTGCTTGTTGGAGCATTTGTATAATGACTGCTTTGAAGCCTTCGTCAAGTCATTTCGGCGTTTATGTGATCTGGGCATTGGCATTTGTTGACTGGTTTTCCCCAAGGGCATTAAGAGCCCTCTGGCTCTCCGTATGTTGAGTGATCTTGGATTTGATTTTGAATGTTTTGAATAGTATATTAAATAAGGCCCAGCGTTGTGGAACTCCGATGGAAAATTTTTGTTTTAGCAGTAAATCAATCCGGTTACATTCCATTGGCAAGTTCCCACCTCCCTTCTGTGGACTCTGGTCCTACAATCAGTTCAGTGTCTAAACCAGTGTGTCTGCACCGCCCAGGGGGACAGTCTACATTCTAAGTCCATGAGTTGCGGAGTATCCGCTGGTCTATTTCTCAGCGCGAGGTGTGTGGTTAGGATCGGACCCAGGCAGGCACAGCTGGGATGTGAGCACAGGATTCACAGCAGCCACCTTTCGGAGACCCTGTCTCCTTTATGTCTCCAGCACTTCGTGTTTGCCTGGGGCTCCGCTTTCCCTCCCTTTGTCTGGAAAGTTGGGGCTGTGGTTACCTCAATATGCCAAGCACTTAGCTGAATCCAGGGCCAGGCCTTGGGAGGACAGAGAAGGATTGATTAGTGGGATGCTAACTGTAGGAGAAGCTGGGCTGTGGGGTATATGGGAATTCTCTGTGCTCTCTTCACAACTTTCTGCCAATCTAACACTATTCTAAAATATAATAGTGTGTGTTTTTAAAACTCAATTAATGTTTGCCTCACCTTCTTGGAATCCCAGCTGCATTGAGCTGATAACCAGGGCCCCTCCCTCAGAGTTTTGGCCTCCTGTAGGGGCTCCTGCCACTGACACTATAGGATTGCTGGGGACTGGGTGTGAGAGAACCAAGAGGAGGAGAACATGGTGTGCCCACTTCCTCCAAGTGTTGGCTGTTCCCTTTCCTATGCCTGGAGCTGCTTCTGCCACTCGCTGATCGTGTTGATGCTCACGCACTGGCCTTGGGCTGGTTGCATCAGGCCGGGCAGTACTGGGGGAAAAGCAAAGGTTCACTCCCTTCCCACGTGATGGTTTAAACTCTCATGGGCCTTAAAAGACTTGCTGCTGTTTACTTCCCACAGTTTTTTTTTAAAATATATTTTTATTTATTTCAGAGAGGAAGGGAGGGGAAGAGAGATAGAAACATCAATGATGAGAGAGAATCATTGATTGACTGCTTCCTGCACGCCCCCCACTGGGGATCAAGCCCGCAACCCAGGCATGTGCCCTTGACTGGAATCGAACCCAGGACCCTTCAGTCCACAGGCCGATGCTCTATCCACTGAGCAAAACCAGCCAGGGCTACTTCCCACAGTTCTTAAGCAGCTGCTCCATGCCTCCTGCATTCGGGGAGAGAAGGGCGAGTCTGTTTTCTCCGTTTTTCCCTTTTAATTTACCTCTTTTTAAGTCTTTTTATTATGAAATGTAAGAAAGGAGCCATAAAACATAAGAAAAGAGCACAAGAGGAAACAACTCAATAACTATGTTTATATTTAAATGAGTTTAAATGGGCACCTATGAAGCAACCACCTAGGTTACGAAATAAAACACTGGGAACCCCAAAGCATCAGTCCCGACCCCCTCCCTCTCCTGCTGTAAGGAAAAATTATCTCTGACTTCATGGTAACCATCCCCGGACTTACCTTGACCTACCATCTGTGCCACAGTGTGGCTCAGGTGTCAGTTTGAACTCTGTACAAACCGAATCACACTTCATGTCTTCTTTTACGTCTGCCATCTTTCGTTCAGCATTGTTTGTGACAGAGCCATCCATCTCGTTGCTAATTAATTTTTATTTCTGTATTGCATTGTACAAATACACAGCAATATGTCTTTCCACTCCAGTGCTGATGAGCCTTTGGGTGGCTCCTCGTTTGGGACTGTAATGAGCAAGGCTCTGTGACATTTTTTATCCACGTCCCTTGGAGCCCCTGCGGGCACCCTACAAGTATGTACCTAGGGGTGGAATTGCTGGGTCAGCGAGTAGATCTTCAGCTTTAATAAAATTGCTTTCTCGAGTGTGGTTCCCATTTACACTCTCACCAGTAGTCTGTGAGGGTCCGTGTGGCTCCACCGGGCTGTCCTTTGGTCGTGTTTGTTCTCATGAATGGCACAAATGATGTTCGGTCTACATTTGTCAAGCCATTGAAGCGACAGCTGGCTGTGGCTGTGTTCTGTGTGACTGAGCTGAAATCCTTTTGTTCAAACTTTGAAAAGCCTTGGGTTACGCTCCACTTTCATTAGAAGGGAATTGAGGACATGTCACAACAATTATCTCCAGTGGAAAATGTGCTAAAGAAAGCTAATGATGATTTGTGAAGGGAGCGAGGAACTCAGGCCTTTGAAGACTGAAATTGCATATCAAAGGCCGTCATCTCTAACTGGAGAGTGTCAGGGCTGGTGGGAGGCTGTGGGCAGGGGGATGGGAGTCACATAAAAGAGGGATTATTTCAAGAACCACAGGACTGGGAAGAAAAGAGTAACAGAAAATTCTATGGTTGAGCAATAGTGAGTCATTTGTTGTTATGTGTCAAGAATTATAATTTACTCCATCAAAGTGATGGCATTCAAGAATAGACGGGATGAATGCGACCAGGTGGTGTGAGAAAGATGACACCACTTCATTTCTGGGCTCCCACTTTGGGTCCTGACTTCCTCCCATAAACTTCATTAAACTATCCGACTTGGAAAACCTGTGAAACCCAGGAGACAGGTAGTTTAATATGGAGGGATGACCTCATGGCTCAATTATAAAATTCATAAAGCCCTTCCGAGCCTGGTACAGATGAAAAAGTTGCCATGAGAAACAGGATGTTCTCAATGAAGTGAGAATTACTGCACAAGCCCCCTGAAGAGATCAGTTTTTGAAGAACAGAATAAAACCAATCCAATGTAACAATGGGACTAACCTTAATAATGAGAGTAAACATCTTATATTGTTACACTTATTTTATATGCCAGACTTTGGGTGCTTTACGTACTTTTTCTCCATTAATCTTCACAAAACTCCATGAGATTGAAAATATTGTCTCCATTTTACAAATTGGAAAACTGAGACGAAGAGAGCTTAAGTGACTCACTCAAGGTCACACAGCCTGGACGAGTTGCAGCTGAGAACCAAATAGATAAAGCGACTCCAGAGCCTACCTTCTGTGTTTTTTTTAAAAAACTTTTTTATTTGTTTTAAAGTTTTATACAATAAAATGTATTTTATTTTGCTGTACAGCTCTATGAGTTTTAATACCTGCATATATTTGTGTAACTACCTTTACAATCATGACAGAGAACAGCCCCATTTTTTCAAAATTATCCCTTATGATGTTCCTTTGTAGTCTCCGTCTCCCCCTCCCCCTAGCCCTTGGCCACCGCCTACAGTTTGGTGTTTTCTAGAGTGTCCTGTGGTGTCATACCGTATGTAATCTTTGGGATTGGCTTCCTTCACTCAGCATCATGCCTCTGAGGTTCATTGGCGTTGCTGTGACTCTGAGTAGTCTGTTCCAGTGGTCGGCAAACTGCAGCCCCTTGAGTGTGGCTCTTCCACAAAATACCACGTGCTGGCACGCACGTACAGTGCGATTGAAACTTCGTGGCCGCACTCAAGGGGCCAAAGAGCTGCATGCGGCTCGCGAGCCGCAGTTTGCCGACCACTGGTCTGTTCCTTTTATTGATGTAAAGCAGGGGTCCTCAAACTTTTTAAACAGGGGGCCAGTTCACTGTCCCTCAGACCGTTGGAGGGCAGGACTATAGTTTAAAAAAAACTATGAACAAATTCCTATGCACACTGCACATATCTTATTTTGAAGTAAAAAAAAACAAAACGGGAACAAATACAATATTTGTATTTGCATGTGGCCCGCGGGCCGTCGTTTGAGGACTCCTGGTGTAAAGTATTCCATTGTATGGATGTGCCACCGTTTGTTTATCTATTCAGTTGCTGAAGGATGTTTTGTTCTTTCCAGTTTGGGGGGGATGGTTTTGAATAGACTCACTGGAGACTTGTGCATACAGAGTTTGAACGTGTTTTTATTCCTCTAGTGTAAATATAAGGAGTGTGATTTCTCAGTCATGCAGTAAGTGTGCATTTGCAACATTATAAGAAATTGACAGGATATTTTCCAGGGTGGCTGTACCATTTTACATTCTAACAGCGATGTGTGGGAGATCCGGTTGCTCTTTGTCCTCACCAGCACTTGGTAGTCATATTTTTTTTTAAATAGCATTTTAAGAGCCGAAACCGGTTTGGCTCAGTGGATAGAGCGTCGGCCTGCGGACTGAAAGGTCCCAGGTTCGATTCCGGTCAAGGGCGGCTGATCGATGTTTCTCTCTCATCGATGTTTCTAGCTCTCTATCTCTCTCCCTTCCTCTCTGTAGAAAGTCAATAAAATATATTAAAAAAAATAGCATTTTAAGAATTTTAATAGGTGTGTAGGGATAGCTCATGATTTTAATTTGCATTTTCCTAATGACTTATGATGTTGAACATCTTTTCATGTTCTTATTTGCCATTCAAATATCTCCTTTGGTGAAGTATCTGTTCAAATCTTTTGCCCATTTTAACAATTGGGTTGCTGGTTTTCGTATTGTTGAGTTTATGACATTCTCTATATATTCTAAATACAAGATTTTGTTGTTGTTGGACATGTGATTTGCAAATAATTTCTTCCAGTCTCCAGCTTTCTGGAAAGGGTAAGTTTTTAATGAAGCATGAAGTATCAATTTATTATGTTAGAGATCACGCTTTTGCTATCAGTTTAAGAACTTTTTGCCTAAACAGAGACCACAATGGTTTTCTTTGCTGTTTTCTTGTAAAAGTTGCATTTGGTTTTCTGTTTATATTTGTTGCCTATAATGAGTTAATTTTTACATAAGGTGCAGTTGTTCCAACACCATTTGCTGAAAATACTATCATTTAAATCGCCTTTACCACTTGGTCAAAATCAATTGATCATATTTGGGTGTGTAAATTTCTGGGACTCTATTTTAGACATTGGCAAAACTTTTCCTAAAGGGTTAAATAGTAAATATTGTAGGCCAGGTGGTCTTTTTTGTATGAAAGTAGTCATAGACAATGGGATTGGAGAGGGTGGGTCTGTGTTGCACATGGAAGTTGAGGAAAAGGGAAGAGTTGAAGGTGACCTGCAGATTCCTACTTTGGAATCTGTATTTGAACTTGCAGTTGCTGGGGTTCTGTATAAGAATAGTTCATTGCATTAGGCCCCTTGTATATCCTGTCCGACGATTCTATTGACCAGTGGTTCTTAAATTTGGTTTGCAGTAGAACCCTTTGGAGAGCTTGGTCGTTGGACGCAGATTGATAAGCCCATACTGAGTCTGACCCAGTTGGTCTGGGGTGGACCATGAGAATCTGTATTTTTAGTAACTTCTTAGGTGATGCTGATGTTGCTGGTCTGCCTTTTGTCCCAGCCGTTATAGAAGCAACCTCCTCTGCCCAGGTGAATGCACTTGCAAGGTTCTCTTCCCCGGGGCATCTCTGGATTTTCAGCAGAGAATGCTGGTGGGAACCCGCCTGGCTCTCAAGCACATGTTATTCGAAAGTGCCAGGTGAAGCCCTGAACCACAGAGGATAAGAGCTGGTGGAGAAATGCTGGGAGACGATTCTGAGATGCATTTGGGAGGGTTCCTCTGAAGGTTCCAGGGAAATGGTGGCCCAGTTGCCCACTGTGGTGACCAGCTTGATATTGGGCACCACACCCTTAAATGGGCCTCCCCTCCTTCTGTGTCCCCCACTCCTGTTCCCAGGCTCACTTTCCCAAACAAACTACCCGCATGCAAGCCCTTGGCTCAGGCTCTGCTCTCAGGGGTTCTCAGGCTGAGACATTGACTGTGGCTGTCTCCCTCTTCCTCTGTCTCATCTACCAAATGGCCTAATTGGTACTTACCTGCCATGAGAAGCACAGAGTTCCCTGGACTCCATGGCCAGGGACGAGGGATTACTCATTCCTGTCCCCACAGCACACATGCTGGTGACTGGCACATGGTGGGTGTTCAGAAAACCGTGAATAAATGAATCAGTGGAAGTATTTTTACACTTGTTAAATGGGAGTGGGTGGAGGGGATGGGGCAGGGAGAAATGGCAGGCGCCGTGAGTCTGTTTGGAGACACGGTGGCTGGAGCTCAGAGCAAGACAAGCTGGCAAAGAGCTCATGAAGGGTCTGGGGGATGGAGGTCTCCGCTGGGATCCAAACGCCATCATTTTCTACCCGTGGGACCACAGGCCACTTTCCTGTTGAACTTCACCCCCCCCCCCATCTGCAAAATGGGGGAATAATAATATCCACCTCACTGAATTTTACTGCGACAAAAGTCTGACCATGTACTAAACATCTAGCACTTGACCTGGCACCTAATAGATGTTTGAAAAGTGTTAATTGCCTCTGTGGTTGGCTAACTACCTGTTAGAAGTGCAGTGGCAGGAGGCTGGAATGCAGAGACCTCTAAGGTGCATTTCACTTCTAAGATTTCAGGAGACCATGGTAGTGGTCAGATACAAGTTATTAACAGTAGTAATGAAAGTAACAATGCTTATTAACATCAGCCACTGTTCATGTAGTGCGTGCTGTGTGCCAGGCACTGTCCCAGAAACTTTATATGTTGGCTTATTTGATTCCCAAGTCGCTCTATGAAGAAGATCCCATTATACTGCCAGTTTTACCAATGATGAAATCAAAGCACAGAGAGGGTAAGTGATTTGGTCAACATCACACAGCTAGCAACAGGTTGAGCTGGGATGTGAACTGGGCTGTTTCGCTTTTTGCCGTTGTGCCGTATTTCTGGGATTTGAAATGGTCTGATCATGGAGCAAGGCCCTTGTCTTGGCTGCCACGCCTCTCCACCTTTAGACTATAGTGTGTTACAGGTATTACAGTTCATACAGCAAGTTCACATGTACCGTTTGTTGAGCATTGCATGTGGAGAAGGGGAGAGGATTAACAATGGTCTCCATAGTTGGTGTGTGCTATCCTATGCTGTGCCATTAAGTACAGAATGAGCCAGGCACTGAGCTATGTAGAGGTAAGAGAAACATAGCGTCTCCTCTAACACAGGGTGGAGGGGTGGACCCCATGAACACAGAAATGCCACGTATGACTCACGTGTCAGGGGAGTGAAAGGAGAGGTGGTCAACCATGCTGGGAGGTTGGGGTGGGCTCCCACAAGAGGTCTCCCCACCCCCATCTCCCACGCCACCCTTCCTCCTCTTCTCCTCCCTTCACTGAGGTTGCCTTCAGAGCCTCTTCACCTGCTCCCAGAGGAGCCCCGGTGAGGAGAGGGGATTACAGCGAGGACGTGTCAATATGTAAGAGGATAGAATGGGAATCAGTGGTGTTTGTACAAAGCATTTGCCTCGTGTCCATTCCTGGTTGTTTGTTTGAAAGTTGCCCTGAAGAATGTCAGGTTCTGTTAGGATCCGGAAGGAGTAGGATTGAGATGCTAGGCCCTGCTTGTCTTCTCTGGTGCTATTTGTGTACATAGGAGATGCAGGAATCCAATGAAGAGCCTTTGTTTTAAACATATATATTTTTGTTAATTTCGGCTCAGTGGCTAGAGCGTCGGCCTGTGGACTGAAGAGTCCTGGGTTCGGTTCTGGTCAAGGGCATGTACCTTGGTTGCGGGCACATCCCCAGTAGGAGATGTGCAGGAGGCAGCTGATCGATGTTTCTCTCTCATCGATGTTTCTAACTATCTCTCTCCCTTCCTCTCTGTAAAAAATCAATAAAATATATTTAAAAAAATAAAATAAACATATATATTTTTATTGATTTCAGAGAGGAAGGAAGAGGGGGAGAGAGGGAGAGAGAGGGAGAGAGAGAGAGAGAGACATCAATGATGAGAGAGAATCATTGATTGGCTGCCTCCTGCACGCCCAAGCCTTTCATTGTAAATGGGTCTATTGATGTACCTGATGGATTATGCTTCTGGCTTAATAGACAAAAACCTCTGTCTCTGCTCTACACTCCACTCACACGGCCCTGGTGGCATCCTTTTCTTTTCAATGGAAGGCAGGGGGCTGGTGGACAGAGGAGGATGGCTGGACCCTGTTAAGGGGGACTCTCCCCTTAACCCATTGTTTTGATAGGGACTTTCCCTTTTAAGAACACAGTCCTCCCCCACCCCTTCCCACTACTCCCCTCTAACAGAGGGGAGTGAATTGTCAGCTGGTGATCCATGCACATCTCTGTTTGGACGAATGTAGCAAAGGGGACTTTGGGGTTCCTTTCACCTTCCTCCTCTGTACAACCAATAGGAGGCAGTGGCCTGGCTAGATGTAGCTGCTCTGCAGATGCAAACTTCCTACCGATGGGCTGGTCCTCGTTCGTGTTTGGGAGGAGAGCAACAGGAAGGAGGAGCGTGAGGTCGGGGTGTTCATCCCCTCAGCTCTCTCCCTGCGGTTGCTGTAGTTTAGCTGTGTTCCTTCATGAAGCCAGGAGGGCACTCCTTCCCCAGGTTCCTCCAGGCCCAGGCGCAGTAACAGCTTCCACCGTCACTGGTCCAGCTGCTTTTCCTAAACCCTTCCATACCCTTGTAAGTAGATGCGTTACTAAGCCCTTCTATAACCCAGCCTCACTGGCTAGCCTTTATCGGTGGGACACTGTGTATTTTCTAAAGATGGCTGCCTCAGCATATATATCACCCGACCTGTGTCCTTAAAGCGGGATCTCCTTATCCCTCCATCAAGAGGTGGGAATCCATGGCCACTCTCCCCTCACCCCCCTTAAATCCGGGCAGGACTATGAAAATGGCAGAAATGATGTCCAGGGAATTCCAAGGCTAAGTCAGGAAAGGCAATGCGCTCCCACCTGGTCCACTGGGGATGCTCGCGTGTGGCACCCGCCAGGTTATGGAGAGGATACGTATCGGGGTCTCTACCTTGTTCTGACCCCACTGCTCCCTTTTCCCATCTGCCTGGTGAGCTCCTCTGCTTAAATATTCCCTCCCCGCAATTCTGTTCCAACTCCACCTGACAGATAAGCCCCTCTGCCCTGTAGATGTCCCAGCATTTGCCTAGGACTCTGTTCCGGGACTTACTGTACCGTTCAGTCACTTATGTATTTGCATGTCTGCCTCCCCCATCAATCTGCGAGCTGTGTGGGGCTTCCTGCTTCTGCTGCCGACCTGCCACCACAGTCATGGAGACCTGAGACTTTGAAATCCGATCAGCTGCATTTGCAGCGGGGTCTAGCCCACACTCACTGGCTCTGAGACCAAGGAGAGCAACTTACCTTCTTTAAGGTTACATGTTCTCCCCATCACAGTAAGAATTCCTGTTTACAGGATTGTGTGCATTAAAGAGATAACCCATCAGAAACACCTGGCACATGGGAAACACTAAAAACGACTACCTGTGGTTATCTTCGTTGTTGACCGGTTACCATGCACCAGGCACCGGGTCCTTCACGCTCACAGCAGTTCTGTTAGGTGGGTGCTATGACTCCCAGGGCACAGGGCGGGCCACAGGCCCAGGGAGAGGGCGCTGTCCCAGGCTGTGTGGTTGGGCTGGAGGAGGCACCCTCGGTGGGGTCTTTGCTAGGGGCTCAGTCCAAGCTGATGGATCTATTCCAGCAGCCTGGGCCGCCTTTGGCTCTGCTGGTCCATCCAGACTTCACATCCCTTTGCCACTGGAGCCAGAATTCAGCCTGGGGTTTGCCCAGGTCTCCTCTCCAACCAGGTCGGGTGAGTCCCGAGCCGGGCTGCACGTGAGCTGGTGTGTTTGTTTTCAACTCCACCGAAAAGATGTGTTCAGGCCCATTCCCAGGTCAGTACACAAACTCATTCCATCCGCCTTACGATGAAGACGCGAAAGCAGGCGGCAAGAAATCCCTCCCTGTGCACCGGTTCCAATCAGCGATTCAGCTCCTAATGACCCGCTAATAAAGAATTCACAAAAGCAAACCACACCATTAAATATAGAAGCGTATTGACGCCGACCTGTTGGGAGCCCTTCTGTTCCTTTTCCAGAAAACAGTGTCTGAGAACAAGGCTGCAATCCCCCTCCTTGAGCAGTTCCTGCCCTTTAAAGCAGGGCTGTCTCTAAAACAAAGATCTGTAATGAGGCATCTGTTCTCTAGAAGCCCCTAAAGCAGTGGTTCTCAACCTTGGCTGCACATTAGAATCATTTGGGCATCTTTAAAATCCTGATTTCTGGGCCTCATCCTCCGGAAATTCTGTTTCTTTGTTACTAATGTTGTGGCCTCACCCTATAACTAAGAAACAGAATTTCCGGAGAATGGGCCAGAAATCAGGTTTTAAAAAGATGCCAGGGTGAAGTCTTAATGTCGGGCAAGTTGAAAACCCTTCCCTAAAAGGGCTGTTTTAAAAAACCAGCCCGGGGGCCACTTCATGTGGCCCTGGTTAAATTCTCCGAACCCTCCGGGGAAGGGGGTTCTTGAGGTTTCCCCAACCCCCCAAACCCCGCTGGACTGGGGGGTGAAAAATTCGGGGCTCCTGCAAATAAGTGCCGGTGAAGCTCCTGCCCCGCCCAAGGGGGGCCCCGGGGGGCGGGGGAAGAAAAAAATAACGGGCGGTTCTTAATAAGCCTGGTTTTCTCATAGCCTGGTTGAAGAACATGGGGACAAGACCCGCCTGTGCGAGAGCTCGCGTGGACTCACTGGGCCTCGAGAACAGTCCTGGTAGGAGCCACAGTGATTGCTCCTGTGTACCAGACGCACAGAGCTCAGAGAGCTGACTGAGAGAAGGTCCCCTCCCGATGACCTCAGGTTGGACGCCCAAACCCTGATTCCCAAACCCCGACTCTTAGCCATGACTCACAAGAACAGAGTCCTGAGCCCCCAGCTGTGGTGATGGGAGGTGCTATTTCCATTTCTGGCAATAGCGCAGGCCTGGTTGGTGCCTTCACAAACAGCACACCCGTGTAGCCTACCAGCACCTGGTCAGGCGGCATTGCCCACTCTTCTCATTTTAGTGGTGGGGCCTGGGGAGCTGAGAGGGGTTTTGTAGAGGGAAGTTGGAAAGGTTTACGTGCCATACTTTGCAAATAATAGCAATTTGTTCGGTATGTCCCGATACCCCACCATTGTGTGTGTGTTCGTTCTTCTTCCTGCCTCTCTTCCTGTCACTCTCCTCCTCTGATGAGATGGTGATTTACCTCTGATTCCTCCAAGCTTACCTCTCCACAGCCATCATCTTGCTCAGCCAACAGAAGGCCCTGTAGTCACCCCCAGAACTGGCTTTTCTCAGTAAGTCATGCCCATCCTTTCTCTCACTATTTTTAGAAATTCATACAGTTGGTGTGAGGGCTACTCGAATGAATAAGGTTCTGTGTATAAAGCCCTTTGCACAATAGCTGGCATAGAATAAAATGATAAACAAGTTAGAATTTTTATTATTGCTATTTTATTGTTTTACTGCTACCAGTAGGAGTTTGCTACCGCAGGAAGCTACCCAATAGAGAGGTATCGCTTAGATCTCGCTCAGCTTGTCTTACTTTTGATAAGAAAAGAGATTTCTGGAAAGACGCCTTTTCCAGGTTGAAGCTCAGAAGGACTCTGGAAGTCCTGGAACCCTACCTCCAAAGCCAAATCTTGGAAGCCCTGATAGAAGCGACTATTGACTAACGCTCCGTGGTCTGCCCACCCTAGGGGCAATGCTGCCTGCTCACTCAGGGGAAAGCCTGTGGATGGAGGGCATAGCAGGCACTGCTGGGCTCCCAGAGAAGTCAGGGGTGTCGCCTTTCCTGGCGAAGGTCGTAAAGGAGGAACGTGCCCATCTGTCAGGGATTTTGCAAGTCCAGCCCGGCTTGGAGGCGGGGCCAGGTGCGCGACCTTGGGAAGGGCCTTTGCTGACATCTCCACTCTCTGATGCTTGCAGTGGGAGATGAGATTCTGCTTCGCTTACTGGGCAGGTGGACTGTACAGTGTATTTTTCATCTTGCTGGATCCCATTTAATTTAAACCAAATTCATCACCATCTTCCCCTTCAACAACAGCCTTCTCCTCGCTCCTCGTCTCAGGAATGGTAGCACCACTTACACAGGCCTCCCTGTGCTGCTGGCGTCTCTGACTCTCCCTGGTGCTCTCTGTTCCTTCTCCCAGCCCTGCGGATTCTGCCTGTGCAGCATCTCTCATGCCTCACCTCCCGCTGCCTCCGTTCTGGTTTACACTCTCATCGACTCCTCTCTGAGCTTCCGCACGTCCAGCGTTGACTCTTCTTGCTTCTGCGTAAAGAAAACAAAGCAAGGAGCTCCCTCTTTCAGGTTATGCTACGTTATGGTGTAATAAAAAACAACTCTAAAATCCTGGTGGAGCTTTAGAGGGTGTGTGTATGTGTGTGTGTGTGTGTGTGTGTTCATATTCTACATGCTCATCCCTGGTTGGCTGAATCTCTGCTCCACGAAGCTCAGGACCCATGCCCTGGATTGGAGCCGAGTTCAGAGGAGATCTAGTAACCAGGTTGTGTTGCAGACATTGGCTGTGGAGGTTCAGTTTTGCTCTCCTAATTGCCCTGTATGTTTTTATGGGAAGGGGTTGAAAAACTATATCGCAGTAGCCATCTTTCCATGACTCCAAAATGTGGTTTTAAATGTGTAAAATGGTCGTAGGCACTGGATGCCTCAGAAGTGCAGAGGAAAGGGGGCCGGGGATGGGGGCAGTTTGGAGGTCAAAGAAGGTTCCCTAGAGGGGGTAAGCTCTGCCTGAACTGCATCCCAGGAGTCAGTTGGGTAAATAAGGGAGAGCAAGCTATTTGGGCAAAGCGACCAGCCTGTGTACTAACTAGTAAATGGCCGGGGCCCTGAGAGCGTGCTGCACGTGGGGACATGAGTGGCCTTGTACTTGCCGCGTGCTGGGCGGCCTCCGGGGGATGGCCGTGTGTGGGACCATCATCTGGATGTCAGCCTCTGTGTCCCTGCTCTGGCAGCCTTGCTTGCCAGGATGGGTAGGTTTTGATAGATGCTAGCTCTCACCTCTCCGGTCCCCTGTAATTTCTCATTACTCATTGTTATTTACAGTCCTCTCGATTTAGAGCCATCTGCGAAGTTAATTTCAGTGCTGTTTACTCTTTCCTCAGAAATCAGTAATGCAGATAACACATCCAATGGAATTGAGTTTTGCAGCCTTTTTTTGGAATCCCACGGAGGCTCCTTTTGTTCCAGATTCAGTAGCCCCACTTTATTCACGGGGGATTCATTCCCAGACCCCAGTGGAGTCCTGAAACCACAGATAATACCAAACCCTATATATGATATTTTTTCCCCTCTATGTACATACCTATGATAAAGTTTAATCTATACATTAGGCACAATAAGAGGTGAACAAGGACTAATAACAAAATAGAACAAATATAACAAGATACTGTAATAAAAGTTATGTGACTATGATATCTATTTCTCAAAATAAGTTATTGTGCTGTTCTCACCTTTCCACTTAAAGGAAGCACTTTACTGCTTCTCTTTGGCAAATCTGATTGGCCAGCGTCACTACCCTTGTGCTTTGGGACCGTCATTAAGTAAAATAAGAATGACTTTAACAAAGCATGCAATGCTGAGACAGTCGCTCTCGTAACCAAGCAGGCTACTAAGTGATTGGAGACGCTGGACCGAGGGATGATGCACATCCCGAGTGGGACTGAGTGACAGTGCAGGATTTCATCATGCTGCTCAGAACGGTGTGCAATGTAAGACGTATGAACTGTTTACTTCTGGAATTTTCCATGAATGGCGGTTGGCCGCAGGTAACTGAAACTGTGGAAAGTGAAATGGTGACTAAGGGGGGACTCCTGTAATCATTTCAGTTCAAAGATGTTAGCATCTCTTGGGTCAGCTGTGCATGGGGATATTGGGCTAACATTTTTGTTCACTTAAATTCAATTTTTCACAAAAACTCCATGAGTTAACCCAGCTTTAACCTTCCAAAAACAGTAAAGAAGGTTTAATCTCACTGGTAGTCAAAGGTATTCAAATTAAGGCATTAGTGAGGAATTTATATTTTTCACTGATAAAATTTGTAAAAATTTAGCACCCATGGCTGGTGAAGTATGCTGAAATGACTTCCAAAATCTTTTGTAAATCAATGGCAATTAAGCATTGAGGCCCATAAGAGGGCTTATCATTTTCACCAGTATTGTGAATTTATCTTGAGAAAATACTTCTAGCGGAAAGAAAATTTAGCATGAACATGGTTGTTGAAGTATCAACCTTCATGGTATAAAAGGGGAACAACCCAAATCCACCAGCAACAGGAGAACCTTAGATAAAGTAGGTGTGTCAGCTGAATGAATGGAAAGTGGTAGAGTCTCAGCCATCGATAGCTGCTGTGCCTGTTACTAGTATCTTTTGTGCTGTTACTGTGCCCTAACTCTACTGGACAAGCTGCTTTCCCCGTGACACTAACTCCAGTTCACTAATGAGAACACATTTTTGTCTCCTAAATAGTTACTGAGAAATTAAATTAGGACCAATTGTAACATAGGGAGTGCTAGAATATGGTTTACTCTGAATAAGAATTTTGTAATAGTAAGAACTCTTCAAAGATAAAATAATAGAGGAATATTCATGGCAGCGTTAATCATCAGAGTTCCAAACTGGAATCAACTCAAATGTCCATCCACTGATAGTTGGATAAATAAAATGTGGTCTATCATTATTCGGCAATAAAAGGAAGTGCTGATTCATTCATGCTGCAACACGGAGGAACCTTGAAAGCACTGTGCTAAGTGAAAGAAACCAGAGACAAAGTTTACATTGCATGATTCCATTGATATAAAATGTCCAGAATAGACAAATCCATAGGGATAGAAAGTAGGTGAGTGGTCTCTCAGGACCGAGGAAGGATGGGGGAGTGGGGAGTGACTGCTAAAGGGCTTGGAGTTTTTTTTGGAGGATGATGAAAACGTACTGTAATTGTAGCAATAGTTGCAAAAACTCTGTGAATATAAAAACTATTGAATTGTGCTCTTTAAATGGGTGAATTGAACAGCATGTGAATTATATCTCAATAAAGTTGGTACCAAGAAAAGGATAAAATAAGCTGACTATACAAAACCGAATTATTTAATCAATCTCTTTAATAGGCAATCATTCAACCTTAAGAAGACCTGAGAATTAGAATGTCTCAGTATCGACGTAAATAATTCTTGCTTAACAAAATCCCAATTCCTCTTAACTGTTCTACAGCTTAGTACAATTCTGATTTTAACTTCTATTTTCACAGCTTTCAAACAGTGAAAGCAGTTTTAGGAAACTTAAAAACCATCTAAACCTGTAAAACTAAGAGATTTCAAACCATTTGGTGTCCTTGTAAGTTCAGAAACCATATCAGTTAAAATTACGTTTGGCTGAAAACAACAGAAACCTCAGCTAGGAATGAATTAACAAAATGGGTAGAAATTTATTTCTCCCCCATGAAAATGCAGGTAAATATAGATGCAGGATGGACAAGACAATTTCTTGATCACTGGGTCCCAAATTCTTTCTAGCAGCTAATCCACCATTTCAAAACAGCATTTACCTCGTAGTCCATAATGGCTGCTCAGGTCTTGCTGCCACATCAGCATTCCAGCGGGGCATTGGGGGCACAGAGAGGAGAGAAGGGCACCGATCTTTCAGGTGTGGATTAATTCTAGAAACTGGAAACAACTTTCTGCCTGCATCTCTTTGCTAGAACTTAGTCACGTGCCAAAACCAGCTGCCAGAGATGCTAGGAAATGTTTTTGTTTTGGGTGGCCACATCTCTAGCTAAAATATGAAGGGAAGGATGAATATTGGGGGACAGGCATTCCCCGATACAAAGTGTTTCTGCCCCTAATTTTTCACATGAAGGTATAGGGAACTGTCTACTCAGACTTGTGTTTGGATCTCTGACCTGGAAAGTCACTCAGCATCCATGAAACTATTTCCTCTCCTACTGAGCAAAAAAAAGATTCCTACCCAATTAGACTGTGGGAAGAGTTAAACATGTTAACACATGATGAAAGGATTTTATAAAGCCGTGCACAAATGATAGCTTTAGCTTGAGAAGAGTACACATGAGTAAGAAGTAATAGCCATTTTTAAAAATTTTTTAAATTGATTTCAGAGAAGAAAGAAGGGGGGCGGGGAGAGAGAGAGAGAAACATCAGTGATGAGAGGATCATTGATTGGCTGCCTCCTGCATACCCACTACTGGGGAATGAGCCTGCAACCCAGGCATGTGCCCTGACTGGGAATCGAACCGTGACCTCCTGGTTCATAGGTCGACGCTCAATCACTTAACCATGCCAGCTGGGCATAATAGCTGTTTTTAAATGTCTGAAGAAAATACTAGGGAAGACAGAGTGAGTTTTTTAAAACCTCTGTCCCTCCAGAGGGCAAAACTGGCAGCCAGCTGAGTAGCAGATAAGCCGTGTCCTCCATCACAGAACTGCTCGCTCGCTATCCGTGGTAGACCATTCAGATGGGTTGCTGATATTCAGGAGATCTAGGTTGGAAGGCGAAGTATGGGGAAATAATTGACACATGCACAAGGTCAAGCTTCTGAGTTTCTTTTCACAGCACATACAGAGGAGAGAACGTGGGTTTGGGATACAGTGGTAGTACATTCCCTAAAAGCTCCCCAAAGTTAGGTCTGATGTCTTACATAAGTCTATACCCAGAGAGCCTCACCGGGGCTGGGAGCAAAAGCCTGTCTCAGGAAGATCCGCTGGAAGGCAGTTTAGTAAGATGAACCTTGTTTTAAATCTCAGCTGTTGCTGACTAGCTATGAGACCAGCGTCGCTCATCTGCAAAAATGAAAATACTCAAAGGCGATAGGATACAATGGGATAAAAAAATGGAAGTGCCTGCATTCGTTTCGTGAGGCTTCTATAAGAAATTGCCACAATGCCGGCCGGTGGGGCTCAGTTGGTTGAGTGTCATCCATGCACCAAGAGGTCGCTGATTTGATTCCAGGTCAGGGCACATGCGCAGGTTGTGGGCTTGATCCCCAGTGGGGGGCGTGCAGGAGGCAGCTAATTGATGTATCTCTCTCATCGGTGTTTCTATCTCTCCCTTTCCCTTCCTCTATCTCTGAAAAAATCAATAAAAACATATTAAAAGAAAAAGAGATTGCCACAATCATAGTGGTTTAAAGCAATGGGAGTGTCTTCCCTCCCAGCTCCAGAGGCCAGAGAGCTACGTTTCTCTGAAGGTGCTAGGCGAGAATCCTTCCTTGTCTCTTCCAGCTCCTGGTGTTGCCTGGCATCCCTTTCTTTGTAGCCACATCACTCCCATCTTTGCTGTGTATTTTTTTCTCTTCTGTCTCTTTTAAGGACATTTGTCATTGAATTTAAGGCCCACCGGGTAATCCAGGCTGATCTCATCTCAAGATCCTTAACATCTTCAAAGACTCTTCCAAGTAAGGTCACATTCATGGCTTCCATGGATTTGGACTTGGACTTATCTTTGGGGGGAGTGGGGCACCATTCGACCCAAAAAGTCCCTTTCACCCAGGTTCTCTCCCAGCAGGAAGAGCCTAGCATTCTGTGGAACCCAAGGAGCTTCATGTGCAATTTTCTACTTGAGTAAAAATACAATTTCAAGTAGTTCTGTTGTTCTCTTAACAAACCTTTCCTCCTCTGTCATGAGCTGTGCTGGTTCATAACTGGGGATACAGAGATGAGGGACACTTGGTCTCTCAGAAGCTTAGTCCACTGGAGTTAGTTCGCTCATTTTGAGTCTGTGTTCTAGAACAGCGGTGCCAACCTTTTGGACCTCACAGACCACCAGTGGTCCACGGACCACCAGTTGCCGACTGCTGCTCCAAAGGTTTCCTTACACCAGCTGTCGCCAACCTTTTGGACCTCACGGACCACCAGTGGTCCACAGATCACCGCTGTTCTAGAAAATCTGTAGAAGAGTAACATATATGCCCCTGTGGAAATCTTAGCAATTCTCCTACTTATGCATTCTCCATGTACTTACTGAATGCCTCCTAGGCTCCAAGCTCTTCACTAAGCCCCAGGGGAGGCTCAAAGGTGGCTGAAATACAATATCTACCTTCAAGTAGCTTACAATAGAAAAATGGATTTGAAATATATAGAAATAATGATCACCCATAGAAGAAAGATAGAGAGAGTGAGAATGGACTTTAGAAACCCCTATGCAGTGAAAAGAACATGTAAACACTGGAAATAAAGACTCCCTAAGCTTGTGCCTTCTTAAGTACACCACGCAATTTTAACACATTCATTAAAGGTCGAACACCTTCAGCTCAGAGACAATCGAGGGAGGGTTCATTCTTGAGAGTGCTGTGTGTGTGTGTGTGTGTGTGTGTGTGTGTGTGTGTGTGTGTTTCAGAATGTTCCGAGAAAGAGAGAATGCTTTTAAGGAGGAGGTTAAAGTTGAAATGTAGTTAGGGGTTGAGGGAGGGGAGTGGTGTGGAAAGATACCAATTGTATTATTAATAAAATTGATCCAAGGGCGGCCTGTGGAACTAGAAGGAGGAATTACATCAATAAGACAAATGATACCTCCTGTAACCTTGAACTCAGTATTGATAGAAAGGTGGATGGGGAGATTTGGGGGATCAATGAAGCTATCTCTAAAACTCAAGGCGATTGATTGAAAGAGAGTAAAGAAAACAGTGGAAAACAACTTCAGCCTTTCATCACTGCAAATGAGCCCACACTGTTGATCACCTGCTCTTAAAATCAGACTCCTAATACAAGCTTCTGGAGGAAAAAAAGGTGTCACGTAATCCGAAAATAGTTTAGGCTGTTCTGTTGTATTTATAGGAGGAGAATGATCTAGTTCATGCATTCTAAGTAGTTCAGCTTTCATGTGTGAAATCAAGTCAGCCCCATTCAGGATGACGGAATCTTCCCCTTTACCTTATTAAATACCCATTCTTATAGTGCTTCTTGTGTAAAATATATAAATTAACATATTCAGTCAACATGTTCTGGTGCTAAAATGAAATGCACGGTGGAGGAGCGTGCCTGTGAGTTCACTCCGGCAGATAGATCCTCCTCTACTACCTACTTCATTCACTTTTGAGCCTCTTAACCACGAGTCTCTATTGCCCCCAAAATGTAGTCTCATATCAATCTCAGTGGTTTTTCTTGAACAAAATATATTTAATCTAGTATTTTAGATGAGTTAGATAAAGGGTGGACTCCTATGTGTGGTACCTCTTAGTTATTGGGAATTATCAGAAAATGGGTTAATCTGATTATCAGATATTTTTATATCAGGGTAGATTGTGGCCTGCACCTGCCTGACATTTATTTTTTCTTATTTCAATAAAATCACCCTAATTTTTTTAGATAGTTACCCATCCTCCACTATCAGTTTATTCATTCCTCCAAAAACTATTTCCTTAGCTCCTATCCTATGTATGGTGTTATTACAGATACTAGGAATATTGTGGTGGGCTGCACAGACAAGATACCTGCCCAATGAAGTCTACATGCCAATAGGGAAGACATAAAATAAATGAATATACAACTCATGGAAGAGATAAATATTATCAAGAAAAATAAAGTTGGTAGAGTGTAGAATATGATCAGGAAAGACTGGAAAAGAAATTATGTGGCAAGGGAGTTTGTTTAGAGGAAGTCAGAATGGAAGTAGAAAGCAGTCAAGTGAAGGGGAAAGCCACGTGATAGTTTTCGAGGGCAAGAGTTTAGGTCAGGTCCCTTTGGTGGCAACTGGTGTGGCATTTTCAATAAATAGAAGATCGGTGGGGCTGTAGTAGACTGAGCAAGGGTGAATCTATGTATATAAAAAGCCAGCGACTGGAACACTGTAACGACAGGAACGACTGGTCGCTATGACGCTCACTGTGGCCGCTTCCCCCAGCCGGCCCTGCTCCCAATCAGCCTCTCCCACCCTGATCAAGAGCAGGGCAGTCGTCCAAACTCCTGCAGCCCCTCCTCCTGGCTGGCCTCACCCCTGATCGCTCCCCTTACCCCAGTAGGAGGTGGGGCCTGCCAGCCAACCTCCTGCAGCCCCTCCCCTCACCCTGTCCCACCCCAGATAGGCCCCCCATCCTGATTAGGGGCGGGGGCCAGCCAGTCAACCTGCCTATGGCCCCCTTCCCCTGGCTGGCCCCGCCCCCAATCGGCTCCCCCTACACCAATCGGTGGTGGGGCCTGCTGGCCAATTGCCCGCGGCCCCTTCCCCTCCCCCTCAGCCAGCCCTGCCCTGATTGGGCCCCAGTTGGGCTGGGCCAGCTGGCCAACCTCCTGCCATCTCCTCTTCCCGATCGGGGTAGGGCGGCCGGACCCCACCTGTGCACAAATTCATGCACTGGGCCTCTAGTGGAATGATATGAAAGCAGAGAGCTGAAGGGGGCACTGTATCTGGAGGACCTTGTGGGCCATAGAAAAGAATTTGGATCTTAACCTGAATGAATAGGAGAGGGATTTCCATCTTTTTAAGATGATTCAAGCTGCCATTTGGAAAATAAACTATGGACAGCAGAAGAGAAAGCCGAGAATTCAGTTAGGAATATACAACAAATGTGAGAAGTGGTTCAATGTGGGATGTATTTTGAAGGAGGAGCTAAAAGGACTTGCTGGTGGGTTAGACTTGGAGTGTAGAGGTGGAGAGGAATCAAAGATGATCCCTAAGTTTCTGTTTGGAGCAACATGGTAGATGGTGGTGCCATTTAATGAAATGGGCAAGACTAGGGGAAGAGTGGGCTTGGGGTAGAAAATCAAAAATTCTTTTTGAAGACTGACATTTGAGATGAATAATAGACATGTAAGCAAACAGGGTGAAGGAGGCGGTTTTGATACATGAGTCTGGAGTTCTGGAGAGAGGCCAGAGCTATAGTTGTATATTAGGAGCCCTCATTTATGGAGGAATTAGAAGACAGAAAAAAAGGAGACCAAGGGCAAAGCCCAGAGGTCCTCCATGAAGTCCAAGGTGAGCTGACTTCCCCTGCAGCTCCAGGTGTGCACATCATGCAACGCAAAACCTCCATCAGAGCTGGTCTCATGGCGTCTGAGGTCATCAGGAGGGAGGTGCTCTCTGTGAGCTGGACTTAAGCCCAGGGATGCCAAGCCTGGAAGTTCGGAGGGCCACCCATTGAAGAGAGCACCTCTGGGAATGAAGCCAACACAGAAGAAGCAGAGACAAAGGATGGAGAAAAACAGTCCAATGACATCACCCAGAGACCCGATTCACCAGTGTTTGAAGCTCAATTTACTCCTGTTTTCTTTTCTGTTATTTGAGTCAATAATACCCCCTTTTAATTTTAGCCAATTTAAGTTGGAATGCATGTCTCCTGCAGCTCTCCCCCAGAATCCCATCATGCACCCTTTACAGGGTAATGGACGTGCCCAAGTTTACACTCAATCCCAATGGTCACCACACTTCCCCGCTGGTTGCTCTTTCTTAGGGCTGTGTCACTCGCTGCCATGTCTGTCTTCCAACATTTCTGTATTAGTCTGACTTAGATGACTTTTTGATGATTCTGGAGTGGGGGTGTGGTGTGTGTGGTGTCTGTGTGGTGTGTATGGTGTGGTGTGTGTGTGGGGGGTGTGTGTGGCATGTGTGGTGTGTGTGGTGTGTGTGTGGGGTGTGTGTGTGTGTGTGTGTGTGTGTGTGGTATGTGGGGGTGTGTGGTGTGTGTAGTGTGTGGTGTGTGGTGTGTGTAGTGTGTAGTGTGTGGTGTGTGTAGTGTGTGGTGTGTGGTGTGTGTGTGTGTGTGGTATGTGGGGGTGTGTGGTGTGACTAGGCAGTCATCCCAGGATCATATAAGTTGATCACCACCAACCGTAGCCACTTAGAAAGAGGAAGCTGGGGCTGGAGAAGGTTCCGGGCTGGCTCCACCAGCTGTCATGCCCCTGGAAGTGGCTCCCGCTCTGAGCATCAGTAGCATCTGGAGGGCAGGGGAGCAACTGTTTCAGGCCCCAACTCTTGGACTCTGGGCTGAAAGCTGCACTGGCTCTGAGATTTCTATGAGAACAGCCAGTGAGGTAACCCTTCCACCGTCATACTGTCCCTTGCATTTTGCACTTTGGCTGGGAAGTTACTCCAAGGCCCAGATACCCACTCATCCACTTACCATTTATTGAGCTGCTTCTAGGGTCCACACAGTGTGCCGAGTCCTGGAGAAATGAGCCAGACTGGGCGCCTGTCATATAGGGACTCACAGTCTAATGTGGGAAAAACGTAGAAGCAGAATGGTTATGTGATAAACTCTGTAACAGAGTCAGATGTGAGGTGCTAGGGAAGCAGAGGAAGGTTCTGACTGAGTCAGTCCGGCCACCTTCATGGAGGTGGCGACACCTTGAACTGGGCTTACAAACTCAGATCTTTCCAGGGACCAAGCAAGCAAAATAAACATTTTAAATGATCAGATGTAGGACTGGAGGGGGAGGACAGACATCATACAAGTGGAGAATACCTGTCCCCTCCAAAGGCGTTTGGATTTAACCTTTTAAAGAACATTGTGCTGGCGAAGAAAAAATCCCATCTGCAGGAAACACAGGCTGGTCCATTTCCAACCTGGGCCCCTGAGCCAGGGAGTTGGAATTCTCCAGGCCCGCCAGGCAGAGAAGCCCTCCAGGGAGAAGTGTTAATGGGTCCTGAGGCTGGGACCCTCCTCTGTGGGGAGTGTCCAGGCTCCCGGGATGAGGCAAAGGGCTACCGCAGTAGGAAGGTTCTCTTGTCCTGGATTTTTTAATCTTCTTACATTTTATTGATTGATTGATTGATTGATTAAGGTATTACATATGTGTCCTTATCCCCCTATTGCACTGGTTCTCAACCTTCTGGCCCTTTAAATACAGTTCCTCATGTTATGACCCAACCATAAAATTATTTTCGTTGCTACTTCATAACTGTAATGTTGCTACTGTTATGAATCATAAGGTAAATATCTGATATGCAGGATGGTCTTAGGTGACCCCTGTGAAAGGGTCGTTCGACTGCCAAAGGGGTCGCGACCCACAGGTTGAGAACCGCTGTCCTATTGCCTCCACACCCCACCCCCCCACTCATGCCCTCACCCCCTGGTGTCTGTGTCCATGGGTTAGGCTTATATGCATGCATACAAGTCCTTTGGTTGATCTCTCCCCCTGGCCTGGATCTTGACCCCTGCTCCTCAGACTGCCTTCACGCATCTGCACCATCTGCCTGCTTTGGCCTTACATAGGGATTGGACCCTTCAACTTTTAACTCAGCTTGGGGAACTCTGACCTCAGGGGTAGCTTCGCTCTCACTTTGCCTACATTCTGACCTCAACTTGCCACCCTTCTGAAACTGTCTGCTGAATCTTGAATCTGGCTGAATGGCATGAGTTTTATTTCATGATAGCACAGTGATCACGAGTGTGCATTTTGAATCACACGCTTGGGTTGAAATTCTCACTCATCACTTATCAGCTGTGTAACTTGGGAGACATCCCTAAGCTTATATATTTAATCTATCCGAGCCTCGGCTTCTTTTTTTTATTAGGTGGATATAATAAACCATGCATCACTTTATATAAAGCACTTGGCATCACTCTGAGGACTTGAGTGAGCACTGAAATAGAACCTACATTTCTCCTCGGGGTCTTGTGCCGGATCCTAACTATGCCTCCATCACCAGATTCCAGATTCGCTCTGGATTTTCCCTTTCCTCTGCCGATTTCTTATCCTCTGCCGGTTCACTCTCCTAGCCTCCTAGACGGCCTTAGCGTTCCAGGTCTGGCTTCCCTCCTGGAATATACCAGGACCTGCTTTCCCTGGTCCTGATGCTGACATGCAAATAAGATGTTAAATCTATCCCTCGGGGACTATGTTGTGTGTGCCCAGCCCTGCATGGGAAGAGCTCTGGATCATTCTGTTCAGACAAAAGAATCCAGCTTGGGCCTGTGACCACCCTCGTGGTCTTGCCACCAGAGTTCACCCTTGTTTTCATTGACAAATATTGCTCCCTACTGGCGTCAAGACATCCTGGGCTCTGTGTTTCAGGGGGAACTGGTGAGCTTCCTAAGCCACTCAGCCTGCAGCCGGCTACTTTACAGCACCCCCCACGGTGCTCCGTAATTGCCTGGAAACGCATGGTGTCTCCTGCCTTGCTGCTTAACTAAAATTCAGTTCTGTTCAACAGAGTCACAATTAAGAGGTGTCTTTATCTTTCCTTTCCCCTGCTATCATTGTAGGGCCCCTGATGCCTCCTTGCTTAATCTGGAAATTGTCTGAACTATTTCCCTGGGCAGTGGGCCATTGTAGTGACTCCCAAAATAAAAAAAAAAAAAAAAAGGCACCGTGTTCTATTGGGAACATATTAAGTGGTACTTTTTGTCAGTTACTTTATTTGATCTCCATGGGGCAGGTCCTATTATCCTCACTCATCCTGAGAAGGAACCGAGCCTCAGAGATGTTAGGTAGCTTGCCTAAGGCTGCACAGCTTGTCAGGGCAGGAGCAAGATTTGCAAGCACAGAGTGGGCTTTCTTTGTCATGTCCTGGGAAGAATACTAAAAGGAGGGGTAGGTGGATAAACTTGCCCTCACAAA
Organism: Myotis lucifugus; assembly: GCF_000147115.1. NCBI lineage: Eukaryota > Metazoa > Chordata > Mammalia > Chiroptera > Vespertilionidae > Myotis > Myotis lucifugus. The sequence goes on along the minus strand of NW_005871151.1, from coordinate 1,219,922 downwards.
GGATGCGTTCTCAACTATCTGAAGGCTTTTAGGAGCAATTAGCAATGAGGGCTGGATGGGGGCCTCCAGAGTCCAGACCTCCACCTCTAGAGTTCTTGAGAAGTAGTGAAAGAGTTGGTGTGTCCTCGTAATTTCACTGCCCTCAGCACGCCAGTAAGTCAACGCACTGTGCTCTGAAAGTTCTGCGACCCAATCATGAGTAGGCGCCTGATCGGTGCTTGTTCAATTAGAAAATACTTTGCATATTGACTTAAAAAATCACCGACTCGAACGCTCTCGAGAAAAATGCCTGCCTCCGAAGCACTCGCAGTGACCCCATTCCCTCCTCGGCAGGACTCCATGGGAGCTGGACTCTGACTGGGAGTTAGCATTCAAACGTTACAAAATGATTCCTTTGAACTCCGTACTTCTCTCTGTAATTCCAGTGCTGAGCGAGGTTGACCCTGGCTCCGCAGCCCCATCTCCTCCCAGCATAATTATCCCTCCAATTAAAGAGCAACTGAGGGACAACTGAACCGGAGTTTCTGCTGAATTACCACTAATCATGCTGCCGAGGAGTCCTCCTCGGCTTTGATCTCTTATCTCTCCTCGCACGCACCCTTTCTCTGTAAGGCCCGCTGCTCTCAGCATCGCTGTGTCTAATCAAACCTGTCACACCTCCACGGAGGTAAATTGGGTTTATTGGAGAAGGGAAATTAAATTAAATCTGTTTAGGAATTAATTGTGACTGTCTCTAGGCCTAATCTATCATATTATCCCATTGTGGTGTATCGGGATCAAAATTTGCTGACCTAGTTAAAAAAAAATACAACTTTTATAGCTAGAACATAGGCATCGTGTTTTGGACAGCAAAGATAGCAAAGGAAAAGGGAAATTTAGGAATTAAAAGGTCCACAGGATATCAGCTGATTTATTGTAGCAGAACGTGTAAAACAAAGTTACGAGACCCAGTATTCTTGACTTAGTTTGCCCACAGATGACAGTGTGGCTGGTATGTAATAAGTGCTCAGTAAATATTTATTTAAATTAATAGAAAAAGGAATGGATGGATGAGTTGTCATCATCTCTCTCCCTTGATCCAAAGGTCTTTATTGGGCCACCAGTGACCCAGGTTACATGGTAGGTAGGTACTCTGCATTCCAGTGCAAAACAAGTATTTATTATGTGCCTACTGTATACTAGGCACTGTGCTACATCCTAGGGACTTGGGTGAGACCCGAATCCTGCCATCATCTAGGATGTAGTCAAAAGGAAACACCGTCGCCCTAACCGGTTTGGCTCAGTGGATAGAGCGTCGGCCTGCGGACTGAAGAGTCCCAGGTTCGATTCTGGTCAAGGGCATGTACCTCGGTTATGGGCACATCCCCAGTAGGGGGTGTGCAGGAGGCAGCTGATAGATGTTTCTCTCTCATCGGTGTTTCTAACTCTCTATCTCTCTCCCTTCTTCTCTGTAAAAAATCAATAAAATATTTTTTAAAAAAGAGAAAGAGGAAACACCATGACATAAGCAATCAGGATAAAGTAGGTAAGCCTCTGTGATGTGAGAAAGCTGCTGGAAGCGTAGCCTGGGGTCATAGTGGAAACTGAGTCACATCTCAGGGGCGTGATCACAAAACCCAGTGGGACTTGGAAAACATGGACAGAGGTTAGGGAAGGAATGAAAAACGCTTACGTCAGTTATTGATAGGGTCATTGATCGGGACAATGGTAGTTTGCACTCGTTTCCTGGTGTAATTATAATAATGCCCACTTCCATTTCCAAAAGTACCCTAATTTGGATGATAAATTATAAGTCATTCCAGTTATTGAAAATTTCTGGGAGCTGCTGACGTATTCAAGAGTGTGGAGGTTGGTAGTAACCGGCTAGAGGTTTCCTGCAGTGGAATACAGAGCACTGCTGCTGGGCCAGGATGGTCCCGTGGAGGAATCTTATGCTAAATACACTCTAGGATCTGAGAATCTTCTTCTCCTTGAGTTCATTGATCCTATAAGAGGCCTGTATTTGGTGATACTCTTTATACTGTGTGATGTGGATCTTTGTTCTTCATTTCCCGATAAGGTGAGAGAGAGGGTAAGCAGATGTTGGTATTAGGTCAATGGTCAGTGGAGATCAGCAGTCTGGCAGAGGGAAGCATTCATTGGCCACCTGCAGGTAAGGATGCCTACAAATAAAGGTAATTAGAAAACTCCTTATAATGTATCACCCAGCTGGAAACTAATGAGTGATGGAGACCCAGTGAAGAAGAGAGAACCTAATTAGGCTAAGTGGGAATTCCTTCTGGAACAGGAACAGTGCAGCGGGTGTGGCTCAGTGGTTGAGCATTGACCTATGAACCAGGAGGTCACGGTTTGATTCCAGGTCAAGGCACATGCCCAGTTTACAGGCTCGATCCCCAGTGTGGGTCATGCAGGAGGCAGCAGATCAATCATTCTCTCTCATCATTGATGTTTCTATCTCTCTCCCCTTCTCCCTTCCTCTCTCGGAAATAAATAAAAATATATTTAAAAAATAATGGAGAACTGATTTTCCTTCAGAAGCATTTGAAACCAGATAAATTCATTTATCTTTTTAGCACAATCATATCTTTTTTTTTTTTTTTACAAAATTATGTGTCAATATTTTCTTTGTAAAAAGGGAAAAGTGTTTCATCGCTAACAAACACAACTTAAGCAATATTCAAAGAGTAAAAAGAATGAAGAAGTCTGGACAGAGATTTATACCTCATAACTTAAAGTAAATTTGCAGAGAGGCTGCAGGTGCTGAGGAACTATTATGTATTGATGAATCAGTCTAGACTTCTCCTCCCAGGTTTTCTCCCCCCTCCTCCTTCCTACTGATATAATTATTATCAGTGAGTGACAGAATTATTAGTAGTCTCAAGACATTAGAGCAAGCATGTCAAACTCGTGGCCCATGGGCCACATGCCTCATTTATTTGGCTCATGTTAGCCTTTGAGTTTGACATGCTTGCATTAGAGGGTGGTGGTAAAGAATATTTAATATTTCACTATGATTTTGGAAACAAATGCATGCCTGTCCATTCTTTCATTCTTCCATTATCCAATCATTCATCATCCATCCATTCACCATGCATTCATTCATGTCCCTACCCATCACTTTGTCCATCCATCTATCCACCCATTATTCATCCATCCATCCATCTATCCATCCATCTACTCATCATCCATCCACACATCCACTCACCTATCCATCCATCCATCCATCCATCATCCATCCATCTATTCATCCATTCATCCATCATACATGCTCCTACTCATCAGTCTATCTATCCATCTCTTCACCCATTATCCATCCCTCTATCATCTATCCATCATCCATCTACACATCCACTCACCCATCAATCTATCTGTCCATCCATCTTTCCCTCTATCCCCTGAGACACTACATAGTGTGACAGACAGGCCTAGCTTTGAGTTTTGGCTCAGCTACTTACTAGTAATATAACCTTGGAGAAGTCACCTAACATTTAGGAGATTCCATTTATTCATCTGCAAAATAGGTATAACAATAGTACCTACTTCACAGAGTTTTTGTGAAAATTAAATAATTACTCAATAAATACATGGTATTACAATAACAAACAATTCACTTGTTTATTCTTAAAAGATATTAAATGTTTACTATCTGTACTGTGATTTTTTTTTTTACTCTAAAGACAGATCAACCACAATTCCTGCCTTTAGGGGCTCAAGTTCTAGCTAGGGTGTCTGATGTTTAATGTATTGATTTAATGTTTATTGATATATAAAATTAGAATTTACTTTATGCTGAAATGAAGATGTGGAATTAGGTGTTAAGAGCGTCATGAGCAGGAACAATGACTCCATATGATCCAGAAGAGACAGAAAGCTGAGTAAGTTTTCACTGAGGAGAAGGTTAGTTAGAAAAGGTGTAGATAGGCTATTAGTATAACCCATTTTAAATTTCAAGTTGACTTAGATTCAGTTCTTTAAGATGAGTTTGCTGAAGAGCAGGATTGAATCTTGTATAAGGTAGGTGTACCTCTATTATATTTATTCATTGATTATTTTCAACAAAGATTCGTGGGGTCCCTGGTACATATTCAGATGGAAAAACTTGGAGATAAGTAGGATGTGATTCTTACCCCCAAGAAGCTCCTATCTGGGAGAGTGGAGAAACAAATACAGATTTATTATAGCAAAATGTGGTAAATGTCAGGATAAGCAGAAGGGGGTACAATGGAGGGCTAAAGAGTTAGCCAGGCAGAAAGCTATGGGTCGGGCATGGTGAAGCAGCATGAGCAGGGGAATACAGGTCAGAAAGAGCACAGTGTGTAGGGGGAACTCAACTGCATTGGTGTTAGCTGCATAGTAAGTGGGGGCCAGTAAGTGGGGTAGGGGTCTGAGCTCTAAGGACATTTTCAGGACCTTGGATTTTATTCAAAGGTAAAAGGACTCATTGAGGAGTTTTCACCAGGAGTAATATGGTCTAGTGTAAATTTTGGGAAGACCAATCTGGCTGCAGTGGTGGGGATAGATCAGCAGCAGGTCAAGATAAGAGATAAAGAGAGGAGATAAGCCTGGCTGGTGTGCTCAGTGGTTGAGCGTCGACCTGTGAACCAGGAGGTCATGGGTTAATTCCTGGTCAGGGCACATGCCCAGGTTTCAGGCTCTATCCCCAATAGGGGGCGTGCAGGAGGCAGCCAATGAATGACTCCCTCATCATTGATGTTTTTATCTCTCTCCCTCTTCCTTCTTCTCTGAAATCAATAAAAAATATTTTTTAAAAAGAGAGGAGATCAAAGATGTTAGTAGGAGTACAAATTGGTTGTTACAGAATAGTTGTGGGGATGTAAGAGTGCAGCATAGGGAATATATAGTCAATGATATTCAAGTAACTATATGGTGTCAGAGGGGCATGAGATTTATCGGGATAATCTCTTAGTAAGTAAGTAAAGTCTAATCACTGGGTTGTACATCTGAAACTAATCCTATCTAATAAAGAGGGTATATGCTAATTGACCCTCACTCTGTCGAAAAGATGGTGGCACCCACAGCCAATAAGGAGGTAATATGCTAACTGACTGTGCTGCCCTCAAAGATGGCAGTGCCCACAGCCAACAAGGAGGGGATATGCTAATTGACTGCCCCACTCTCTAAGATGACAGCGCCTACATCCACAAGATGGCAGTGCCCAGTCCCCTCAGCCCCGCTGGGGTGGCAGGCGAACAGCAAGGCTGGGCCCATGCCTGCCTGCCTCTGGAGACCCCCAGTCCCCTCAGCCCCCCAGCCGCCCAGGGCCAGCCCGAGGCACAGGTAACCAGGGCTGCCTGAGGCTTGCACTTCCAGTAGTGGCAGCAGCAGAGGTGTGATGGGGCATTGCCTTCCCCTTGATGGCTGGGTTGCCTCCCACCCCTGAGGGCTTCTGGACTGTGAGAGGGGGCAGGCTGGGCTGAGGGACCCCTCCTCCAGTGCATGAATTTTCATGCACTGAGCCTCTAGTATAATAATAAATGTCAAGTGTAATTGAAAAATAAAAATGATTTAAAAATGGAAAAGAAAGGCACCTCAGTAGGAGTCGAGGTGAAAGATGGCGAGGACCACATCGAGGGCAGCAGGGGGAGAGTCAGAAATAAATGAGCAGATTTCTAAAATGTTGAGCATCTAAAATCAGTTTCTAGACACCCCACCCACAGCATCTCCTTAAGGAGCTGCCTCTGCAGTCAGGCCAAGGGCTAGACCTTCAAGGGCTGCCTTATGCTCACCCTCAGGCTGGGTGATTCTGTTCCCAAGGTCCCACTTACTGGGTCTGTACTCACCAACCATCCTGCTATCCTGCTCCTTCACAGATTTCAGTTCCCCAAGGTTAGACACCCTGTTCTGTACAACGCAAACCACCGAACTCCAGCTCTCACTGTTTCTGAGCACACGCTGGGGTTACTTCATTCTCCCAGCCTAAGCTGCCGCATTTCTCATTGAGTGAGCAGCGTGCATGCGGCTTGCAGCTCGGTGCCTGCGTTCTCCTGGAAAGTACAAGCACAGCAAAGGGCCTTCAATAATTTAGACCCGTCCTAAATTTTTCCAGCTGTCTCCCTTCTCCAAGCTCTCTAAGGGATGTAAAGAGCAGTCTCTAGCACTCTTAAGATGTTCATATTTCTAGAAGCTCTGGGAGAAGAGAAGAAAAACCACTAATGTGCCCTCTTTAAATATTTCTGCTATCATATTTTTTTCCCCTCACACCCAACGATGGCAGGTCATTGTCACAATTTTAGAGAAAAATGTCACCGAGTGGAAAGATCTGGCGTTTTTGCCACGGTTGCATTGAATTATAGAATGTGAGAGCTGAGGTTGGGATGTAGAAACAGTCTGCTTGGTTGAGGGAGGAGCCTTCGCATGTGTGCTATAATTCTCGCCCCCGTCCATGGCAGACATCGCTAATCCATCACCGTGGTTCTCCTGTGAGCCCAGGTGCAGCCCCAAATCCTTGTCACTACAGTGCATAAGTGACTACCGATGGATCGGAGTTGGCACGCAAAATGAAACTCATTTGTCATCCCTGATCCAGTTCCAGCCATTCGCACAGTGGGACACCTACGCAGTGGAAATGACCCAAGGCCACCTATCAGTAGGTTTTGTCGCTCGCTAAGACCTGCCTCGTGGTTCTTTCCTCCCAGATCAGTGGAATGAGGGCCCTTCTACCCCTGGCTCAGAATCTTCCTCTCCTGTGTCTCTATGCTGCTGTGTCCTCTGGAATCTCTGTGTTGCTCTTTTTGTTTGAACCTCCAGCTACTGTCTGTCTCTGACCACATCCGTGTCTCAGTGTTTCTCAGTTTCCCCACGGAGTAGCTTCGAGCCCCAGGTGTGCTCTTGACCTCTCCCTATGTGAGCTGGGAGCTGTAGTTTCTGCTCTGCGCGAGAGAATTTTTTGAGTGTAGTCACTAACAATAATAAGAAAGAGGATGGGGACACACAGAACCATAGGAAAGATAAAGCAATAGTTTGAGTTGTGATCATGGGGGAGAGAGATTTTCCTGAGACAACAGAAATGTTGGAGCACATCTGTGCATAAATCACCACCATTTAATTAGCCTCAGGAGAAATTTCCATTGTGGAGGTGGAAAAAGGACCCATGGGAAGGATGAGTGGGAGTTCATTGCTGAGAGGCCAGCGGAGGTGACATCAATGTGTTTGGGCCCCACCCCCCCCTTTTTTTAAAAAAAAATGTTTTTATTGATTTTTTTTTGAGAGAGAGAGAGAGAGGAAAGGAGAAGGAAAAAGAGATGGAAACATCAATGAGAGAAGACCAATGATCGGCTGCCTCCTGCATGCCCCCTGACTGGGAATCAAACCGGGGACCTCTTGGTTCATGGGTCTATATGCTCAACCACTGAGCAACACTGGCCTGGCTGTTTGCCCTTTTTTATTTTGGTTTGTTTGATGGGGGTAGGAACCCTCTTCTGGTTTCACTCAGCTTCTAGGAAACTGCCTTCCTCAGAAGGATGTGGCAAGAGCTGGGAATTTAAGGATCTCTCATAGCATCACCACACTCCATGAGGAGGGCTCCTGGGTCCTGCCTGCTTCCATGCTTGTATCTATTTCACGGGCCCAAGAGAGATTTCTATTTAAGAAGCACAGGTGGCTTCTCCCAGCTACTACGTGGTTCCCAAGCCAAGCTCCTGCCCTTCTCTTCAGACAATGAGCTGACTTTTCCAGTAGGTGAGTTTACCCAAAGGTAGATTGGAATAACTGCAATACCTCTCACCTAAACCAGTGTAGACACTTCTAAATTAGAGGCATCTTCGGATTGAGGCATGTGGTGAGGATGCATTCCAGTGTGGGCTTGCCGGTCCCACCAGATCACCACGCCCTTCTGGGATTTTCTTTCTTCTCTCCCTCCTGGAGCCTTCCTGGGTCTCTGTGCGCGAGGTTTCCTTTCCAAGGCAGGGAATTCTGCAGCATAGTTCTCAGACCGGGTTGCACATGGGAGTCACCAGGGGAGTTTAAAATATACCGATCTCTGGATCCCAGCCCTGAAGATCCCGAGTGAGTTGGTATTGAGTGTGGCCTGAAGTGTGGGGTTTTAAAAAAATCTCCCCTGTGGTCTTCATATGCAGCTTCAAAACCACTGCTCCATGGTTCCCAACCCCGTGGCACACCACCAGTCTCCTCCTATGGATTTATTTTACAACTAGAGGCTCAATGCACGAAATTCGTGCAAGGGGCTCTGCCCTCGCAGCCCGGCTGCCTCGGCTGGCCCTTGCAGCCCCGGCTTTGTCCAGAAGGTCGTCCGGATGGTTGTTCTGCTGTTTGATCTAATTAGCATATTAGCTCTTTATTATATAGGATTTCTACCAGAATGGGAGCTACCAAGTGTCCCGCTACCACGTGTATCATCTGTCCATTCAAGTGTGCGGTGCAATTATCCCTGCAATTGCTAACAAGCAGGAAGCAGGTGGTGCAGCCAGTTATTGGGCGATTTCAAGCGTTAGGAACATCTGTACTTCCTGCTACAGTTGCCACACTGGGGGCACTCTGATGGTGGGAGGCACGCCACTCTCAGGGAGTTGAGGTTGTATGTATCATCAAAAGAGTAGGAAACATCCTTATCCTTTTCTAAAATGAAGTATCTTTTTTGACTGGGCAATTACCCAGCTGTAAAGGCTCACCTGCAGGAGAAAGCACAGAGCCTGAGTGACAGCTGCGCCACTTCAGATGGCAAATGGCAAGTGGGCGTGTGTGTGCGCGAGTGCACCTGTGCTCAGACTTGAAACACACCTTGATGACCACGTGGACTATAAAGTTAACTTATCTCCAAGCCCACAGATCCTTCATGGGTTGAATCAAACCCACCTAACAAAATTATTTTGAAGATTAAAGTAAATTATGAATTTAAAGTCTATTGAACATATTCATCCTAGAGCTCTTACGAGTCTGCAGGGAAATATAAAGCCTGTTTAGAAAAAGTAGAAAGAACATGAATGGGCAGTTTGTTGGAGAAAAATAGGTGGCCAGTAAACAAAGGGAAATATAGCATCACTAGCAATCAAACCATTTCAATTAGGATGAGAATACTAGCCTTTTATCTTAATAAATTGCCTGTGACTTATGTTGCTAAGAGAAAGTTTCTGTCACACTAATGGGAGGATAAATTGAGTTAGTCTTTTTAGAAAGCAATTTGGCAGTATAAAAAACCTTCAAAAGTTTTGTTTTTCAAGCCAGAAATTGTACTTCTCTAATTTATCTTAAGGAACTAAATAGGATTGTTTATAGATGTTGACCTCAATGTCTTTTTTAATAGTGAAAAATGGAAATAATAAAATTACTCCCCAATATTTGAATGGTTAAGTAAATTATAATGCATTTTCAAAGTATAATCATGTCCCTATAAGATTAAATTTATAAAGATTATCTACTGACATGGGAAAGTTCTCTGGATAAGAGAAAAAGCAAGATAACATTTATTTTCAATATTGTAATTAAAATAAATACGATACTTTATTTATTGAAGTGCTTTTATTTTTCTAGTATCTGACATTGACTCAAACTGTCTTAAATAATAAAGAAGATCTATAAGCTCATATAATAGAAAATATTCAAAAACATGTCAGGCTTCTCAATTGGTTGACTTAGCAGTTCAATATTTTGATCAAGGATGGAGGTCCTTCCTAAGTCTCTCCTCCTCTGTCCTGGGTGTTGGCTTCATCCTAGGCTGAAGGTGGCATGTTCAGACCCAATAATGTCTAGAGAGAAAAAAGAGATGACATCCCTCCCTCCTCTCCGCCCTCTCCTCTCTCCCCTCTCGCCTTCTCCCCTCTCCCTCTCTTTGGTTGAGTGAGGAAATTTTTCTTTCTATCCACCTGCAGAATTCCCATCACACTTTATGGTCCTGAATTGGGTAGTGCTCATACTTGAACCAACCCTGATCTCCGGGGGGTGGGCTTCCTGAGGCTCATGGAGGAGGAAGAGAGGAAAATGGTGAAATGGATGCTGGGCAGGCAAGCAATTATGTCTATTACAAGTATGCGTCAGTCCACTGAGATACTTACTTTCACTGCTATGACCTTCCCGTTGCTATGACCACCAGGAGCAAGTTTGATGGGAAATACTCTAGGACGTGGAGGAAGTTTTAAGTCATAGACTTTGTTTTAAGATTTTGTCTCAAGTCTGATTCCACATGGAACCCATGGAGAGCACAGGGGAGAGAGAATCCAAACGGAAAGTAAGCTGGTTAGGATGTGACCTCTGATGACAAGCCTTTGGTATTCATTGGCTTCCTTCCACACTCTCCTCTTCCTTCATAGGGTGTTCTCCCTGTGTCTCTACATCAGCGGTTCTCAACCTGTGTGTCACGACCCCTTTGGGGGTCGAATGACCCTTTCACAGGGGTCGCCTAAGACCATCGGAAAACACATATATAATTACATACTGTTTTTGTGATTAATCACTATGCTTTAATTATGTTCAATTTGTAACAATGAAATTGGGGGTCACCACAACATGAGGAACTGTATTAAAGGGTCGCGGCATTAGGAAGGTTGAGAACCACTGCTCTACATCATCTTCCCCCCCTCCCCCGGGGCATGTTTGTGTCTCGGTCCCAATTTCCCTCTCTTCTAAGTAGAACACCAGTTGTATTAGCCCTTTGCACTCCGAACCATTCTGGACATTGGCTACCAGCTACTCGACGCTACTTTGTGGCGGAAACGTGCATTTACAGACCCTCGTATTATTTAGTATAATTTTGGAACCAAGTAACGTATTATAATGATATTGGACTTATATGAATTGGGTGACATCGAGGAATGTATATTTGCAAAAAAACCCAATATTTTATTGTTTATCATTTTGTACAGTATGATAAGTTTTGTAACACTCCCCAATATGCATTGCAGGCTGATTAGTGCATGTTTGACAGTAATAAGTGGTTTGACGCCTGCCACCAGGTGTTTTCCTGTTAGAACACACAATGCAGTCCCGTTTTCTTTGTCCCACATCGGGAATATGTAGTTTATTGTTTAATCCGACACAAAACCCGCTGACATTTCTTGTATATATCTTAGTAATTTTACGATATTTTGATTTAATTTCTTGTGCCATTTCAAGATAAAACTTCAGGGAAACATGCATGTCTCAAAAAGTTGCGTTGAAATAACTCAATTCCCCGTAATCACTAATAAACTGCAATGTCCCCTGAGAGGGGACATCCGAGTGATATGCTAGAATTCCGATGTCCCCTGAGAGGGGACAGCGGAGTGCAAAGGGTTAGATTAGGGCTCACCCTAATGGCTTTGTAACTTGATCACATCAGCAAAGACCCTATTTCCAAATAAAGCCACATTCACAGACACCAGGGACTCGGGCTTCGGCATATCTTTTTGGGGGACACAGTTCAGCCCATAACACTAATGATGCTATGGGCAGATACTGTCCTAAGTGCTTTAATGTCTTTACCAATATAATTCTCACAGAAGCTCTGTGACACAGTTGCTATTATTTCCTACTTTATAGGGGAGGAGACTCCATCTTGGAGATGTTTATTCACCAGTGCAAGGCCACACAATTAGTGTGGAATTTAAACCTAGGTGGTCTTGGTTCAAAGCCTGCTAATCATAGCAACTACACCATACTGCCTCATTATCATGTCCTATGTATTACCCACCTCCTTGCTGTGTGATATCTGCTATGAATGAGACCTAGGAAAGTAGTCAACACAAATTAGGTAGTCGATGCCTGTTAAAAGGAAGACAGAGAGAAGATAAAAGAGTGGAGAGAAGAAAGATAAATTTACAGTGATTCATTTATTTAACTATTCACCTAGAAAATATTTACGGGATAGCTACTAGACATGGGGATGCAGAAGTGCATCGGAAAAATTATTCACCAAAGGGCCCTATAAATGCAATAAATCAAAATACATTGTAGAAGAGAATCTCCGTTGATCCATCTTCTCTGTGCTAGAACTTGAGGGGTTCTCAAATAACATGATTCAATGATGTCATTGAATCATGTCAGTGAGGAGGGAATCATAACAGTCCAAGAAAGTAACGTTATATGGGGTTTTGGTTCCCAAACTCAAAAGTTGAAATCTAGTGAGGTGGGCTGGGTCATGCAGATGAGGGGACAGCAACTTTTTCAGTAAAGGGAAAGATGTGGTCTTTGTCACAAGTACACAACTCTGCCAAGATAGTACAAAAGCATCTATAGATAATATGTAAATGAATGGGCGTGGCTGTTATTTCCTTCATGTAAAGACAGTTTAGCAACCATACCTGGTCCAGCAAAATTCTATATCCCTTTAAGCTTAGACCAGAGTTTCAGAACATGCCACACTGCAAGGTGAGGCTCCCCTCCAGCCCTGAAAGACAGGGAATTGGAGAGACAGAGAGAATAGAAAGAAGGGCAGCAAAGCCTGGTACTGCCTGCCCTAATCTTTCTTAATCTGAACCTGGAGCCAAGGAAGGGGGAGGGGAGAGGAAGAGAAAATGGGGAGGGAGGGAGGGAGGAAGGGAGGGAGAGAGAGGGAGAGAGAGAAAGAGAAAGAGAGGTGGAGAGGAGGGGAGAGGAGAGGGGAGGAGAGAGAAGGGACTGGGTCCCCTCACATTCAGAGGCAGCCCCAGTTTGCACCCTGAAGAGATAGAGGAAGAGGAGTAGAGACCTGGGTCATCTACACTGGCCTGTTCACCCATTTGACAGGACTACCTTTAGAATACCAGTTCAGTTTGCATCTTGGAATCTAGTTCACCAGCTTAGCACCCCTCCAAGTAGGGAGATGGAGATATTTCTCCTATATCCTGACTTATCCTGAAAGAGCTGGAATGGAGGGGCTGATGAGGTGGGGACCAAAGAGTGATGAGCACCCCCTCTTAGAGGTCAAGAAATGCATTGTCTCATTTTATGCTTATATCACCCCAGGAAGGTAAATATTATTGCTCCTGTTTTACAGATTAGAATATGGAGACTCCTGAGAACCTAGGTCATTGGCTACTGTCAGATCTGGTATATTCAATGCCTCCAACGCATATGCCCCCTTCACAGGACCGCAAGGCTCTGAATAAGCAAGCAGGCAGCCCGCTTGCTGTTGAAATGCTACAGCCGGTGGGAGAGGCTAACTCTGACTTTCCCCTGCAGTGTTCAAAGCCATGCTGGCTCTCAGCAAATCTGACCCCCACTGTTTCTTCTTTAGAGGATCCCAGCTGCTGAGGGATGAGGCCAGTGCTAGAGCCAACACTCCCTAACCCAGGAGGGGTCCGAGGTGCTAAAGAAAAGAGAAGTAGGTCACCCTCTTGGCTGAGTCTCCAGATCTGCTTTAAAGGTAACTGTGCTTATAGGTTACACATTTCTATGCTCGGTGCAAGGAGTTGTACTCAGTAACTGGAGCTCAGGTTTGGGACTGGAGATCGTTCAGAAGTCTACCCAGGAGTTTTAGAATTTTTAAGTCCTAATGAGGATCTGGAAACAGAATGAAGAGATGGACAGAGTGGAGAAGGTCAGAAGGTCAGAGAAGTGATGTCCAATGGGTACCATTGGGGTCTTTCCATAATGGAGAAGAGTGAGAAAGGGGGCGGGGGCTCTGATGCTGCTTGCATTTGCCAGCACATGTCTATTCTCTCTTCTTCCTGTATCAGCTCTCTGTCCTATGCCCCGTCCATGTGATTTAAGATCAAGAAATGAGCACACAAGTCAGGCCTGGCTAACCCCTGAAGTGCCCGTGGCTGGAGTGATTGGTTCAGGCTTGAACATCTGACTTTAATAGACCCATTCAGCATGAATTTCAGAACTTCAGCAGGAATAATTGGGAAATCATAGCTCTTTTTTTTCCCTACAGGGATTATTACACATAAAAATAATTTCAGCCTGAAGGTACAAGAATCTTCATGTGAGAAGGGCTTATTTAGGGATGAAGCCAACCCAGCAGGAAATAAGGCCAAGAGGTGGGAGAGGGGTGGGAGATTCTCTCTCTCTCTCTCTCTCGCTCTCTCTCTCACTCACACACACACACACACACATACACACACACACACACACACACACACACACACATCCCTTCTTCATAATTATACTTTAAAAATCCCAATAACAAATATCCTATATAATAAAAGCCTACAGGAAATAAGGCCAAGAGGTGGAGAGGGGTGGGAGATCTCTCTCTCTCTCTCTCTCTCTCTCTCTCTCTCTCTCTCTCTCTCACACACACACACACATCCCTTCTTCATAATTATACTTTAAAAATCCCAATAACAAATATCCTATATAATAAAAGCCTAATATGCCAAGTGTCCGGTCTTCCATTCAACCAATCAAAGCATAATATGCTAATGATATGCTAAGGCTGCTCAACCAGTCGCTATGACATGCACTGACCAACCGGGGGAGCTGATGCAGGAGCTGCCCCTTGGTGGTCAGTGTGCTTCCACAGGGGGAGTGCTGCTCAGCCAGAAGCTGGCTCACAGCTGACAAGTGCAGCAGTGGTGGCGGAAGCCTCTCCTGCCTCCGTGGCAGCATTAAGGATGTCAGTGAGCCCTAACCGGTTTGGCTCAGTGGATAGAGCGTTGGCCTGCGGACTCAAGGGTCCCAGGTTTGATTCCGGTCAAGGGCATGTACCTTGGTTGCGGGCACATCCCCAGTTAGGAGGTGTGCAGGAGGCAGCTGATCGATGTTTCTCTCTCATCGATGTTTCTAACTGTCTATCTCTCTCCCTTCCTCTCTGTAAAAAATCAATAAAATATATTTTTTTAAAAAAAGGATGTCAATGGGACATTCCCCAAGGGCTCCCGGACTGTGAGAGGGCACAGGCCAGGCTGAAGGACCCCCCTGAGGGCACAGATTTCATGCACCAGGCCTCTACTGGAAATGTATTTTTAAGTACAACAAAAATCATAGACCTCTTCCTATTTTCCCTCTTCTTTCACCTACCTTCCTCTTTCTCCTTCCCATCTACAAATACTTTCTTGAACATCTGTTGTGTGGATGGATGTACTGCAACAAGCCTCTGCAGCCAAGCTGCCTGGATTTGAACCCCATCTCCAGCACTCCTTTATTCTGTGACTTTAGAGAACTTATCAAACCTTGCTGGCCTCAGCTTTTTCACAGGATGCATTGTAAGCATCCTACAGTGTCTAGATGTTGTTGTTACAAAGCTGTACAAAGAGTAAGGTGGGAAGCTCTCCTTCTAGTCATGCACGATCTAGAAGAGGACATGAAATTGCACTGTGGGTGTTTTCATCTGTTACTGCTGTGTAAAAGCATCAGGAGAACAAACATGCGTTTTTCACTCAGGCGTGTAGTAGATTGTCTGGGATTGGGTTGATCCAGGTTAGGCTGGGCCTGGTTTCAAGCTGCAATTTGGGTGCAGATCTGCTCCATGTGCTTTTCATCCTTTTTAGACGAAAATTTCTCAGGATATTCTCCTTCTGGCAAAAGGTAGAAATGCAAGAAGACAGGCTCAGCTATTCCAGTACATTTCAAGCCTTCCCATGTATCATATTCTCTAACAATCCCATTGGCCAAAGCAAGGCACATGTCAAAATTCAAAGCCATGTACTCCCGTCCATGCCAAGAGCGCCCATCTCTAATATTACCACAGGGGACTAAAGGTTTTCTGCTGTTAATTCAACCTACATCGTGTTTAGTTAATACCAAGTGGAAAGTCAGGGATGTGATAGGAGAGATATAGATAGAAAGTGCCAAAATAGCTCAAAAGTAGAAGAACTTACTTCTAAGTGGTTGAAAACTCAAGGGAAACATTGTGGAAAAGGAAGTGATTGGGAGTAAGTCTTGCACGATAGGTTGGGAAAGAAAAGGAAAATCCAGGCCGAGAGGATGGAATCGGCAAAGACGTGAAGCAGAGGTGTGTCGAGGAATAGAGAGAAGTTTAAGTTGGCCAGGTTTGGGGAGGGACGTTATGCTTACCAAGGAAAGTTGGGACTAGGGGCCCATATCATTTATGGACTGAACAAAGCCTATAAGCTTGGAGAGACCAGTGGGTCCCTCCCAGACACCCCAAAGCAAGTGACCATCGATAACTTTCACCAGTGGGAGAAAACTCGATTGATGCTCCATACAGGCCAAACCCAGCAAGTGCCACGGTGGCAGCTCCTTGAGACAGAGTCAGGGCGAGGGTAGCTCTTGGCCGGACTGGCAACTGCGTTAACCATCTGGACGTTCAGCAGTGAGGGTACAGGTCAACAGGCTCAGAAAGGAACAGTGATTAAGAAATCAACTTATCCCTGGCCGGTTTGGCTCAGTGGACAGAGCATTGGCCTGCAGACGGAAGAGTCCCAGGTTCAATTTCAGTCAAGGGCACATGTCTGGGTTGCAGGCTCGATCCCCAGTGGGGGGCATGCAGGAGGCAGCTGATCAATGATTCTCTCTCATCATTGATATTTCCATCTCTCTCTCCCTCTCCCTTCCTCTCTGAAATCAATTAAAATATATTTTTTAAAAAAGAAATCAATTTATTTTACTTGGTCACAAGAGGCTGGTGTCTTTCTCAGTTTAAAAGGAGACCTTAAAAACAAAACAAAAAGGAGACCTAGTCAAAGTAGTCTATGGACTTAATAGGCAGAGGAAAGACAAAGGGATTTAGAGTTGAATCTTGAGGCTAAGTCCCCAGTCCATCATTTATTGACTGGGAGACCTTGGATATAGTATCTCATCTTTTAGAGTTCTTGTCCCTAAATCGGGGCTTGATCAGACCTAGGGCTGCTATAAAAAGCAAATGTGACACTATGTGATATAGAGGAACAAAGATAATAAGATTATATTAACCAATTTGGCATTGGTTAATATGATCTTATTAACCAATGCCACCGCAATAAATTTAATGAAAATTAGAAAAGAAAGAAAGAAAGGGGCTTGAGGGAATTACTGCTAACAGCAGCTGAAGCGTCAATGAAGTGAGCACAGGAGAAAGGCGAGAAAGTTGGGCCAAATTGGGTAGTTTTGCTCATAATCTGCTCCAGTTTTCTCCTTCTTTGTTTTTCTATGTTGGACAGTTTGGAGATCTAAAAACAACCTTCTCAGTTGAACGTACAGTGTTTGATGTAAGATTTTGCCAGCCAGACTCATGGGAGACTTGGATTCAGAGTGAGATTGAGTGGGAAGAGATGGCACACACAGAGCGTCGGTACTGCCAGTGTCGGGACCACTCTGGCTCCAGGAAGGCCAGCCTTCTGATGGCGGCTTCCTGACCCCCAGGTCACTGTTAAGGTGAATTGTTCTGGACCCAACAGCAGCGGTCCTGGGCTCCTGAGTCTGGCCTGTGGCTACGTGACATGGTCCTGGAAGCAGCTGGGATGCTGGCTTAGATTCCCTCACAGCCATGTTGGTGCAGGGCTTCCCCTGATGAGCCAGTCAGTTCTGGGGGAGCTGTTCCTACTCATTCCCTCCCTAGGACTCACTTCTGCAGGCCTTCTAATGATTGTATAAGCATGTGATTCCCTTCCTCAAACACCCTTTGAAAAGAAACAATAGCCTGGCTGGTGTGGCTCAGTGGTTGAGCATTGACCTATGAACCAGGAGGTCATGGTTCAATTCCCAGTCTGGGCACATGCCTAGGTTGCAGGTTCAAAGGGGTGTGCAGGAGGCAGCTGATCAATGATTCTCTCTCATCATGGATGTTTCTCTCTCTTTCCCCCTCTCCCTTCCTCTCTGAAATCAATAAAAATATCCTATATGATAAAAGGCTAATATGCTAAGTGTCCACCCACTCAACCAGTCGACCAGTCGCTATGATGCACACTGACCACCAGGAGGCAGACGCTCCAACTGGTAGTTTAGCTTGCTGCTGGGGTCCAGCCCATTGGGACTGGGTAAGACAGGCCAGACATGCCGAAACCGGTTCGGCTCAGTGGATAGAGCGTCGGGCTGCGGACTGAAAGGTCCCAGGTTCGATTCCGGTCAAGGGGATGTACCTGGGTTGCGGGCACATCCCCAGTAGGAGATGTGCAGGAGGCGGCTGATCGATGTTTCTCTCCCATCAATGTTTCTAACTCTCTATCCCTCTCCCTTCCTCTCTGTAAAAAATCAATAAAATATATTTTTTTTAAAAAAAAAGACAGGCCAGACATGCCCTGGAGCCCTCCCATGGTCCCTCCCTAGCCCCAGTAGTGTACCAGTGGGGTCCCTTGTCCCGGCCTGCGGGGATCGGGCCAAAACTGGCTCTCTGACATCCCCCAAGGGGTCCCAGATTGCGAGAGTGCGCAGGCCAGACCGAGGGCCCCCACCGGTGCACAAATCTGTGCACCAGGCTTCTAGTATTTAAAGAAAAAAGCAACTACAGCAGCATGAGTGTTTGTTACCTAGAGTTGTGCCCTGACTGACCCACTGACCCAGGGGTGGCTGAAAGTCTAAAGGCACTGAAAGTCAGTCCTCCTTGGACCTTCTCAGGCAGCCGGACACCTCTCTTTGGATCAGCTGCCATTACCAGATGGTCTCCCTGCCTGTTGTTTTCCTGTTCCCAATCCAACCTAAACACTGGGGTCAGATTTCTCTTCTTCAAAGCAAATGGTCAGCCACATACCTTGGCATTTCCAGTTTTAAAGCGGTGGAGAGAGATGGTGCTTCTTCTTTCTCCTCTTGGAAATTACCCTCAAAGCAACAAGGTTATGTTCAAAGAAACGAAAGCTCCACCTCTGATGAAACCAGGGGACATCCCTAACCCTGACCCACTATAGAGAGAGAAGAGCTGCCAAATGCAGTGAAGCTCAAACAAGGTGAGGGAAGGTGCCCAGAAAGGATGCTCATAGCTATAGATCCTGGGAGAAGCACATGGCACATTCAAAGGGCAAACCCAGAGAGCCTTTTTTTTTTTTTGGGGGGGGGGTAGCAAGGGGAACAGGGATGTGGATTGATGGCAGGAGCTTCCCTGGTCCCAGTTTGTCCTGAAGGAAAAGCAGAGCAGACGGGACTAAATGAGAATTTCATGCAGATAAATCATAATTTCAGGAAGTAGTATGCAGGGGAGGCAGTTTTGCCTGAGCACGCTGAAGGGTAGAATGACATTTGCTGGGTGTGGAAAGGTGGGGTTAAAACCCCAGTGAATAAGGTCAAGAATGAATGGGAGGCAAGCAAGTGCAACATGAGTTTTGCTATCAGGAGCAGAGTAATAGCATGGGAGCTGTAGGAAGGTGGGATTGAGGACTGTGATGGTTAATTCTATGTGCCAATTTGACTGGGTCACAGGGTGCCTGGTTATCTGATTAAACGTTACTTCTGGGTATGTCTGTGCTTGTATTTCTGGATGAGGTTGGCGTTTGAATTCAGAGACTGAGTAATGCAGATGGTCCCCCCATGTGGGTGGCCATCATCTAATCTGTTGAGGGCCTGAATAAAACAAAAAGGTGGAGGCAGGGAGGACTTGCTTTCTCAGCCTTGCTGTGTGAGCGGAGACCCTGGTCTTTTCCTGCCCCTGGACTGGGATTTGTATCACCAGTGACCCAGGTTCTCAGGCCATGAAACTTGGACTAGAACTCCCACTACTGGTTCTCCTGGCCCTCAGGCCTTCGGACTTGGAATAGAATAATAACACCTGCTTTCCCTGCTGGCAGGCTCTCCAGCTTGCAGATGGCAGATTGTGGGGCTTCTCAGTCTCCCATATCTGCATGAGCCAGTGCCTCATAACCCCTTGAGATGTAAATCTGTTTTTCTGGAGGACTCTGACTAATGCAAGGAGCTTCAGCTAGTGAGAGATATTGGTAAGGTCGGAGAAAGGGGAAGCACATGGGGAAGCAATGTTCTTATAGAGGTGAGACAGGATGGGATCCATTAGACTTTTTAAAAAAATATATTTTATTGATTTTTTTTACAGAGAGGAAGTGAGAGGGATAGAGAGTTAGAAACATCGATCAGCTGCCTCCTGCACACCCCTTACTGGGGATGTGCCCGCGACCAAGGTACATGCCCTTGACCAGAATCGAACCTGGGGCCCTTCAGTCCACAGGCCGACGCTGTATCCACTGAGCCAAACCGGTTAGGGCCCATTAGACTTTTAACAGGAGCATGTGTAGTTCATCCCTGGCAACAGATGGGAACACGGTATCTGGGAGTGAATCTGGCGGGTTCATGCATGTGGCGGAGGGAGCATGCTGGAGTTCTCTTCTCATTGCTTCTATTTTTCTAAGTAACAAAAGGCATTGTTACCAGCTGAGAGTTAAGTGAGGAAGGAGATGTTGGATATTTGAGGAAAAAATGCAAAATTATTGCCTAGGACAGAGGCAGAGCTTGAGGGAAATGATGATGATTGTTGAGTGTGCCTAAAGAGCTCTTGTGAATTCAGTGGCCCTGGTTTAAATTAAGCCCAGACAACATGTGTGCTATGTGTGGGTGTATGCATATCTTCTGAGCACGTTCACTTGTTTAAATAAGAAGTATTTAACCAAGGATCTGTTCCACCCTCTTCCTCCAGGTCAGTACATTAAAGGGAGGAACAAAGCAAGACGTATGTGAAGGACCATGAAATCTGAGCTGCTAGGTAAACAGGGAGAGAAGGATTTGAAGTGGGGGCAGTCAGTATGTCGAAGCTCCTCCTTAGGTTAAATAATTATTGGTGTTAAGAAAATGGAAAGACTGAGCTGGAAGTTCAAAGGAGATAGACTTAGGATGCCTGAAACAGCCCAGGAGGGAATGCAATCAGCAGTAATGATAAGATCTATATGTGATTATAAGAATGAGAGACTATTAGGTGGAGAATGAGATCACTGCAGTACAAGAGAAAAAGAAACTTAGAGAACATAGTATTGGAAGAGCCCTACATAAAGGCATTGAAATAATTCAGAATAGCATTGGAGGGAGTTGCAATGACCCAGGGCCGTGGTTGGCAAACTGTGGCTCTCGAGCCACATGCGGCTCTTTGGCCCCTTGAGCGTGGCTCTTCTTAAGCCTTAGGAGTACCCTAATTAAGTTAATAACAATGTACCTACCTATATAGTTTAAGTTTAAAAAATTTGGCTCTCAAAAGAAATTTCAATCGTTGTACTGTTGATATTTGGCTCTGTTGACTAATGAGTTTGCCGACCACTGACCTAGGGGCTAAACTCCTTGAGGAATGAGGGAGATCGATCAGGTTTCTGTAGACAGCTGTGGGAAGGAGATGTGGCAAACACCACACTTCCAGGTCCTATGATGCAGGGTGGGGGTGGGGGTGGGGGTGGGGCCGGAACCAGCAGGCTCTGCAAAGCTCTGTAGGAGAGAATTGTCCTTGGTTAGGGCCAGGCTTCACTTAAAGGAGGAAGATGAAGGGATAATTCAGAGATGTCAGACTGTAAGGGATTTTGCTGATAATGGACTGTAAGTTCCAGGGAGCAGAGAAGGAAGTTTTCAGGAATGAAGCAAGGTAGAGGAGTGGTTAGAGGAAAGAATATACTTTGATACGTGGGAGCGAAAATCCAAATCAGTAAAATCCAGAGAGTCTTTGAATTCTGGTGGTTCTGATTAGCAGGAATATAGGCACGATGAGGTTAGTCTTCAGCATTGCCAAGGCAGTTCTTGGTGATGTGCATGAAAAAGAGGTCCTGTGGAAAGGAACCTTCAGGGTGATGTGATCATAAATTCCTAACTGGGCAGGTCATGGAGAGTAGCCGTGCCCCAGGCATATAACTTCTTTAGTAAAAGCTTTCTCTTCACCTTAAACAAGCCCTGCCCATTGTTTCTCTGCATCTAGGTCAGGGGTGGGCAACCCCTGGCACGCGTGCCAAACATGGCACGCCAGTAACTCTTGCTGGCACGCAAAACCTCTCTTAGAATCTTCCATTTACAATTTTTTTCTTAATACCGACTTTTTTATTTTTCAGATAAATTCAGTGTAGGTGCATCTTAGATAAGTAAATAATTTTACATAACAAGTTATCTTAAAGACCATAGACATGGATTGACGAGAGAGGGGAAGAACAATTTCTATGCCTCTGCCTTAACTCTCCCTGCCTTCCTAGATCCGACCAGTGTTTTGGTTTCATCCACATACGCTTGTGAATCTTTGTTCTCAGTGATGAATTTTGTTAAATCTCGTAATAGGAGTAGCCTGACGGATGAAAGTAGTAGCTCGTGCATATCTCTGAAGGTCACAAAATATAAACCTGATGTAAAATCTCTATCATCAGTGATACAGCAGCAAAAGTCCCACTGATAATATCAAACGGAGTCATAAAGTTTTCTGTCGGACTATCAGTGTACATGTATACATTAAAAAATAAATGTATTTTTCATCGTCATATACTGTGTTTTTGTCGCTCAAATGAATTTTATTATTTCTTCAAGGTTCTTCACATACGTACACCTTAAGAGATATCAAGTAGGCGTAACATGTTCTCAAAAAATTAGGGTTGGCATGCAGAAGAATTTTGAGTCAGAGATTTTGCTGGTTTTGGCATGCACTCACAAAAAGGTTGCCCACCCCTGATCTAGGTTAATACATCTTTGAAATGCACCCTTTCAAACCCCTCCTTTAAAGCAGGAGCCTAACTTTCTTATAATTCAATCCTGCCTTGCTTTCTCCCACCTTCACATAATCTTCCTGCAGTTCCCTCCTTAATCTCAAATGCATAAAAGAAACTGCAAAACTGTTGTTCTCTGGAGCATTTGTGATCTTGCTCCCCAACATATGTCATCAGTTTGGCTCAAATAAACTCTTATAAAAAAAATTCTCTACCTGCCCTAGCCGATTGGCTCAGTGGATAGAGCATCGGCCCGTGGACTGAAGGGTCTTGGGTTTGATTCCGGTCAAGGGCACATACCTTGGATGCAGGCTGGATCCCCAGCCCCGGCCAGGGTAGGTGCAGAAAGCAACCAATCGATGTGTGTCTCTCACATCAGTGTGTGTCTCTCTCTCTGTCTCTCTCCCTCCCTTCCAATCTCTCTAAAAATTAATGGAAAAAATATCCTCAGGTGAGGATTAACAACAACAACAAAAATTCTCCATAGTTTTGGACGTTTCTTACATGGACATTTAGAAACATGGACGGTGGTGAGGTTGTCAGGGTCTTTTTTGTGTGTGAGTGAGGGTTGGTTGAAGGTTGGGTACATTTAAAGATCAAGCCAAACTCTGGGGCTTCATCATTCTTTCAATAAAGTGTACTGTAAAGCAGATTTTAAAAAACACACATTTTATCGCTATGTTTAAAAAAATCAACCAATGAAATAATCACCTCCATAAAATTAGTCTAAAGTGGACATATAATAGGTCAGGGGACCTGTGGAAAAATGACAAAAGGAGTCTAAATGTGAGCTGGTAGAGCTCAGGGAAAAGGAGAGAAAGATAAACATAAACCCTTACAAGAATGAAGGGTTTATTTTTGACACATGGCTGAAAACATAATAAGGGACGTGGTGGAAGAAAGATTAAGAAAAGCGAGCTAAATAAAATGGCATGGACAGAGGATTAAATGGATAGATGTAAAATGTTCACACTGGAAGATGGATAAAGGAGATACAACACACACTTAATGGATGGTCTAGCTTTTTTTTTTTTTTAAATATATTTTATTGATTTTTTACAGAGAGGAAGGGAGAGAGATAGAGAGCTAGAAACATCGATGAGAGAGAAACATCGATCAGCTGCCTCCTGCACATCTCCCACTAGGGATGTGCCCGCAACCAAGGTACATGCCCCTGACCGGAATCAAACTCGGCACCTTTCAGTCCGCAGGCTGACGCCCCATCCACTGAGCCAAACCGGTTTCGGTGATGGTCTAGCTTTTTAAGTTTCTTTTTAACAATGATAGAATATGTCTTTTTAAACAGAACAGGAATATAATCAAAACATAATTCATAAAATGTTTCCAGAAATTATGTAAACACATACACACTTTAAAAGGGACAGGCATTGCCAGGTCCATGTGGCTCAGTGATTGAGCATTGACCCATAAACCAAGAGGTCACCAATTTGATTCCCAGACAGGGCACATGCCTGGGTTTGGGGCTTGATTCCTAGGGGTGGGGGGAGGCATGCAGGAGACAGCTGATCAATGTTCTCTCTCATTGATGTTTCTCTCTCTCTCCCTCTCCCACCCTCTCTTTCTAAAATCAATAAGAACATATAAAAAATTATTTAGAAAAAAGGGACAGGCATACCCTGGAAACATGGGCCTAGAATCATGACCCCTGAGACATATAATAATTAGGCCACCAGGCTTCAGAGGTAAAAAAATCAAGACTTTAGACGACCAGGAAAAATACCCAGTCACTTGTGTGGTCTCAGTCTTCTGCCTGGCAATTTTCAAAGGAAGAATGCCAGGGAGCAATATGTACAGAATCCATAAGAAAAAAAATGTGATAAAATAATATTTTACATAGCTGAATTGTTGTTTGTGTGTAAATGCAAAAGACTGGAATGCATTTCCCGAGAACCCGACTTGAAGATGTCCCTTAAGGGTGGACTTCAGGATGACCTGAGGAATCACAGACACAGGCTTCCCTGTGAGTGTGGAATCCATCCAACTGTGGAACCACAGCTAAAGTAAACCGGGGGATGAGGACTGCAGCACAGAACCTGGTAAACTTTCTCAGTGTAGACATGACTTAATTAAGGACAGTTGGAACAAGAGAGGAAAATGGTGGAAGGCGATGTTTTATGAGCTGCCTTCCTAATCTTTTGTAGCTGGAAGTCAAAAGGTATTATTTAAAACTGATACATCCTGTAACAGAAATATATTTTAAAATAATAAACTAAAATTGGGTGGAAATTTTAAACACAAGAGATATCTTTCTTTAAAGAAATTTAAAGAATTTCTTTACAATGAACGGAAAATATGGTCCAAATTGGAGGGGGTAGGGCAGGGTTTATAAAGGCAAATGTTGCAAGGAGCTGATGACCAAAGAGATGGGTTGCTAAGGGCAACAAGACCATAAACATGCATCATCTGTTTTCTGGTTGGTGGGGGCAACTGGACTTTCAGTGGGTGGCTGATTCAGTGATCCAGCAAATGGGTTGTGAGGTGCGAACAATGGATAAGAGATGATAAGCATTTATCGACTCCTAGCTTCAGCCCAGGCCTGCACAACAAAAAAGGCTGTCTTTGATTTCACAATCTTAGTACAGGGGGTATTATTTAACAACGAGGCAAGGAGTACAATTTAGCCAACAGTACAATCAGCACAGAAGGGCTGCTGGCTCCGCGGGCAGTTCCGGAGCTGGAAAGAGCAAAGCTATGTTCTGCAAGCAGCTTCGGAGCTCAAGCTGCAGGAATCCAAATATTGGGGCACAGATTATGAAATTAAAGTTCTTATAAATCCTCACAATGAAAAAGAAGAGGATGTGGGAGGAAGAGAAAATATACTTTTGTCATAGTTCGTATTAGGGAGTTGATAGACGCTGGCTAGTGAATAGAGAATTAAGTATCGTATTGATATCTAGAAAGAATCGCTGGGGGGAAAAATCAAACTTTCCAAAATATCAGCAGAAAAACATGTCCACACATTTTTTTTTTAATCCTCATCTGAGGATATTTTTTACTGACTTGAGAGAGAGAAAGAGAGAGACAGAGAGACAGGGAAACATCAATAAGAGAAACATCAATTGTTGCCTCATGTACGTGTCCCAACTGGTGATTGAACCTCCAACCCTTTGGTGCATAGGACACTCTTCTAACCAATTGAGCCTACACATTTTTTTAAAAAAGAAAACCAGACTCTCTAATAAAAGATTTAAAATAAATAAAATAAAAGATAATATGAAATATAATTGCTTTGGGAGGGACAGTGCTTTTCCTGTTCTTTTAAGTTTATTTTTTATTGTTGATATTATTACCAATGTCCCCTATACGCCGACAACAACCCCCGCAGAAAAAAACATTTCCCACTCAACCCAGCCCCCTTTCCACCCCCCTCCCGTTTTTCCAGTTCTTAATGTTTATTTCCATGTGGAAAGTTTGTTCTATTTCTCCTGACCTCTCTCTGACTCCTTACTCTCTGCTGTCTGGGAGGTGAAGTGATTTATCTGTCTGATAAGTGTGAAGAATAAACAGATTACAGTGCCCTCAGCTCTTCCTGGCTTCTCCTTGGGAGCGAGCCCTGAGGGTAAACGGGTTCTTAGCTGCTCCCAGCAGTGGATCTTATCTCCCTTTAGGGCTCCTGGCTGAGCCTGGAAGGTTTGCTTGTGTCTGAGAGGGCGAGTGTTAAATTCTAGGGTTCAGGTTTAGAGAATTCATATAAACCAGCCTAGTCTTTATCAATAATAAACACAGTATTTTGGCTTGATCTTGTCTTTCAAGTTATTTGGTACACAGGTGTGGGAGGGGATGCTGTTTACTGGACTCTCACAAAAGACCCTAACAACCGTGATTTGGGGTTCCCAGGGGCCCAGCTCCATGAGTATATCTGTTTGTAGAGCACTTAGAACAGAGTCTGGCACGTAGTAGGTGGGCCTTCATAAGCACTGTTGAATGAGTAAGGGGCAGAATTTGGAACTTCGGAGGAAGATGACAGCCAGTTGGTCTCTGGTGTGGCCGAAAGCAGGACAGGGAGATGTGGGAACTGTAGAGCGGCTGTGTTCCCACCTGCACACAGAGGAAAAGAATGACCCAGGGAAGGCAGTGGGCAGCAGGCACGAGAGACCTCGGGGACGCAGGGGTTGACTTTGGCCACCTTGCTTCCTGCTAACTTCCTAGTTTCTTGTTCTAGATCCTCATGGGGCCCAGCGGCGCTCTACTCTGTCAGTCACCTGAGGATCCTCCTAAATCCCGCCCCCTTTTTGTTTTGCTGCTTAAACTCATTTGCGGTGCATTGTTTTTGCTCTCATTCAAAAGACTTGACTAACCCATGCGAAGCTGTGGTCCAGAACAGCTGGAAGATGCTTTCGAAGTTACCAGAATGTTTGAGAGTTTCGAGTCTGGGCAGACAGCCAGCGTGTTCTGTGGGAAGAGCCAGGAAGCAACCACTGGGCTCTCTCGGCCACCTGTGGTGGGTGGGTCTGAAGTCCATCCATCACAGGAACCATCAGACTTGGAGAGAAGCCGAAGGCAGCCAGGAATATTAAAAAAGAAAAAAATGAAAAAGCTAATGTGGACCAGTTAAAATCCCACACTGCCCACCTCATGAATCATCAGCAGAGGGCAGAGCTCCCGAGTGCCGGCTAGTTGGGTCGTACATTAATTCTACTCGGTAATTCTCTCCATCCTACCAGCCTCACAGGGGGAATCTGAAACCCAAATAACAGCCTGCTCCATCCTGACTCAGGTTCTCATTTGCCGGGGCCTCGCTTCCGCGAGAGCCCAGGGTGACTGATTGCAGACCTGGACTTCCGTGGGCTTAAACTAATAGGTACAGTCAGTGTATGTTATGGGACGGAGGTAACCAGGAAACCAGCGGCAGGATAGGAGGCACATTCCTTCCACAAGCTGGGAAGGAGACGAGCTTCTGCATTGGGGGGTAAATACTGTTAGTTAATAAAAAGATCCAAACCATTGTAGCTTAGCGCCCACACCAGTGTCTGACACGCAGCAGGGGCGCAACAAATATGTATTGAGTATTGAATGAAGTCTGTTGACCCTCTCACATTCCCACATTACATGTTTCTCTCTTTGGTAGCATTTGGCACAATAATGTTTTCATTTACTTAAATATTTATTCCATCAATGCCCGTCTTCCTAACCAGAGCAGCGAGGGTGCAGGGACCACGCTTCACATTTGCTCACTATTGTTTCCCAAGTGTTTGTATATTGCTTGATCTTAGTAAATATTTGCTGGATGCATACACGACGTCTTGATTTACAAAGCGTGTGCTTGGCAAATGCTGGCCTCAGAAGGCTGAGTGTTTCATTTGGATGGAGGTCAGCATCCCTGCCTGTGGTCATTGGAATGATCTCTTGGCAAAGCCATGAGGCTTCTCTCTTCTCTCCAGCCCCCCATACTCAGGGACTGGCACCTTCGTATTTGGCATAGTCCTTGTCTCCTGCCTGGAATGAAAGAGCCCATCTTTATCAAGTCAGGATCTGCCAAAACCAAACGTAGTGATCCCAGCTGTCTGTCATTTCAACAAGACGGGACTTATTCTGTAGAACCAAAGGGACCCGGTTCCCAGCAGGAATGCTGCACGAATCAGCAGCAGTGGATGCTCGCCAGGGCGCTCCTGCCTCTGTGGGCCTTACCCTTTGCCGTCGCTCTCATATGGCAACTAGATCTTCTCCCGACCCTCTGTGGTGAGGCTGGAGGAGGTAAAGAAAGGCAGGGTTCTGTGCTCAGGGAATCTTCACCATCCAGACCCAGCAATGGCACCCATCTCTTTGGAGGCTCACTTGCAGTTTCCGCTGCAGCAGGATGGGGTCCTCTGCCTTGTCTTCACTTTTTTTGTCTCTCTCATTCGTCACTCCCGATTCACATGCTATGACATATTGAATTTATGCTGTGACAGGCGATCAATATCAGCATGAGAGAGGTTTCTGTCTCGTCAGGGCTCGTCCTGCATCTTGATGAGACTGGATGATGCGGACCCAGGGTGACAGCTGAGCTGTCTGAGCCGAGCACAGAGGGCCATGTCAGAGTGGGATAGGGATCCTTGGGGAAAGTCGTAGATACACGAGGAGGGAAACCAAGAAGACTGTGGACTTTCCGGTGTTCATGCGTGAAGATACCAGTTGGCACTGACTGGCAGGTGACTTTCATTTTCCAGAATGGAAAGTCTTTATCGGCAAGTGGCAAAACTTAATTCAAAAGGTTTAGGAAAGAGAAAAAGAAGATTTTATTGACTCGGATTACCGGGAAGTCGCAGTGGGGAAGGAAACATCCAGGCATGGCTGGGTCAGACACTTGGAAATACTGCCAGGAATCAGCCTTACCTCTGGCTCTGCTTTTCTCTAGTAAGATTTCAGCCTCAGGCAACCTCTCTCCACGGGGTGGACAGCATGGCTGCTGGCAGGTTGAGGCTGACATCAGAAAGTCCCAGACTTGTCAAATAAAAATAGGGACCATCCAGGGAGACTTGCATTTTAGATAGACAACTAATATATCTCTCAGTAGAAGTTATGTCCCATATGATACCACAGAAGTGTGATACTAGAAATGTATTTTATGGCAACCCTACGGTATCATCTTCATAGCCAGTAACTTCAGAAGAGAGAGCATGACTCCATCTCTCACCCAGTTAATCCTTAAAATGGTTCTGATGACCAGCCTAGCTTGGACACTCATCCTGTGCTTAGTGAGTTTGGTTTGTGTAATTAAAGACCCCAGTGGAGAGAGGCAGTTCAGTCACCTGGTGACTATTTGTTAAACACTACCTTGGGCCAGGTCCCTTTCTAGGTACTAGAGATGCAGCTGTGAACGAGACAGACGGGTGCCTTGGCTGTAAGGAGCTTCTTTTGTAGTTGATGGTGAAAGTGAGTGGGTAGACAATGAATAAATACACTTATAAAGAACTAAGATAACTTCATGAACTGATCAGCATTATAAAAAAGATAAAATAGGTTACTACTGTGGTGGGAAGTGTCTGGCACCATTGTGGGTTAAAGTTCTAATATCAATGAATGTGACCTTGTTTGGAAATAGGGTCTTTGCCAATGTCATCAAGTTAAGATGAGGTCATACTATGTTAAAGTGAGTCCTAATCCAATGAGTGGTGTTCTTACAAGGGAAATGTGCGCACAGATACGGAGAGGATGATGCCATATGATAATGGAGGTAGAGACTAGAGGGATACTCCTACAAGCCAAGGACTGCTGGTAACCACCAGAAGGAGAAGGCATGGGGAAGACTCTCCCGCACAGCCTTCAGAGAGAAATGGTCCTGCTGACACTTGGATTTCAGACCTTTAATCCATAGTACTGTGAGAGAATACATTTCTGTTGTTTTAAGCCATCTAGCTGTGGTCATTGAGGTTGGCAGCCCCAGGAAACTAATGAGGGCAGGAAGTGGGCTGAGTGGTCAGGGAAGAGACCTGAAGGATGAGGAGAGGCAGCTGTGGGAACATCTAGGAGAAGCATTAGCTATTTCCCTTGGATCATGCCTGGAGGTGGGGGCTCTGGTGAGAGGATGTTGGCTCCTGATTTCTTATTCCACTGGTATGGATCCCCCCCACCCCCAATTTCTTTCTATCCTGCCTCATTCCTGTCTTTTTCCTCCCCCTCATCCTCTCTATGTCTGAGTCCACATTCCCCTTGTAAGGACACCACTCATGTATGCCTTCGTTTTAAGGTATATATCCTGTTCCCTCATTTGGAGAGAAGCATTGTTCATTATATCTTATTTAATCAAGGAGTTTATTTTGTTGGTTCATTCCATTCCCAGACACTGTTGACTGAATTAGGAAGCAGCAGGATGAGAGGAGAGATTGTAGGGCAGAGAGCCAGAAAAGGAGCATTAGAATCCCTGTCCTACCATTTAATTATGTAAGACCTTGAGAAATTCACTTCCCCTCTCCACAGTTCCTCAGTTCTGCATCTAAAAAGCAAGAGACTTCAGTTAAAACTGGGTTGTTTCCAGATCACTTGGAGAACTTGAAAGAAATACAGAACCCGCCTTTCCCTCCCCCACCTTCCACGTATTTGGTTTCAGTAAGTCTAAGGTGGGCCCTGGGCATTGGGATTTTGTAAAAACCTTCCAAGATAAATCTAATCTATAGCCAAGGTTGAGGATCACTGGGTCAGATGATCTCTAAGCTTTCATTGCTCTCTAGTCAACAAGCACTAACTATATAACTGGTATTATATACTAGGATTGGGCTGGATTCAAAACCAAATGTATAGATCTTGTCCACAATATGTTTTTGTACAAAAACATTAAAGATGAAAATAAAGTTTGGAAATCACAATTTCTGGAAGTGGTTCAAATAAAACGTGTGATTTTTCAGGTGTATAGTCCTTTTCTACGTGTCTTTGGGCAAGCCATCCAATATCTCTGGGCTTTCCCCCTCTACAAAGTAGAAATTATACTTGTTTTTCCACGTAGACCTTGGGTTGGTGAGAATAATAAGCAGCAGCTTGGGGGATGTGAAATGTAATCAACAGCTGGGTTGTACTGACAAACCCTTCAAGACACTGAACAAGTCACATGATAACTCATTTAAGAAGTCTTTGTGTGCCAGCGTCCTCTGATGTTGTCCTCATCTGGGCACTGAGTTTATGCACCACAGTGGCATCTTGCAGGAGGCAATGTAATCAAACCCAGATTCAGCTGCCTGCCACAAGGAAAGCCAAACTCATGAGACAGATGGTGTTGGTTTATTCAAGTGCCAGCCACCTGAGAAGATGGGGGACTGTTGTCCCAAAGGTCATCTTAACATCTTAGTGCAGGCAGGGGTTTAGGGAAAGCAGAAAAAAGAAATCAGGGAGAGGTGTTTGAAAGTTTTCTGCATGTAAGTCAGCACAGTTCATTCTAATGATTATTTCAAAATTGGTCAAGCAGAGGTTTGGTTTTTATGGTTGAGAGTCAGCAAAGTCTCCAGAACCAGAATATCAGGTTGCTGGAGTCAGCATCCTTCCCTGAAGCTAGTTCCTGTAATATGCTCAAAAGGCTGTTAGTGATTTATGACAGGCATGACAAACCAGGCCTTTGTTTTAAGGCATACATCCTGTTCCCTGATTTGGGGAGAAGCATTGTTTATTATATATTACTTAATCAAGAAGGTTATTTTATTGGTTAGCATAAGATTTCATATATGTTCTGTAACAGCGTGGTTTCTATTGTGTTTTGTTGGGCTGAAGACAGGATCGTTTTGGCTCTGCTGGGCCATCTTACTATAGCTAAAGGGATAGACATGGTGTTCAGCTCACAGGGACGCCCCATTGTTTCAGTTATAAGAACAGCTTATTACAATCCTCAACAACCTCTCCACATGGACCAGCTCATATAAGTGTTTTTATATTCATGCTTTTAAGATGGAAGTTTATTTATTAGCGGAGTCAAAAATAGCTGATTACCCCCATCTGCAATCCTGGACTCCAGGGCATGATACTCACATGGGCTAGAATGTCTCTTCAGGTAGGAGTGTAAGCTGGAGCGTTATGTGACCGTAATGAGGGCTCTAGGACAGTGACTTGTGTAAGTGAAAGAATAAAGTCAGGTACAGCTCTTTTGCAAACAAGCAGTATATGCGTCATGAGTCCCACCTGTGACCGTGCTTAGCCATGTATCTTCTTTTTGCATCTTTCATCAGGTGCAGTGGGGACTTGCTTGTCACCTGCCCAGCTGTCCCAAGTTTGCCCCAGCAGAAATGAGGGCTTATGTTTTTTATCCCTTCTTTTTAAACTTTTATTTTGAAATATAATTTCAAACTTACATAACATTTGCAAGCATAGTACCAAAAAATCTTTTATACCCTGTACTCAGATTCCCCAATTGTCAATAGGCTCTATCATTTTATATCTCTACCTGTATCTCTATTTCTGTATCTATATGCCTATTGGCTTTATCATTCTACTAGAGGCCCGGTGCATGAAAATTTGTGCACTCAGGGGGGTCTCTCAGCCCAGCCTGCATGCTCTCACAATCTGGGACCCTTTGGGTAGGGTCCAGTCTCATTGCAGCATGGCTTTGGTTCCCCGGGCCAGTGGGCCGGGAGGGAGGGACCAAGAGGCCAGTCTGATGGCAGCATGACTCCATTCCCACAGCTCCCACCCAACGCCGTGCCGTGGGCAGCTGGGCCCACAGCTCCCTCCTGCCACTGCGCCGTGGGATACTGGGACCCAGGACTGACTTCCACCACAGGCGGCTGGGACCCAGGACTGACTTCCGCCTCACGGGCTGGGACCCTATCAGGGTGTTTGGATGTTTAGGTCGTGATGGACCCTGGCTCTTTATTTATTAGGATACCATTATGTATGTATGTTTCTACCTATCTATTTCTGAATAATTGAGAGCAAATTGCAAGCTTGATGCCTTTTTGCCTCAAAATACTTTGGTGTGTTATTTCCTAAAAACAAACACATTCTTTCATATAACCAGAGTACAGTGATCATTGATTTAATATTATTTAATCTATAGGCCTTACTCAAATTTCACCAGTAGTCCTTTATAATAAAATTTTTTTTTCTGGTTTATAATCCTATCTAGAAGAATGTTGTAAATTAGGTTGCTGCCATCTTTTTAGTGTCTTTTAATCTGGAATAGTTGCTCGTTTTTTTGTAGTTCATGATCTTATGATTGAAGAGTATAGGCCAGTTGTTAGTAGAATATCCCTCAATTTGAGTATGTCTGATGTTTTCTCGTGATCTGATTCAGGTTATGAAGTTTTGGCAGTAATACCACAGAAGTGTGCCATGTTGGGAGGCATATGATGTCGGTTTATCTTATTACTGGAGGGAGGCATATTTCTTAAGGGCTCAATTCCTTTTTGTTTGTTGTTTATTTACTTAGCACAACACGCAGCAACAGCAGAAATGCACCATTTTGCAATTAGTCATTGCTTATAACCTCAAGCTCCCTTTGGCTTTCTTAAAGGACTTTGCCCAGCCCATAACATAGTTGAAGCTTACTGTTTTCTTTATCTTCCAGTGTGAGATGATCACAACCAGATTTGTAAGAGATTTGGTTCTCTTATTCCTTATTCCGCCTACGTATTGAGGAGATGGTGAGAATGAAATGAGACAGTCAATGAGAGAGTGGTTTGAAAACTGCGATGAGTGACAGAGAACTGAGGCCCCCTGATTATGATGAGGATTATTTTCTTTGATTTCACCAAGAAAAGGAGCTCCCACGGAGAGTTAATTGTCCAGGGCCCTGCATCCCTGGGGAAGAGTCTATTTTCTTTCCTTTCTCCAGGTCTGTTGCTAACTTGGCCTGGCCTGGGTCTTAGGGGCTCTGTTCTCCCAGTCTGTCCTTGTTTCTTCTCCAGACACCCTGGGAGTGTGGCTGAATCCACAGGTTTTCCACCCTTGTTATGTGAACCCATGTCCAGGCTGTTAATCTATATGCCTGACTGTGTTCTGCTGGCCTCCGAATGCCGGAGGGCATAAAAACATTAACTTCTGTTCATGCAGGGATTTTGTTATTAACTCCAATGCTTCATTTTTAAAAAATTACTTATAGAAACCTGACAAGATTTTTATGGCTTTTCCAGTTTATCAATCTGATTCAAATATCATAGAGGTTATTTTATCTTTTCTCTCCCTGTATTTTAAGGGTTGTTTAAAACAGATTTCTCCCTCATTAAAAATAAATTATTCTCATGGTAGAAACTTTAGAAAGATCAGAAAAGTATAAAGAGAAAAATATGCCTTAAGTGTAGGACAGCTCGGGCTGATGGCTTAGAATAATAAAAGTTAATGAAGATCAATATGCAGTTTGACTTCTTTTCTTATTAGTTATTCCTAATTAGTATTTAAGCAGCCTTTTTACCTATCAAGTATTCCTCTTCCTCCCAATTTTTCTCTCTCCTTCAGGAAATCCTGCTACACTTCTTCTGGAACCAAATTTTTAAATCATTCAATCCCTTCTTATTTGAGGTTGACAAATTATACATAAGTTACTTTTCATAGTTATAGAAGTAGTCTCTATATATAAAAGGCTAATATGCAAAGTGTCCCCGTGGGAGTTTGACCGAGCGACCGGGAGTTCTATTGCTCGCTATGACGTGCACTGACCACCAGGGGGTGGCGCCGAATGAAGGAAGGCCCTGGCCGGCAGCTGAAAGGAAGGCCCCAGCCAGCAGCTGGAAGGCCCCATTGGCCCTGATTGCCGGCCAGGCCTAGGGACCCTACCCATGCACGAATTCATGCACCGGGCCTCTAGTATTTACATATTCTTCTTCTTAAGAACTCATCTCAAGTCTCCAAATCTTATTTTGTTTCTTAGTATACAATTGATATAATTGTGTCACTGATCTAACACACTTAAAGATGCAACTGAACAAAATAGAAGGGATTTGAATCTAGATATGTGGTAGTTTAGTTATTAGTCTACTTGGGGTAGGTATTATTAACAGTCTAAAACCTAATCTGTGATTAAACAACACCCACCTTTCCCCCCATTAAGCAGTTTGTTGTCGTTATGGGTTCACTTGTTGAGTATTGCCACCAAAGTCTTGGCTCTTTTTGTCCTTCTGGACCACTATCCTTACTTAAAAGGTTGGCTTTTCATACTCATACTTATTACCTAATAAATGCAAAATGACTGCTGCAGCTCCAGACACCATGTCCACATCCAAGAAGAAAGACGGGGGAAGGAGGAGCTTCAGCAATCTGTGTCTTTCTTCAATCAGGAAGGCAAGCCCTTCTGAAAAGCTCCCAGCAGACTTTACTTCTTACCTCTTTTGAAGAAACAGAGACATATACAAAGGAGAAAAGGACAAGAACTCGCATGATTCACCAGTTGGGGATGGGCATGTTGCTACGTAGAATAAAGTTGGGTCCCATTAGAAAGGAAGAAGGGAGAAGGATGGCTGGTGGATAAGCAACTAACAGTGTCTGCCACAGGGACCTATTTCCGAATAAGTTCCACTTTTATGGGGTAAATGCATAATATGTCTGTGTATATTTTTTACAGTATACCAGTGGCCTGATGCATGAATTCATGCACATTGAAAGGAAATTAATTAGAAGAAATATCTTAATATCACTATTCACCCTTTCTCTATAATGAAGTGTCAGAGATGAAAGAAAATGAGTAAAATGTACATGAGCCAAAACCGGTTTGGCTCAGTGGATAGAGCGTCGGCCTGCGAACTGAAAGGTCCCAGGTTCGATTCCGGTCAAGGGCATGTACCTTGGTTGCGGGCATATTTCCAGTAGGAGGTGTGCAGGAGGCAGCTGATCGATGTTTCTCTCTCATCGATGTTTCTAACTCTCTATCTCTCTCCCTTCCTCTCTGTAAAAAAATCAATAAAATATATTAATAAAATAAAATAAAATAAAATGTACATGAAAATAATATATAAGTTGATTAACAAATAAACAATAACATGATATAACAACAAAAACATGATATGAAAACAACAAAAACATGATATAAAAGCAACATTGATAAAAACAATGACTGATAAATTGATTAAACTTATTCTAATATCTCCCTATATACCACATTAAGAGTAAAAGCACTTTCATATTCTGTCAACTAATTTTCCTTGTGATGAAGTATTTACAATTTTAACCTTTCGCTGTTGCTTCAGATTGGGCTTCCTTTTCTACCTCATGTAGCATTGAAAGGGCGAGGGCTAGGCCCTCCAGCTTGCCCCAGGGTAAGGGCTAGGCCCTCCACCTTGCCCCAGGGTAAGGGCTATGCCCTCCACCTTGCCCCAGGGTAAGTGCTCCATCTTACCTTGACCACGTGCTTGGCAAGGAGCTTCTTCCCGGAAGTCTAAGCCTCTGCTAGCCACACCCAGGAACAAGACACAGACTTGTGCCTGGCCAATCGGCAGAGCACAGTCCTTTCTCCTCCCCTTCTCCAACTCCCCCTATATAACCCGTCTCCACACAGAGTTATCTCTCTCTCTGCTTCCTGTCGCTGCGTCGGCAAGGTGGGAGCCGAGCTAGCTCGAATAAAGACTCTTATGCTTTTGCATCGGACTGCTGGCTCCCTGATGTGGTTTCTTGGGGATCCTGAAATCTGGGCATAACATTTGGGGCTCGTCCGGGATCCCAAACCATGAGGACCCCCC
>NW_005871151.1:1180319-1182949 GCF_000147115.1 Myotis lucifugus | reverse complement strand
GGGCGGGAGGAGTCGGGGGACGCCTCGACCCTCCATCTGGAGGGGTGTAGTTGCTTCGCGAGTCGAAGGTCTGTAGGAACCCCCTCAATCTGAGACGAGGCGGGTCGCTCCCGCCGGTTTGGCGTAAGGCCATCGTCTAGTTGCTTCCATGGAGTTGGAAGGCTGTTCTTTGGGGCCCTCTGTTTGTCTGTGTCTGTGTTTTTCTGTTTTCTGTGGACTTACTGGACGGATGTTATGGGACGGACTCAGACTGCTCCTTTGGGTATTGTGATTGATCATTTCAAGGAGATTGGGGGAGGCTGTAGAGCTCCCTCAGGAGTTGGGAAGTTGTTATTGTTTAAACTCTGAGTGAATGTCTGGTGAAAGTGTGTGAGTGTGGAGGGAGGGGGCCTGCCCTCTCCCCTCCTTTGTGTGGCTCCACGACTTCGGTCAGGTGGGCATCTGAGTGAGGATCTGTGAAAACAGGTCACCCCCTCCCCAAGTAAATGCGTCTGGGATTTCTGTGCACGTGTAGAGAGAAAAGCTGGCTTAAAACTAATGCGAGCACTGTCCGATTTTGGATAGAGTTTTGAGCTAGAGTCTCTTTGCAGATGTGCAGGATGGAGCCCAAGACTGATCATTTACCCAAAGAAAAAAAAAAAGGGATGCTAGCTAGATTCTAGACTGATTGAGAAATGCTGAATATTTTGACTTGCCAGCTAAAAGTTTAAGGTTCGGATTGAATTGGGAAAATTTGTGTAATTCTGGTAACTAAATGCCTTTGCTTATTGATCCTGATTTGCAAAATCTCTTAAATCTAGAAAACCCTGCTTTCCTTAAACTAAGGGCAATTAAAGGTTATATGTTCCCTCCCTAAACAAAAGTTAAATAGCTTATGTCAAAGTCTTAAAAGGGACTGATAGCAGTAATCCAATTTCTAAAGTATTATTTCAGGTAGAAACTGGTTTCATACTGGGCTTAGAGGGCACATTTTTCCTTTGCCTGGGAGGGACAGCATAGCTGTCCCAGGATCAGAGGGCTCCAGTTAACTTATCAACTCAGTGTTCTGGAGACCCAGGACTGTAATTTAGATAACATGCCTAAGTTTAACCCAGGTTACCCACGGGCTCTAGATAATATGTTAATCAAACTAGGTTATCTGTTGGTATTTTGTGCTGTAAATGTGGCATGCGCCTGTGTAAAAGTGTTTTTGTTTATTCCTGTTTTGTTTTGTTTTCTCCTGTGGTGATTCAAAGTTTTTAATGGGAAATGTTATCTGTCTTTATTGAAAATTGTTTAGCTAGTGAAATTTCTGTTTGTGTCTAAAAAAAAAAACAAAACAACCACAGGCTTGATTTCTTTGAGGCTGAGTGCTCTGACCGATAGCAAAGTACCCTGAGCGGCCGCTGGGATCTTTCCCTAAGGGCGCTTGCTCTCTGTCAGAGGTGGAATCGGCCCGCCTAACTAGTAAACATCTCTGTTTGTTTGCTGAGAACTTTGATTTGCTATGTGATATTCTGTGCTGGGTTGGGATTTTGAAATTCTGGGGTAGATTTAAAAGGTATTTGTGGCTTTTCTAGTCTGATTGGGACATTTAAGGGTGGGGCTCACAGTTCCTCAGGGCAGAGATTTCATGGTCCCTTCCCCCTGCCTGTGAAAGGAAGGCAACGGGCCCTAGAATCTGTACGAGACCAGCCCAACCCCAACTCCTCATCAGCACAGACCAGGAGATTGGGTCTACGACAGAAGGCACCGCCAGGAGACCCTCGAACCACATTGGAAGGGTCCCTACACTGTGGTGCTGACGACCCCCACCGCTCTCAAGGTAGATGGCGTAGCGACCTGGGTCCATCACACTCACGTCCAGTCAGTGGACCCATCCGTGATCCGGGAAGACTTCGTCACCAAATGGAGCGTCGATCGAGATCAACGCCACCCGCTCAAGCTCAAGCTACGGCGTGCTCGACCTGCCTGATGCTGGTAACATTGCTCGCGATCACTCCTGCTGCCGGGAGTCCCCACAATACTGTGTAATAGACTTAGATGATGCCTGCATCTTCATGGACATGGCTCCAAAGAGACAAGGACAATTTATAGGAAGGTCAAGAATAGACTTTAGTAGGATTTGGCTGCCTGAAGTGGCCATGATGCCAATATTATGTTTCATTGTATTGATATGTTATATTGACCTTTGATTCTCTTGCAGGTTTGAATGTATGTTGGCTGTCCTGGAAGGGGACTGTGTGGGGTGAACCCCAAGAGTAGAGGGTGTCTGGCTGCCAAGAGGGCAGGTGCCCAACTGGGCAGGGAAGGGTGCCCATCAGGTTTTGGTCTCTGTTGAGAGACAGTTGATGGTTGGCAGCCTGTATATTGTCTTTGCAGGCCTGCGTAACCATGCCCATGTCAGGGGTAGTACAAACCTCAACTGTAGAAAAGCTGGGAAAGGCCTGTTTGGAATAGAAGGTCTTAAGGCATGGTTATGCATAGAAAGAAAGTTTAATGCCAACAGTTACTGTTTTTGTTATAAACTCCCATGAAAAGGAATTGGTCAGGGAATAATCAGAAAATCTTAGAGCAGATCATGATGTTTTTTCTCTCTCTCGTAATTCTCTCTGAATTATTGTCAATGTTCAAGAATGTCATGGCCATAC
>NW_005871151.1:1114116-1180062 GCF_000147115.1 Myotis lucifugus | reverse complement strand
GGGCCGCAACAAGTAGGAGGGCTACTGAGATGGGCTTAAAGCCTAGAGCGTGGGCTCAGGTGGAGTTGCTACAGGTGAAGGATTCACCTAACTCAAGCAGATACTGCAGGCGGGCCTGATGGCAGCTGGGTGGCGCGGCTTCCTGGCCCTACGGGGCACATTAAGATTCAACCATGAGATTCCAGCAAAGGTAGTCAAGTTTACCATTCTTGTTGTGTTTATGCAAACATCAGGACAGTAGATAAATTAATCTTGATTTGGCTTTTT
The DNA here is from genome assembly GCF_000147115.1 of Myotis lucifugus. Lineage (NCBI taxonomy): Eukaryota > Metazoa > Chordata > Mammalia > Chiroptera > Vespertilionidae > Myotis > Myotis lucifugus. The sequence goes on along the minus strand of NW_005871151.1, from coordinate 1,179,795 downwards.
GATAGCCATGGAGGAATTTTAAGAAGAAAAATCCTATTTCAATAGAAGTTGTTAAAGCTAAAATGGTTTCTTTCCCTTCCACCAGACCATTTGTTAAGATATGCCCAGTACGGGCCTCTAGCAACGGTGGAATAGAAAAGCAGTCCGTCTCATGATTGAGCCGGAAGTTCCAAGACAAAGGGGGGAATGAAAGGGCGAGGGCTAGGCCCTCCACCTTGCCCCAGGGTAAGGGCTAGGCCCTCCACCTTGCCCCAGGGTAAGGGCTATGCCCTCCACCTTGCCCCAGGGTAAGGGCTCCATCTTACCTTGACCACGTGCTTGGCAAGGAGCTTCTTCCCGGAAGTCTAAGCCTCTGCTAGCCACACCCAGGAACAAGACACAGACTTGTGCCTGGCCAATCGGCAGAGCACAGTCCTTTCTCCTCCCCTTCCTCCAACTCCCCCTATATAACCCGTCTCCACACAGAGTTATCTCTCTCTCTGCTTCCTGTCGCTGCGTCGGCAAGGTGGGGGAGCCGAGCTAGCTCGAATAAAGACTCTTATGCTTTTGCATCGGACTGGCTGGCTCCCTGATGTGGTTTCTTGGGGATCCTGAAATCTGGGCATAACAAGCATCTTGCATGATTTTGCTAATTCGTTTATTTCATTCATGAGGTTGCTGATATTGTTCAAGAGTCTTTCTGAGCAAGCTTGGTTTTCTGGCATTGCTAATCTTTTACTTGTTACTTCAGCCGTATCTAAAATATAGAGTTAAGCAAACTTCCGAGAAACGCCACCCGAAGGATGTAAAGTTCCAGTACAGTGATAAACTTGACCGTGTATTCTAAAACAGTATGGCCCATATCCTGATGGCGATGCAATATCTGCAACCATTGAAGCAAAAGCAAAAGAACTATTTATCGAATGAATATTTTCCATGAAATTTTTCAGAATCTTCATTTATCATTAATTGTTTTAAATGTGCTGGGTGTTCTGGAAATTTATATCATTTGGAGAAACTTTGCCTTTGCTACAACATCAAGTAAATTTCCCATCAGATGGTTTTTCATCAGAGAAATTTAGGGATAGGCAAAATTGACATGTAATAGTCATTCCACCACAACTGTTTTTGATAATTGCATCCTCATTTACCTCATTTTCGCTATGAAGGCAGTTCCTACCACTATTGGTAGTATTTGTCGATGATTGTTCTTCAGACATACTCTGTTGATGATGATGTGGTTTTCTTTCGGCTTCAGAGGTATGTCGTGCCAATAGCTGGTCTCCAGACATATCTGTCAACAATTTTGGCTTCAGAATGTCAACAAAAATGTGACGTCATTACCCGGCACCCACAGCCACCATTTGTGGGCTGGGCTGTGGGCTGCATTTTGTGCCATGGCAGTGTCAGCTGTGATTTGGTGGGCTGTCGCTCCGGGGTGGTGGTGGGGCCCGTGTCCCACTTGGGGGAAGCTGAGTGTTGCTTTGACGGCGCCAGGTCCGTGGTGCCATTTCTCTGTGTGCATCACGGCAGCTCCTGCGTTGTGCATCTGCCCCCTGGTGGTCAGTGCATGTCATAGCAATGGGTCGGACAGGGGGAAGGACACTTAGCATATTAGCCTTTTTTATATCTATATCTATATATATGTAAATATAAATTGGATATTTAGAAATGAAGTAATATAGGTTAAGTATTTAGAATAGTGCCTTGTAGACACCATATAAAATTTATCATTTTTTAATTGTTTAGGTATATATTTATCTACAGACACAGTTTCTGAAAGCACTCCCTCTTCTCTCCAGTATGATTACCAACATCTGTTCTCTGTAACTACTAGGACAGGGTACAAGTTAGCAACAGGGAGAATGCATCATGCTGCAAGCCCACCCTGCCCTTTCTGTGGCTTTGCCTAAGTGCTGGTTCTCTCCAGGAACACATGTGTGGGTCCTCAGGAGGGGCCCGTACTGCATGAGGCCCTTCCGTTCATGCCCTGTATTCCTACTCCTAGACTTTTCCTAAGGAAGCCCCCTTACCAGTGACAAAGTCCCTGGTCCCAGCTCGGGGCTGCATTGTGTAGTAGCCGTGCATTAATCCAGAGACCCTTCATCCTTGCCACACCTGTGGGAGTGCAGTCTTTTCTGCCTCTTCTCCCTCTTTGCCGTGACATTTCTCCCCAGTTCTCTTACCCCTCTGCTCAGGTAGGCACGGAGCAGAGGGAGATCAGAAAGCAGGATGCACACCGTCTTCCCCCCAAAGAATGATTGCTTGACGCCAGTTCTTGATGATGCCCCCAGTCCTTCTTGGTGATGCCCCCTGAGCCCCCTATTGTGTCTCAGAGAGAGGAGTGAGCCTCCCTTCTGCTGTGGGGAGGAAGTGACAAAGCCATACTCATACCCATGAGGACCCTGCTGATGTCCTGGATTCCATCTCTCCTCCAGTCATCTGCTTTTATAGAACAGAGGTTTGGGGGTTCAGCCTCCCCTTGACACCCTATGGGGGTGTGTGGCCTCAGTTCCTTTAGAATATGAGCCACTAGATACCACTGCCTTTTGCTTTGAGTTCATAGCTAATTCTGGGTCGACAGTAAAAGTTCCATTTGACCTCCTGCTTCTCTTGCTACTTTAACCTAATTAGAAATTATATAAGTGATAAAATGTGCATGTAAAATGAAATGGAGCAGCCTTTCCATAAAAACTAAGTTCAACTACTTGAAAGACTGACAAAGCCAAGTCATTTTAAAATGCTGCTCAACCAGGTATGGAGGTAACAGCAAGCAGCAGAGAAACAATAGCGGATGGAGAAGGGTTCTTCACTCACATCCATCGCTTCCCGGGCATCTCTCTGTTCTCGTTTTGTTTTAAAGGATTTGAAACTAGAAATTGAGATGTAAAAGAGGTTGATAGAAGAAGATTGGCAATCTGTTTTGCAGGCTCATCCTGAAAGACGTGGGGGCCCTGTGGCAAAAGGCAAACATGTCTGCATTAATATGTGTGAAGTTGAAACCAAATCTTCAAGTGCACATCTTTCTGTTTGGAAGGTTTGACTTCTTTCAGTGTCTTTTCAGCTGCCTGGCTGCTGCAATCATTCTGGATAACAGGGCTCTTACAGCAGCTCATAGACCAGCTGGAGCCAGCAGGCGCCCTGGTCTCCCAGCCAGTGAGGGATGGGGAGCGGTGCCTGCCTCTCTCACAGGGCCCCTCCCCTCCGTCCCCAGACTTTCCGTCTTCCCTAGCAACACCCAGTTTCCAGCCTCCTTTTGTATCTCGGGATTTTGCATCTGTTTTCTTGCTGAGTAGGGACAACAAACCCATGGAGGCGTTGTGGGGTCAGGGGAAGACTTGGGGGCCATCTGCCCTGGGTTCCTTCTAGACTTTTGATCCCCAGTCTAGACTTTTGATCCCCGGTAGTAAACAGACACCCTGTCCTGTAAGGGTTAAAGCAGTAGTAGCCAATAGTCTTCACCCAGGCTACATCTACGATTCAGGTTTGCACACTAGCAAACTTCTTTAAATCTGATGAGAATGCCTCTTGTCTCTTTCCTGCTCTGCCTACACCTTTTATATGAACTTTAAAAGCACTTTGCCCAATTATGGCTTTGAAGTCATTAGGTTTTATCTCTTTATGGGAGGGAATAAGGAGACACACAGTCTTGCTAACCCCATACCTACTTACCTAGCTATCTAATTATATGCATGTATATATCTGTCTATCCATCTACTATAAAATGTTGCCCCAGCCCTGGCTGGATGGCTCAGTTGGTTGGAGTGTCATCTTGTGCACTAAAAGGTTCTTGGTCAGGACACATACCTAGGTTGCAGTTTAATCCGCGGTCGGGGCATGTACAGGAGGCAACTGATCTATGTTTATCATACTGATGTTTCTCTCTCTCTGTTCCCCTCCCCCTTCTGTCTCACTAAAAGTCAGTAAACATATCCTTGAGTGAGGATAAAACAAAAAATGTTGTGCCCTTTACATAGTAAGTGCCTCAAAGATTCATATTGTTATTATGAAGGATGATCACTGATCATATTATCAGGTGATAACAGTAGTTATCATTGTTGTCAAGTAACAGTGGCAGTGTTATCAAATAGCATTGATGACCACGTTATCAACAGATGGATAATTGGTACTGTTCAGTAGCTGATAATTGGGTCCAATCTGTTATGGAGTTTTGTGATTTTGTCCTTTGGCCAACCTCCACTTCCGGTGTCTTTGAGAATCAGTGTTTGCTATCTAGTCCCCAGCTCCAGGCCTGCTCTGCTCCTGATCTTCCCAGATCACCCCTCCCCCCAGCTCTAGATCCTCTGGGAGCACTCTCTTCCTTGTCCCAGAATCCGCACAAAAACTAGCCAACAGGACAGCCCTCTCTGCCCCGTTCCTCTGCCTCCAGTCCAATAAGAAGCTCTTGAGACAAACTCTGAAATTTCAAAACTTCAAAAAATAAAAAATACCAGGGGTCTGTGACAGGTATTGCTGATCGAGTCCATGTGGGGCGGCTCCTGGGCCATGCTTGGATGTAGTGAGGGCGTTGCTGACAACAGGAAGTGGAAGGCGGCTTTTGCCCATCCCTCTGGCTTTTCCTGCAACAGCCCAGAGGGCCAGCTCCTGCTTCACCGAGATTGTTTATGCCATCGGCTTGTCTGCTGGACCCATTGTGTCTTCTCAAGGCTGCTTGCTTTGTCAGAAGGTTTGCAGAGGAGCAGAGCGTATGTGCTTTTGATTTTCTTGGCACCTGCTGCCAGGCTAAGTCTTAGCGAGAGTATGACTCTCAGGGGCTCTCCCAGTTCCGGGAGCACGTGCGCCAGGTCCTGAGCGCCACACGGTGAGTGATGTGAAAGGGGAGACACACTTCTACCGGATGCGGAGCGAGCGACTCAACACAGTTCACTGGTTCTGCTTGCCCTGGCCTCTGCCTACTGTGCCATTTTTAGCTCTTAACACTCCTTACCCCACACCCGCTTCCCACTCCCCCCCACCCCCCCAGTTCCTCGCCTGTTCCATTATAAGTCAGCAACAATGAATTACTGCAGGTCCCAGGACAAGCCTCAGAGTCCACCTTTTGCCTAGAATATTCTCCTCTTTTCTACCAGGCCTTCTCATCCCATCCCTGGCCTCCTTGGCCTGAAACTCCTCCAAGTTTCAATTTAGATGTTGCTTCCCCCAGAAATCCTTCTCTACTCCCCAAACTCTGGCTAAACGCCCACCTAGGCCCAGATAGGTGCCCGCTTTGCTCAAAGCACTGTTTATAGCATCACAGGGGGGCTGTGTTTTCACTTACTGGTCTCTCCCATTAGGCGATAATTTCCAGGAAATGAAGAACCACGTTTATCACTCTGTCTCCAGTGCACATAGTAGGAGGCTGATAAAAAAAATCATAGATTTGTGAATAGATGAGAGAAGCTACGACTACACCTGTGCTGGGCTTCTCCTGGTCACTGCAAATTAGATCCAACCCCGCGGGGCCATTGCCAGCCTGCGGCACCCAGATCAGGGTGGGGGCACCCTTCAGCGAAGCTGCTCAGCCCAGAGGCTCCATCCACCCGCAGGGCCAGCCTACCCGCCCTGGAAGGCAAGCCAAAGTCAGGGGAAGTGTGCCTTCCCAGGGACCGGCGGCAGGATTTAGCACAGTAAGGAGAGAACAGGGAGAGACTCAGAACTCATCACTACAAGGTATTAGGCTTTGAGACAGCAAATTTTAGGGAATTAAGAAATCTAATCAGCCTGGCGCAGAGGGGGTGGCTGCGGATTTCTGGGTGTGGAAGAAAGCCGGGGTGTCCTGGGGGAGATCCTAATTAAAGCGCAAGCCGATCACAATTCCTCTGAAAAGGGGAAATGAAAGGACTCAGAAACATCTGCTATGGCTTCGTGAAGGACTGCTCAAGGATGCAGGGTGGGAAAAGGGATTCTTGACAGCCCTGGAGAGCAGGGAGCACACCTGTGCCACTGGCAGTTCTGGGGGGGGGGGTCCTCGCAACGCGGAGGAGGGGGTTCAGGGTAGTTTTGGCCAATGGGGCGAAAAGGAGAGGCAAAACGTGGGAGACCTGGTTTGGTAGCTATGAAGGGGAAAGGGTGCAGGTTCCCTGTGCCGGCAAAAAGGGCTGAATGAATGACCCCTCCAGCTCTCTTCCAGTTGCCTGGCAACTATTGACCTGGCTCTAAGCCCCGCCTCCCGTGGGAGGGGCTTAGCTTGAAACCCACTTCCTGAGGTGAGATGTCCAGGAGCTGGGCACCTGGTCATGCCAGGGCTCCTCTGGATATCTGGCACCTAGGCTCAGTCTGCTTGGTATCCGAGTCCCAAATGTTCATTCCCCTCTGCAAGGCCACTTTCATATTCACCCCATAAAAAGGCAGAGCAACAGGTGGGGGCCTCCCTGCAGCCCAGACCCACAGGTTGCTCACCCCGCTGCTGCGGGATGCAGATTCCAGGAGGCCCACACACCTGGTGCTTGCTGCTTGTGCATCCAGTGCCCCGGCTAGGGCCATGCCAGTTTTTGAATTGAGCTCCTTCATATTATATTTTTCTTTCTACTAGGTTAAACTTAGTTATTTCTATATTTAATTTTAAAAACCTGAACTTTATTATCTTCCTGAACAATAAGTAGATCATAGGTATTTTTAGTCTACTTACTCTTCAATAATAAAATGATGTCTATTTTTAGTTCTCTTTTAACCTCACCCACAAGACATCATTTTATTGCTCTCTACATTCTTAGATTGTTTAGATTCACCAACATTCCCTTTTTTTCTTTTTGCTTCACCATCCCTGTTTGAATCTCAAGCCTTTTTTCGTGGTCACTTTCTTTTTTTCCAGTGTACATACTTTAAGGAGTTCTCTTTGTAGTAAATGCAGGTATATTTTTTTTGGGGGGTGGGGGTCTGAAAATTTCTTTATTTCACTATTGTTCTTGAAAGATGGTTTCTCCAAATACATATATTATGTTGATTTTCTTTCACTAATTTTAAGTGTTATTCCATTATCTTCTGGCTTTCATTTTTGTGGATGAGAAGTAAGTTGTCTATAGCCCCTTTGTCAGTAATGTGCATTTTTTGTTTTATGGGATTCATTAGATTTCTTGAACCTATGGAATCATGGATTTAACTTATTCTGAAAAATTTTCAGAATCTTCTTAAATGTGGTCTCCCCCCTCCCTAGGCTTTTTAGGGATTACTTTAAACTGCATTTTTGATTTGGGGTGTTTTTTGGACTATACATCACATGTGAATTCTTGACACAAATTCAATTGTAGATAGCTTTATGGGGAGAGATTCTTGGGGACACTTTAATTTGCTTTATCCACAGATAAGCAAACATTCCAGCCTTCCTTTCTGGAGAGCAAGTTTTATGACTTATTTTTTGCTAAATCTTTTTTTAATGTTTTATCTTTATGTAGGGGTTTCAGACTCAACTTCCACCCTGAGCAAGTCCTAGATTTTGTCTATTGTCCCTTGGTTTGTTAAAACCTAAGTTTCTTGTCACCAGGAACTGACAGATTGTCCTAGGGAAAACAAGAATTTTCTTTCTGGACCATCTTTCTTTATTTTTCCATTAGAGGCTTGGTGCACGGAATTCGTGCACTGGGGCGGGGGCTCTCTCAGCCTGGCCTGTGCCCTCTAGCAGTCTGGGAGTCCTCGGGGAATGTCCAGGACCCCTTGCTCCTTACCGCCCACCTTCTCACTGCTCCTTACTGCTCAGCTCGCTGCTCGTGAGCCCAGCTTCTGGCTGAGTGGCGTTTCCCCTGTGGTAGTGCATTGACCACCAGGGGGCAGCTCCTGTGTTGAACGTCTGCCCCCTGGTGGTCAGTGTGCATCATAGTGACTGGTCGTTCTGCCATTCGGTCAATTTGCATATTAGGCTTTTATTTTATAGGATCATATCTAACCTCTGGATAATTTCCTTGTTTTTTTTTTTTTTTTTTTTATACTTCATTTAGAGTTTTTGTGAACCTGTGACAGGAAGGTTTCTCTGGTCACCTAGGAACTGAGGTCTCAGTTTCTGTTGCTGGGTGGATCTCAAAACCCCAGTCACAGCTCTGAAGTCCCATACTTTGTTGTAATACCAATTTGGATACTTACCTTAGCTCCCCGCTCAGCTCTTGAATACAAAGTCATTCTTTGTGGCCCTGGGAATCATTCCTGTTGCCTTTAAATGAAACTGAAGCCCTGGCCAATGTGGCTCACTTGGTTGAGCGTTAGTTACCCCATTCACTGCAAGGTTGCCAATTTGATTCCCAGTCAGAGCACATACCCAGGTTGTGGGCTAGATCCCTAGTAGGGGATGTGCAGGAGGCAGTTGATCAATGTTTTTCACTCCCTCTCCCTTCTTCTTTCTCTAAAATCAATAAAAACATTTAAAAAAATAAAGAATAAATGCAACTGCATTTTATTTTTATTGCCATTACTTTTATCCAAGAATTCTCTATGAGAAGCAGTGACGCCTGGTAGCTAAGAGCACAATCTCTCACTCGGGACGGCAGGGCTGCCCTGGCTGCCCTGCTCTCCTGCTGTGCAAACTTGGACACGTAATTTAACGTCTCTGTACCTTAGAGCTCCTCCTTGATAAAGTACACATGGTCACTGTGCCTACCTGATAGTTTCTGAGGACTCAGAGAGTCCATCCGAGTACATCCGTACAAAGCACTCAGAACAGTCCCTGGCCTTGATCTGTGTTATAGAAGCATTACTGGTACCAACAGGGTTATACAGACCAGGAGGGACACTCCCTGCATCAGCTCAGGTTTTCCCACACAGACCTAACTCTTCCCAAAGCCCATGTTCTGTCCGTTCCACCATTGGCCTCTTCAGGGATCTGAGAGGAGCTGTGTGCGCCTGGTGGGGTGAGACAGATCCCTGCTTCCTAAATTTGGGCTATGAGGTAGAGGCTGGGATGTTTAATAATAAAGCAAGATGCCACTTCACATAATCAGGGTAATAAAGGCCAGGGACTGGATTTGGAGGTCTTTTTATCCGTACCCCTTATTGCATCATAAAAATATGTCGCCCTGTGTGTGGCAGGTAGACCAATGGGTAGGTGGTCATTGGCCCATGAATTTGGGTCAGAGGGAAGGCAGAACCTCAGCAGCTCGGCACATGTGTCCTTATGTCCTTGGCAAAGACTTGCACGATCTCACATAGCACAACAGCTCAGGGAGTAACTGCCAATCAAACATCAAACACCATTTGAGCCTTTTCTTCTTTCCTAGGGACCAGATGGATTTTTTCCTTTACTGAGATTCCTGTAATTAACTAGAGGAACACAGGCTCTGCTAAAAAAACTGTCTTGTGCAATTCACCTGGGTGTGGGAAAGAAGTCTGCTCCTCAGTTTCCTCGATGACTACCCTGTAGAAAATCTAGAGTAGGAGGTGGCAAACGACAAGGTGTCCAGTCTGGGGTGGGGGCACAATCTCAAGTTGAACGACACCAGGGAGGCTCTATTGTAGATTTGTAATGAAGTATCTCCAAGAGGGATTGAGGGGGCACTATAAGGACTCGCAGGTATGTTCTCCATGGAGGGATGGAAAATGCTACAGAGGAAAAACAGCACAAAAGAGGCTAGAGCCATGGGTGGGACTCACAGCAAGCCAGGAGGGGAAGTGAGGCAGCGGCCCTCTTCCAGCTGTGGTCAACACTTGGCCCTTACTGGATGAGCACTCACAGGGTGCAGTCTCGTTTCCTCCTGAAGTCTGGCTTACCAACTGGCCCCACCTCTTTTAAGAGAACTCCACGCTGTTTCTATAGTACCTGCCTCCCTCATACTCAAAGCTTAATCGCCAGTGTTTTAGGGTGAGTTCTCTGGAGACAGGCAGACTGGGTTGAAATTACAGCTCTGTCAATGTTCAGGATTGTTGTTTTGGATAAGTCACAACATTTCGGATCATCTCATCAATACAGCGGTGAGGTCAGGGCCAGGATAAGGCTGTGGGGAGTGAGGAGCCTGGGGTGCAAAGTTTAAGGAGGCACTGATGCTGTAGGCTATGTCAGTGAGGGGATGCTACCGGCTGAGCCCTGAGATAGAGTGCCTCCTTAAATTTTAGCCCGGGGACCCTCTTCCTCACCCTACCTGGCCCTGGGTATGATCATATCTATCTCATAGAGTCTTGATGAAAATTCAATAAAATCAAGCACAGAGTGTAATCAGCAGGGTGCCTGATTCCTGGGAACTGTCACTGTGCCGGCACCATATTTTCTTAGCTCCAATATGCCAGCCAGTCTCACCAGACTCTGGGACAAAGTGACCCAAAGAATTTGTTAGAAATTTCAAGCCATTTAAAGGGAGAAAAAAAGCACCTTAGAAAAAAAAAATACATCCCTTTCCTTCTGAGAGCAAAAAAATGAAAGCAGGCTCACAGCATGGGACCTCGGAGTAGCTGACATTTGAGAACAATAATATACATTGTTGTGCATAGAACTGGGATGTCTTATATGTTTTTAAACAGTAGTCACTGCTGAGCACTGACTGTTCCTGCCCATAGCCCAGTCCCCTTCCTCTTCGCCTGAAAGAGACCACTTCTCACAACAGAAGCTGAACATGATTGGTGCTCACTCCCTCAGACGCCTTTGCAACCATGGCAAGAGCATCCGAACCTATTGCAGGGAGTTCTGGGAAGCATCTTCCCTAACGAGGAACGATGCCTCAGTGTCACGCGGCTGAACTCGCAGTGTTAGGTTCTGAGCTACAAGGGGTCCTGAGTTATATTTGTTAAAAAAAATACCTGTTAGTATCTTAGCATCACTGTGTGGAACAATGGGACTTCTGACTTGGAAGCTAACTCAGAAATTAAGTGTTAGTCTCGGGAAGAAAAATGGACTGAACATCTTTTTCTCCACACTTCTGCCTCTGTTCCCTCCCCCTCTCCTCAAGTTTCGGAATTCTTCTAGAGAACTCTGTCCTTCCATCACTGTCTAAGATAGGGAGCAGTTTTGTCAGCTGGTGAGAGGCATGGTGATGTCTACAAGAGACCAGCCAGGTCTGGAGCCACCAGGAGAGACAGAGGGGAAACCAAGATGGGAGGTTGGTCCCAACGGTGGGCCTGTCCCAGGCTTTCCCGTTGTTCTCTTTGAACGTGAGGTTGGTGTCGTTTCTGCAGACTGGCAGGTGGGCCGTGAGAGCTTCTACGGGCAGCCTTTGGCAACAATGTCAGACAAGAGCTGGGAGTTGGTCTGCACAAGCAGGTGCTGGAAGTGATTGTGGGAACGTGTGACTCCACGGCACGAGTGATGGGGAAATGAAGAGCATTGTCCTCCATCTGAGGGGGTGGGGTGGGAGGAGAGGGGATCCCCAACAAGGCGGGGATGAATGAGATCAGTCACATGACATAACATGGCAGAGGTGAGGATTCAGGGAATCAGAGTAGGTTTGAGCCAAGGAAGGAAGTTAGAGATCTTCACAGTTGGTGTTTTCCAGCTCAGATTATACATTCGAGGCAGGCGCCGCACTTCCGTGAAAGGCCCAATAGCAAATATTTGCAGCCTGTGGGCCATCAGTCTCTGCTGCACCCACTCAACCTGCCCTTGGAAGCAGCCATGGACCATGCATGAGTGAATGGGCATGGCTGGGTCCAATACGTTATTAACAATAGATGGTGCGCTGGGTGGGGCTGTGAGGGATCGTTTGCCTCCTGCTCTGGGCTCCGGAAGTCAGAGATGCAGCCTTTGGTGTCAGCCAGGCCCAGGCTGGATCCTGGGAAAAGACAGAAGAGCTGTCACCGACCTTTTTCTCTAGGATCTTATAGTCTCTCCTGCTTTTTAAACCCCTCTTTTTATCCCTACGCCACCATTATCAGCCTCTTCATTTCCAGTCTTCTATGGGCCAGACCCTATTCCAGGAGCTTTCTATGTATTAGTTTAAACTTCAAACAGTCCCATGACAGACGCATTATCTCTATTTTGCTGAGTAAGGAAATCAGGGATCCACTTTGCCCAAAGCTCTGGAGCTCACAGGCGCCAGAGCTGGCATGTGAACCGAGATCGTATGCAGGTCCTCGAAGAGGCGTTATGGGTTCCGCAGAGGGAACCGGAGACAGGCTGCCTGGAAGTGAATGCTGACTGTTGGCTTTGGGTCCGTTATTCAGCTTGTCTGTCTCCTTTTCCTCATCTGCAAAATGGGGACAAGAAAAGTACTTACTTTCGGGGGTAGATGATGGTAAATTAGTTAACATCATTAAATCTCTTAAAGACAATGCTAGGCATATAACGAGTGCTGCATAGCATTAGCTAATTGATGTTTTTTGTTTTTTTTTGTTTTTAAAAGGGGAACTAGATGTGTGTGCAGGACCCTGGATAGAATATTCCAGAGGTCCTTACAGTCATGCAACACAGCGCTTCTTCGCTGCAGGCGGTTTTGCTCCCCAGGAGACATTTGAAATGATCTGGATACATTTTTTGATTGTCATGTCGGGCAGGAGGGGCCAGCTACTGACATCCCTACAGAAGCCAGATGCTCCTACTCATTCTGCAACCCACAGAGGAGGCCCGCCGCACCCCACCACCAAAGAACTCCCTGACCCTGAATGCCAGTAGTGCCAAGGTTAAAAACACTGCTGTCAGACTTTGCACAGCGAGGAAGCACAGGTGGGCCACGGAGTGATGGACTTGAGCTCAAAGAATTATTTGGGGGCAAAGATCAGATAAGAACCCCCGTCCGAAGAGTTCACGTCCCAGGTTCTTTGTCCTCGCCCATTGCCGCGGTGACACCTGTGGAGTGAGCAGCGGCAGTCGGGTGATGGGGACTGTATGTGCAGAGCTCAGGAGCAGGGAGAACAGAGCACAAGTGTTCGGCCTGGAACAGGATACCCTGCTTCCCTGGATGCAGATAGTCACTCGGTGTGGGGGAGCTGTGAGAAGCAAGCAAGGGGGTAGGAGAGGCCCCTGGGGAAGAGATCAGAGTTGGCGGCAGAGGCCGTAGGGAGCCATGCTGGGTGTTTGAGCCGAGGAATGATGACCAGCTGTTAGGACCAGGGAGGATCTGCACAGGAGGAGACTGGGAGGCCCGAGGCCCCAGAGGAGATCGACAAGGTGGGGTGCAGGAAGGGGCCAGGTGTAGATGACTCCCAGAGGCCTGACAGAGAGGCTCTGTGGAGCCTGTACATGCACGTGCTCTGCCTTCAGTCAGCAGAATGGGAGCTCCGGCCATGCATGCAGACCTTCCCCTGCACAGCCCCGGGCCATTCACCGCCTGCTAATGAGGTTTTCCGGAGGGCCATTAAAGGACATTAAAACACAGTATTTGCAAGACCAATATTAGTTTTTAAGTAGTTAGCCGGGGTGAGCCCTCACCGCTCAGTGTTAACCAAAGCGAGTGATGAGCTGCCACTCAGGAAGCAGAGGGAGGCGGGTGAGCCCCCAGGGCCATGGGCGGTGGGTGTGCTTCCGAATCCATTCTTCCCATTTGAGTCACAAAATGCTTTTTGAACTCTCCCCCTTGCTCATCCTGTGCTAACCATTAGCACATAACACGAATAGTGATAATAGTAATAATAATAATAACTGCAATATAGAAATTCATTGAATACCTACTATAGACTAGAAACTGTGCTACGTACTTTATACAAACAAACCATCCTCTCTATTGGAAATTCAGCTTCAAAGTGAGTATCATTGACCCCATTTTACACATGAGGATTTTAAGATGAAAAGACAACAAAAACCAGATTTTAGAATCTCATGATCCAAGGGGACACATGCTTAACAAATGAATGTTGTATTACTTGAGACTGGAAATATGTAATAGTAATTGCTAGCATTAATGAAATATTCTCAGTGTGACACTGTTCTACTTTCTTTCCAGGGAAGGGCTTATTAATTTCTCACAAAACACTCTAAGGCAGTTGCTATAATCCCCATTTTCCAGATAGGGAAATTGAGGCAGAGAGAACATATAAGAAACTTGTCTAACATTAGATAGCTAATCAGAGGAAGAGCTGGGTACAAGCTCAGGTATCAAGTTCGCTAATTTAACCAACACCCATTTTATTCCCCTATGTAACAGACTAAACAAAAATATTAATCCCAGAGGCTTCTTGCAAGGATCCAAGCATCAGATAGAGGTAAAGTGCTTAGCGGATGCCTGGCATGTATCGACTGCTCTATAACAGCTCATCCGGTTTCTTGTTCACTCCTCTATCCTCAGTGCCTAGGACATAGCCCGGCACAAAACAGGAGATCAGTAAATTATTTGTTGAATACGTGTTTTTTAAATTTATTTTTATTGAGTTTATTGGGGTGACGTTGGTTAATAAAATCATATAGGTTTCAGGTGTACAATTCTGCAGCATATCATTTGTACATTGACCTGTGTGTTCACCAGAATACATGTTAAATGCCAGCCACCACGCTATCATCATCGTTACTGAGGAGAGATGAAGGATAATGTTACATCACAATGTCCGAAGGAATTCATGTGGCAGCGAAGAGTGGGGTGCGCTGGCATAGAGTAAGAATAGCTGGGGGAACTTCTCAGACTTATGTAACCACAGGATGGCTGAGATGCTGCGGGTACAGACCCACTTCCCAAGTTGGGGAACGTTCTTTTGGGGTGTCTGGAGGAAGAGGCGTGTGGGGAGCAGAGGTGATTGCCATCGAAGCCAACACGTCTTCATGCCGAGGAGGCAGACACCTGGGGAAAGCTGGCTCTGTACTCAGAACAAAGGCCGGGCTTCCTCTGTGGCGGTTATGTGTCCTGTGTCCTTAGGAGAAAGCAGCCCGCGGGAGGGGAGGAGATGAGATGAGGGCGTTTGTCTCGGAAAATGGAGGGGCCACCTCTGAAGTCCAAGTGAAGTTAGAAGAAGGAGGCCATGGACAGTGTCAGACACTGCGAATCCTATTTCACGACTCAGCTAGACAAGGATGACTCACAATCCCTGGCCCAGTGTGAGCAGAGAGGCATGTTGAGTGAACTTGCTGAAGGTCAGAGCGTGACTGGCTATCCAGGACTCGGACTCCGGCATCAGACTTCCAAGCCTTAACCATTGTACATCCGTACGTCACCTCTCAACACTCCCCATTGACCAGCCTGAGCTTCACCTTGCACACTCAGCATACCTGTGCTCATGCCCTTACTTCCTCCTGGGGAGCCCACCCACCTCCATCTATGCTGGTCAGAATTTTTGCAATTTTTTAAAGGACTCAATCTTCTCCCATCATGAAGTCATAGCTGATTCTTCCTCGCTGTCAGTCATCACCTGTTTGTTTTTTCCCTTCCTCTTCTCATCTGTAAGTCTCTTGTAATACTCGTCTTATTCTGCCTGTTATTACACAGTTCATTGCCTGTCGCTTTTTTGATCCACGGGGGGTCGGGGCAGGATGGTTCTCTTTATCCTGCTGTCCCCGGGACACTTAGCACAGTGCTTTCAGCACGGCACGGGAGCAATAACATGTGTGAAGTTGAAATAAGACTTAAACAGGCTGTATTGCTCTCCATCTATCACCTCTGGACTGGTCTTTGGAGATTCCTGTTGTCTACAGAGCCCAAGTTTTGATAAAATTTAAAGGAGAACCTAAAAATACTTTATGCAAAAAGAAGGTGCATGAAAGAGTGGGAAAACCTAAATGTTCGTCAACAGAGCTCATGATCTATATCAGTGATGGCGAACCTATGACACGTGTGTCAGAGATGACACGCGAACTCATTTTTTTTGGTTGATTTTTCTTTGTTAAATGGCACAAATATATAAAATAAATATCAAAAATATAAGTCTTTGTTTTACTATGGTTGCAAATATCAAAAAATTTCTATATGTGACACGGCACCAGAGTGAAGTTAGGGTTTTTCAAAATGCTGACACGCCGAGCTCAAAAGGTTCGCCATCACTGATCTATATGATTCCCTTTATGTGAACTGCAAAGCTAATCTACAGTGATAGGAGCAGGTTGTTCATGGCCTGGGGATGGGTGTGGGGGTCACTGACTGTCAATCCTGTTGGCAGTCTCTTCAAATATACTCAGGCCCTCACCCTTCCTCACCACCCACCCTGCCACCTCCTGACACAAATCGCCATTCTTTCTCTCCTGGGTTGTTTGCACAGCTTCCCAACCTTCCTGTCTCCATCCTGACTCCACTTTAGCTTATTCTCTTCATAGACAATAGAGCGGCCCTAATAAAATAAAGCCAGATCAAATAACTCCTCTACTCAAAACCCCTCAATGGCTCCCCCTTTCACTGAGAGTACAGGCCGCACTTTTTATAAAACTGCAAGGCCCACCGTGGCCTGGCTCCCACTGAGTCCCTCAGCTCTTCCATGACCCTCCTCGCTCACTCTGCTCCAGCCGCACTGGTCTCAAGGCTCATCCCTGAATATGCCAGGCCCATCTCGGCACGGAGCCTTCGCACTGGCTGTTCCCGCCAGATGTCCACATGGACACTCTCACCTGTTTCAGAGATTCCTCAGGTGTCCTTGCATTCCCTTCCCAGGGCTGCCACAGCAAAGGGCTGCAAAGCGGGTGGCCCGAGACCACGGATTTGTTCTCTCACAGTTCTGGGGTCTACGGGTCCACAAGCAAGAGATCAGAGAGCTGTCCTCTCTCCAAAGGTTCCCGAGGGTGGGGAGGGGGAATCCTGCCTTGCCTCTTCCCAGCTGCTAGAGGTGGCTGTCCACCCTTCGCATTCCTCAGCTCGCATTTGCATCACTCCAGCCTGTCTCTGTCACCACGTGGCTGTCTTTCCTCACTGTCCCTCTGTCTTCCCATAGCACTCTCCTCTCTGCGTATATGTCCAAAATGTTCCTCTTTATAAGGACACAGTCATTGAATAAGGCCCCCTAACCCAGTTTGAGCTCATCTTAATTTGGTTACCTCTGCCAAGAGCCTATTTCCAAATTAGGTCACATGAATAGGCACCAGAATCTAGGACTTAGAGATACTTTTTATTTTTGGGCGGGGGGGGTGGGGGGATGGGGGGGGACGGGGGACAGACACTTCTACTGCAGTCACTTTTAATTCTGTCTTCTTCCACTGGAATATTTTGTGTGTTTTCTAAAGTATATTTTTACTGATTTCAGAGAGGAAGGGAGAGAGAGAGATAGAAACACCAATGATGAGAGACAATCATCAACCGGCTGCCTCCTGCACACCCCCTTACTGGGGATTGAGCCCGAAACCTGGGCATGTGCCCAGACAGGGAATTGAACTGTGACCTCTTGGTTCATAGGTCGATGCTCAACCACTGAGCCACGCCAGCCAGGTGGGAATTTTGTGGTTTTATTTTTATTGAATGCTGTATTGCTAGTTCTACTATGCACTCAATAAATGTATGTAGGATAAAGAAAATAATGTTGTGGAAAGTAAGGTATTATGGCCACAATGCACAACCTAATTTCTTTGGACTCTTAGAAGGTTCATAATGACCTAAAAATAACCTTGTTTGGTATAAACCTAAGAGTCTCCACAAATAGCAGAAATCATGGTCTCTTCTCCCAGGTCAGTGTGTTTGGTTCCTGCCCAACCACCATTCTTGTTCTCAGTTAATTTCCCCCAAGATTTTCAGCTCTTGTAGGGGATTGATGCCATCCGGTTTATGAAAGGGGAGGAAGTGGGTCTCATTCCATCCTCTTTCTGATCAATAACAGTCGCCCGCTCTCATTGCGGAAGCCCAAGAGCTTATTGATTCTTGTCTCCCTTCATTTCCCCACCATGGCCCTCGACTCCCCGGCAGCAGGGCTCTTCGCAATCCATTAGTGGGTGGAAAAACACAACTTATTAGAATGTGACCAGGATTCTTATAAAACAGAACAGAAAGTGTTGAAGATATTCAAACAGTGGCAGGACGTTTCAGTTAAGATTGTTCCCTGAAACTTTTATTTCAGCGAGGTGTGTGTGTGTGTTTGTGGGTATGTTTCAGGTCTTGGCGTAAACAGTGTTCTGTACAGACATGCATTAATTCATCCTCTCCCTCTCCCTCCCCCTCTCCCGACCTCTTCCCCTCTCCCTCCTTTCTCTCTCTCTACTTCATCACTGGAGGGACTTCCTGAGAATGGACATTTGATGTACTCTGATTCCTCACATTTTCAATCCCTTTAAAGTGCTTCTTGTCCTTATAGTGCAAGCCAGCACCTGACTACACATCAGCTAGCTGCTCAGGGTGCTTTAGGGAGACCACTCAGTGGAGCTTCCCAGCCCCCCCACCCCCCACCCGCCAGGACCCTGACTTGATATGTCTGCATTGAGGTTCAACATCAGACTTTGTAGCTGGTTTCCTGAGATTCTGATGCAGAGTCAAGGATCATATTTTACAAATATCCACGAGGTTGTAAGGACAGATTAAATCAATGCTGATGTTCATTGATAGCAACAACCCGTATCTGACTTATTCAATGAGACCCCTTCTTCCTGGGACCACAGGTGACTTGCGGCTGACAAACTCATGTCTGAGGACATGAAAGACTCCTTGCATAGAGTCAGCTTCCTCTTTTAAAAAATATGTTTTTATTGATTTCAGAGAGGAAGGGAGAGGGAGAGATAGATAGAAACATCAATGATGAGAGAGAATCACTGATCAGCTGCCTCCTGCAGGACCCCGGGCATGTGCCCTGACCTGGAATCGAACCGTGACCTTCTAGTTCATGGATTGACACTCAACCACTCAGCCCACACCTGCTGGGGCCCTCTTTTGTTTTCTTTTATGAAAACAACACACATTTATTATCTCAGTTTCTGTAGGCAGGAGTCCAGGCACAGCATAGCAGGGCTCCCTGCTCAGGGGCTCACCAGGACATAATCAAGGTGCCCCCCAGATGTGTCACATCTCAGCTTCCTCTCTTCATGGAACTACCAATTCATCCTCTCTTCCTCCTCCTTCAGGGAGCTTGCACCGCGCTGGGTGATGGAGGACTCAACCCCAGCTTTTGTCTCATGTAGCAACACTGCGGCGCTGTCTTCACAGATGTTGCGCTGCCTGGTTTGATAAAGGTGTTGTGAAGAGCAGAGCCCCAGACCACATGGCAGCTTCTGCAAGAAGGTGGGGTGCGAACACCTGGGCTGCTTCTCTTGAACTGGGCCAGCCTGGAGGTGGTACACAGGTGTTTCCTCTGTGCAGGAAGGTCGATTCTAATAATAAAGCACAGCGCTACTGTGGAAGGAGTCACCCACCCATTTCTAGGCTTAGGGTTTAGCAGGGCAGGTGGCATAGTTGGTTGAGATGATGGCTGTGGAACACTCCCATTTTCTCAGAAGAAAAATGTTGCCCAAATACCTGATACTGATCATGTTATGGCGCTATTACGTCTGCTTCCCCGCCTCACAGCCTATTTAACCCTGGGGTTCCCTATATCTTTGATTAATGCTTACTTATTTGTAGATCTGTGTTACCACTCAAAGCAGCAGTAAGTGCTGGGGATGGGAGGAGAGACGGGGAGACCAAGCATCAGTGACAACTCACCTCGGACCTCCAATAGTGGAAACATAGGTCACTATTAATGTGCCAAACACCATTGTAAGCAAACAACACATGTCGATTCATGTAATTCTCCCGTAGCCCAAGAGGTAGGTACCAGATTTATCCCTATTTTAGGGCCAAGAAAATGAGGTGCAGCAAGGTCACATGACTTACAGTCACAGGAATTGTAGCCATGGAGTGGATAGTTGCACCTAGGTAGTCTAACTCCCAACCAAGTCTGTGCTATTAACCAAGATGCCATGTCTCCTTATAAAGGAGTTTACCATCTAGTTAGGGGAGAGGGGAGACTTTTCTTCACAGTAAATAAAGCAGGAAACATTGTTTTGAATGGAGGAGGAGGAATGGTAAGTACATAGTATGGGTGGAGCACGTAGCGAACCAGTCTTCAG
The DNA here is from genome assembly GCF_000147115.1 of Myotis lucifugus. NCBI lineage: Eukaryota > Metazoa > Chordata > Mammalia > Chiroptera > Vespertilionidae > Myotis > Myotis lucifugus. The sequence goes on along the minus strand of NW_005871151.1, from coordinate 1,160,042 downwards.
GTTTGCAAATTAGAATGTGTATAATTTATTCCAATGGCTCTATGGTACCATTCTGGGCATGGGTGTTTAGTGGTGTGTCAGCTTTGCTCACATTTCTGTGGGTGGACCTTCTGGACCGGCTGGGTTCAGTAACTCTCAGCTGAGCTTGCTGGTAGGTTTGCATGCACTAGGAAGGCTGTTTGGAACTGGCAGGCTGGGTGGGCCCAGATGGCTTTCCTCAAATGTCTGGTGGTTTGCTGGCTCAGAGCAGCAGGGGTAACTTGCCACCTGTCTATCACCATCCAGCAGGCTAGCCCAGGCCCATTTAAATGATGGCAGGTTTGGAGAAGCAAGAGAGGGAAAACCCCATGTCCAAGATTTTTTAAAGAAGAATCTGTGGGTTTCACTGCCATCCACCACAGTCTGCCCTCTGCAAAATTGCTTCTATTCCAACAACGTGAACAATGTGCTTGTCTGATCTCTGAATCCCCTAACATAGCATCCACTTTCAGCATCAGGATCAAAGTCTAGGATCTCCTGATCTCCATCAGGTCCAGATATGGATGAGACTTCTGGGGTGTGGTTCTTTGAATGTGGGTCCCCTTGGTCTAGAGACCTTGAACTAGAAATGAGATCTCAGACCCCCTCCCACCCACGAAGTACCATATGGTAATTCAGAAAAGGACAACCATAAAAGTGAAAGTAATGGAAGACACTTAGCAACCATGGCCCATAGCAGTTCTGAGATCCTCCAGGCAGATGTTGCCCTGCCCACATGCTGTAGGGAAAAGAAATGGTCCATGATCAGGATGCGGTTTCACTCCTCGAGAGGAACTCCAAATCTTTTGCTTGGCTCTTGAATCTATCTCTTGAGATATCCTTCCTTTTCCACAATCAATGACCTGTGTTGGCAGCTGAGTAGCTTTTTCTGCTTGTTTTATGTACACATTAAATTAGGAGCCCTTTACTGATACAAGTCCTTTAACACTCTGTAGGTTTTCTATGTATCAAATTGTAAATCCACTCCATTTGTCAAAAATCTGTCTCTACTCTGGGACAATTGCCCTAAGATTGTTTTTTAAAAAAAATATTTTTATTGAGGAGAGAGAGAGAGAGAGAGAGAGAAACATCAATGAAGAATCATTGATCAGCTGCCTCCTGCACACCCCCACTGGGGATAGAGCCCGCAGCCTGGGCATGTGGCCTGACTGGGAATTGAACCGTGTCCTCCCAGTTTGTAGATTGACAACTCAACCACTGAGCCATGCCGGCCGGGCAACTCTACAATTCTTATAAGCCCTTTTCTCTAGCTATGAATGTCCAACAGCCAGGTCATTAAATCTTTCAGAAGTTTTTACAAAGTTTCTTTGGGCTGCGTCCTTAACTTATATTTATGAGGCTATTACTTACATTGAGAATCTTTTACTAGCTCAAGAGACTAGGATTGAAAAACAGATTTATGTTACAATCCAGCAAATCCTGACCCTTTTCTGACTTTTAAATTCTGCTTGCAAACAGAACAACTCTTCCTTTAACTAGCCTCTCTTTTCCTATATTTTTACACAGGCACTTACATAAGCCAATTGATTTTTTTCAATGTTATGCCTGGAAATAATTTTGCCAAAGTCCAAAAAGTGTAACTACATTTGCTAACATAAGTTACCACAGATGACACCCCTATGTGTCACAGGTCAACATTTTTTTCTTACTTATACTGCGGTTTCCTCACTACTTTCCAGTTTCCACTAACAGTTTGCTCACCATTTCCCTAGTCTTCACTAACATGTTCCTTGCCTCTTCTCTGGGCTCCGTCCATTGGTCCCAAGGTCAGTGTTGCACGTTTTAGATTTAGTCATGACAGCACTCAAGTTCAAGGTATCAGTGCCCATACAGTTAGCTTTTGCTGTGGCATAATCCACTCCAAGATGTACTGTCTTAAAACAACAACCATTTGTTCAACTTCTGATTTTGTGGATCAGCTACTTCTTTTAGGTTGGGCCAGCTTGGCTGATCTCCGCTGGCCTTGCTCATGAGCCTGTGGTCAGCTGGCAGATTGCCTGGTGACTGAGGGAGCAGTCTGTGACCTCACTCATCCACCTGAAGTTGGCAGACTGTCAGTTGGGGCAACAGGGTGACTTGGCCACATGTCTCTCATCATCTAACAAGCTAGACCAGGCTTCCTCACCTGACGGCAGAGCTTTAAGTGTAGATGGAGCAAGCCCCAATACATAGCATTTTTCATGTTTCTGCCTGAATTGCACTTTCTGTTGTCCCATTGGTCAATCACGTTTATGGCCAAGCCCAGAGTCAGCATGGAAGGGGGTACCAAAGGATGTGACAGGGAGGGTAACTACGGCAGCCAGTTTTGCAAATAGTCTACCAGATATGAAAATGGAGAGGAGGAAGGATGGAAGGACTTTTAAAGTCCTATCTGAAGTTGAGGTAGCTGTCTGAGATTTATCTCCATTCCTAGTTGGGGCAACCAGCTTGAAGAGAGTGCACGCTTTGAAATCTTGTCCCAGTGGCTTAGCTGATGGTACCACTGACTGTCACTTACTCTTAAGAGACAACACACACAAAGCAATGGAACTCTAGTAACCTGAGACTTAACATTGACCTCTGGAAGCAAAATATTTGAACCAGTGCTCCTTCAGGACACCCCAAGGAGTGAATGGCCTAGACCAGTTGTCGGCAAACTCATTAGTCAACAGAGCCAAATATCAACAGTACGACGATTGAAATTTCTTTTGAGAGCCAAATTTTTTAAACTTAAATTATATAAGTAGGTACATTGTTATTAACTTAATTAGGGTACTCCTAAGGCTTAGGAAGAACCACACTCAAGGGGCCAAAGAGCCGCATGTGGCTCGCGAGCCGCAGTTTGCTGGCAATGGGCCTAGAAGGTTATATGATTTTATGCAAATGTGCAGAACTGATTTCAGCTTATGTAGGTTGGTTAAGAGTCATGGGGGAATATCAGGTCTGTCTACCTGTGAAGCACTACAGTTGACAGGGACAGCACAGGAAGAGATCATGTGTGGGCGGGGAATGCAGGCTCTCAGGGTCCAGAACTGGACTGGGGAGTGCATGTCCTCACTGAGGCACTACCGGAAGAATGATAGGGTGTAAATTGAGCCAGCCCTCTACTTCAAATATAATGGAAAGTTAGTTGATATTGATGGGGGTGTAGGTACTACTCTGGAAACCTACAAATCATTACAAACATGGTTTCTCTGGGTCAGAGTGTTCTCTGTTGCCAACAAATAAATGACTTGGAAACTGACTTTTAGGAAGAATAGGGCCCCCAGCTGGTGAAAGCCTGTCCTTCAGTGGTCTTCTCCCAAGGAATGGGGTATTAAGTTGTTCCTCTCTTAAACAATGGATTGCCTAATTATTTCTCTCCCAAACAGCTCATGCTCCGCTGTTCCTCTCTGAAACAATGGGACATTCAGTCAGTCCTCTCCCAGACAATGGGGTGCCAGCAATTGTTCCTCTCCCAACCGTTGAATACTCAATTGTTCCCCTCCCCAGCAATGAACCATTCAATTATTCAGGCAAACACAGTTGAAAAGCTTCCATTTCTAGCGCATAAAGCAGAGCTGTGACAAGGGAAATATTTTGGGCCCAGCTTGCTTCATTGGAGTCAGGCAAGTTCATGATTATGATCACGATCCTTTGGGATAATTGTGAAACTTCCTGAATAAGAGATTTTCAATAACCTATTAGATTTTCACGTCCTCTCACCAGCCATGCAAAGTAGACAAGTGCGGTGTCTCCAGTGAACACATGGGCTTGTGGACGCCAATAGGGAGCTGTCACTGCCATGGTGAAGCTGAACAAGATACGTCAATATCTGATCCGTATTCATTGATCTCCTGCTACCCACCTAAGTGAGTACCACCTTTGCCCTCAGAAAGCCCACATTCTGGTTGTCTCAGGAGATACATCAAGAGAGAATCCTGGCCCGGCTGATGTGGCTCAGTTGTTTGAGCATCATCCCTGTACACCAGGAAGTCACTGTTTGGAAGAGAAATAGTTAGGCAATCCAGAGGAACCACTTAATACCCTTTTCCTTGGGAGAAGACCACTGAAGGACAGACGTTCACCAGCTGGGGACCCCATTCTTCCTAAAAGTCAGTTTCCAAGTCATTTGTTTGTTTGGAACAGAGAACACATTTACGCAGGGAAACAGTGTTCGTAATGATTTGTAGGTTTCCAGAGCAGCTTTCAGCGTGCACTCAGTCTCTCAATCTCTTTGCTTTGACATCTTCCCTTTTAAAACAGAGGTCACTAGCCCGCTTCTGTAAGTGGGAAACTGAGGCTCTGAGGACCTGGGATGAGGTCAGCTCCATCACTTATAAGCTGCTTGACTCGGGACAAATCATTTAACTCCTTGGTTGAAGTTTCCACATCTGAAACAATGGGGATAATGATTAATAATAATAATCCCATATAATAAAGAGGTAATATGCAAATCGACCCTCACTCTGTCACGCCATCACAAGATGGCTGTGCCCACAGCGTAGGCAGGGTTCCCATAATGAGCCGTAATGAGCGATCAGCAGGGACCTGAGGCTGTGTGGTGCCAGGCCGGGGCAGGGGACCTGAGGCTGTGGCCCCCACCTGGTGGGGCTTAATGGTGGACCTCAGGCTGCACTGCCCCCCGCCCAGCAGTGCCCCAGACTCTGACAGGAGGAAGATTTTCATATATTTTTTACTAATTTTCTTTCATCTCTGACCCTTCTATTATAGAAAAAGGGCAAATAGCAATATTAAAATATTTCCTCTAATTAATTCCCTTTTAATGTGCATGAATTTCATGCACTGGGCCACTAGTAATAATAATAATAGCTTTTATCTTATGAGGTTACTCAAAGATTAAATGACAAAGCATCTAAAGCTTGTATCTCAAGGTTTGGCACAGAGTTAACCTTCAATAAATGTTAGGACAACTGCTTTGGCTTCTCGCTGTCCAGATGTTGTAGGGGTTTGCTTTGGCCCAGACCTTCCTATTGTGAGATTGCTGTGGTGTTGGGACAGTTATACAGCTACACATATGATTCGACATCCTCTGAAGGTGGCTGAGAATTCAACCACTGCTTACATTGTTAGATTCCAAGTCCAGATGCTTAGGCCAGTGTTACCTCTTTGGCAGACACCTCTGTTTCTATGGGCTAATGTATGCAGTCCCCTTCCCTTTTCCTTGTTCAGTCTTGTCAGAGATTTGCTGTCAGTGTTTGTTCCTGGAACAAACCAAAATAGCCACTGAATTAGACTGGCTAACATTTTGTTTTGGATTGTTGCTTCTGTGTTTGCGAGGGATATCGATCTTAATTTTTGTTTCTTAGAATGGTTTTGTTGGTTTTAGGAGAGGATTATACTGGACTCATAATCGAAGTTTAGCAAGCATTTTCTGTGTTGTTGTTTCTTTAAATTCTTTAATATTTTATTTTCTGGAAGAGTTTCAAAAAGATTTGTGTCATTTATTCCCCAAGTATCTGATAGGATCTGCCAAGGAAGCCATTTAGTTATAGGATTGTTCACATTTTCTATTTCTAGTAAAAGTTTTGGTAAATTGTGACTTTCAAGGAATTTGTCTATTTCATCTATTTAAAAAATTTATTTGCATAAGGTCACTCATGGTATAATTTTATTCTTTAAATGTCAGCAAATGCTATAATAATGTACATCTTTATTCCTGATATTTGTAATTTGTTATTAATTAGTTAATTGTTCTCATATTAAAGTATAGTTGGCATGCAGTATTATATTAGTTTCAGGAGTACAGCGTAGTGATGTGACATTTATGTACCTTATAAGGTGATCAACACACTGAGTCCAATATACCTGTCACCATGCTAAGTCATCACAATGTTATTGATCATATTCCCCTTCACCTTTTCACCCACCCCAGCCCTCCCTTCTGGAAATCATCAATTTGTTCTCTTTCTATGAGTCTATTTTTGTTTTGTTTGTGTGTTGTTGTTGTTTTTTAAGATCATACATATAAGTGAAATCATACAGTATTTGTCTTTCTCCATTTGACTTATTTCACATAGCATAATGTCCTCTAGGTCTATCCACGTTGTCACAGGTGACAATATTCCATTCTTTTTTATTGCTGAGTAATATTCCATTGTATACATGCACCACATCTTTACCCACTCATATATCAATGGACACCTGATTGCTTCCATATCTTGGCTATTGTGAATCATGCTGCAATGAACATGGGGGTGTGTGTATATCTTTTCAAGTTATTGTTTTGTTTTCTTCAGATATAAACTCAGAAGTGGAATTGCTGCTCAGATGGTAGTTCTATTTTTAATTTTTGGAGGAACCTCCACACTGTTCCACAGTGGCTGCACAATTGACAATCCCACCAACAGTGCATGAGGGCTCCCTTTTCTCCTCATTCTCGACAGTATTGCCTATTAGTTGACCTTTGGAGAATAGCCATTCTGACAGGTGTGAGGTGGTACCTCATTGTGGTTTTGATTTCCATTTCCCTGATGACTAGGGAATTTGTATTTGCTCTTTGTTCTACTTACTGTACTGATCTTTTCAAGAATCAATTTTGGGCTGTTAATTTCTCTATTTTATGTCTATAACTCCTGTAATTTTTTTTCTGCTTCTATTTTTGTTATGTTCTTTAACTTAATTTGGGCTTAGTTTGGAGTTCTTTTTTTTTTAAGTTTTTGAGTTAGAAGCTTAGATAATTGATTTTCCACTTTTTTTTCCTTTCTAATATATGCACATAAACACATACTTTCCCTCCAGGACCCGCTTTAGCTTCAGTTCACAGATTTAGATACTTAGTATTTGAGATATTTAGTATTCAGATAAAAAATATTCCTAAGTTCCATTTTGATTTCCATTTTACACATGGGTTAGTTAGAGGTATGTTATCTAATATTCAATTATTTGGAGATGTTCTACTGATCTTTCCGTTACTGAGTTTTAATTTAATTCCACCGTCCTCAGAGTATACACATTAAATCATTTCCTCACTTAGAAATTCTTTGAGACTTGATTGTAGCCAACAGCATAGTCTGTCTCCATAATGTTACATGTGCACTTGTAACAGATGTGTATTCTGCATTGCTGGATGGATCCAATTTAGTCAGACTGATGAGATTTGATCATATTGTTGCAATCTTCTGTAGCCTCACTAATTTTTTCTGCTTTTTCTATGATTTACTGAGATAGTGTGTTGCAATTTCTAAACCTTGTTGTGGTTTTGTTTGTATTTCTCATTGGCTTTGTCTACTTAAAGTTTCACACATTAAAGATATTTCTATTAAGTACTTTCAACTTGTGGATAGCTGTATGTTTCAGTTGAATTGCTTCTTTCATTATTATATTATATGTTCCCGTTTTTCACGCTAATAAGTTTTTCCTTAAAGTTATCTTTTTCTGATATTGCTATAACCACACCTGCTTTCTTTTGCTTGGTGTTTGCATATTGCATGATCTATATTTTGCATCCTTTTACTTCCAACCTGTCCTTTGTGTTTGAAATGTGTTTCTTGTAATCAGCACATAGGAAGGGCTTGTCTGTTCTTATTCCAGTCTGACAACCTTTTAATTGCAGAATTTATTTATTTTAATTTCATGCAGCCATAGATATAATTGAGGTTAGGTTTATTAGTTTGCTGTCTTGATTTTTTTATGTGCCCTTTCTTCTTTTTGCTCTATTAATTTTTATCTACACATTTTGGGAGTATTTATATCTTCTAATTTTTTTGTTTTATCATTTTTTGTGGTTATCCCAGAAATTACAAAGTACATTCTAAACTTATTGTAGCATTTTAAACTTATTGTAGCCTATCTAAAATTAATACTTTTATCATATCTAGAGTACTGCTACATCTTTACTATACTTGAAGTCCATTTTTATCTTCTATTTTTTGGCTATTGTTACCATATATTTTCCTGAACATATGTTGTATTTTTTACAAGGCATTGTTACTATTGTTGCTTTAAACCATCAATATGTTTTTAAAGTTACCTGTGTATTTACCTTCTCAAATGCTATCTATTCCTTCTTGAACTTTTGTGCATCCATCTAGAATAATTTCCCTTCGTTTTAAAGCTTTATTTCTTATAGTGTGAGTCTGCTGGTCACAGATTCTCAGCTTGTACTTGTATGGGGATATCTTTATGTTAGCTTTATTGTTGAAGCACAGTTTTTTGTTGTTGTTGTTATTTGTTTGTTTTTTGTTTTGTTTTTTTTGAGTAGGATATAAGACTGGCTATTTAATTTTTCGGAGCTTTAAAGAGGCCAGTCTTGTTGTCTGGCATGCCTGATATCTGTTGATGGATGAGTTATCTTTCTCATTTTTGTTCCTCTGAAGGCATTTTCTCCTTTTGATTTAGAATTTTGAGATTTCCACTTTGCCATTGGCGTTCCGTGTGAAGTTTCTAAAGAGGCTCAAGGTGAGTGAGTAGGGCCCTGGAGTAGCAATGTCGCTTTTCTTGTTTGTGTGATGCCTGCCTCCAATCATGAGCAGTATGATCAGCGAGGTGGTCGCTCACAGTCTTCACAGCTCTAAGATGTGGGAGTCTCTGGCTCAGCAGGACCGTTTCAGTCCAGGAATTTGGGTTGAAATCTGAGCTCATTTCCTAACTCCACCTATGACCTTGGCCAATTCAGTTCCCTCTTGGAACCCCAGTTCTCTTGCCTGTGGTAACAGAAAGGCGGTGTGGTCACCAGCGCCCCGAGCTCTAACCTTCTGTGGTCTGAGGTCAGGATCATTGGAGGCATCGCACTGACAAGGGGCTTCTGCAGCGCTGGACCAGGAAGTGTGGATTCTGGATTCTGACCCTGGAGTTCAGTAACTAGAAGTTATTAATGATGATGATTCCAGTGATTCACTGGAAGTTTATGATGTTGCCTCTGTGTGATGTACTTTGCCTACACTATCTAACTTAATCCTCAAAATAGACCTTAAAGTAGCTTTGATTATTTTCCATTTTACAGAGGTAATGATGGATTCATGAGGGAATTTAGTAACAGAACCCAGGCCACAGAGTGAGGAAGAGGAGGGCAGGGACTGGACCCAGGGAATCTGTCCCCAGGGTACCTACTGCCCTTCTTACCTTTGCTGACACTTTATTATTTCAGCTTGAGGCACAGTTTCTTTTTTTTTTCGGATCATTTTATTTTTTGAATTTATTTATTTATTTATTTTTACATCTTTATTGTTGAAAGTATTACATATGTCCTCTTTTCTCCCCAGTGACCTCCTCTAGCCTTCACCACCCTGTTGTCTGTGTCCGTGGTATGCATATATGCATACAAGTTCTTTGGTTGATCTCTTCCTACTCACCCACTCTCCCCCGCCTTCCCTCTGAGGTTTGACAGTCTGTTCCATGCTGCTAAAAATTATGTTCATCTGACCAGGTCCTCTCAGCATTGGTTTTATTACCTTGATTCTGGAGCTGAGAAAACTGAGGACTGAACAAGTCAGTGGCTTTACACAGGTTTGCAAACTGGTGGGTAGCGGAGGTATTAGTTGAGGAGGTGCTCCTGACTCGGAGCCCAGGGATTTGTCGGCCACATGGGGACTAACTGAGCAAAAAGAAATCATCACCTTCCCATGGCTTGCTTCACCTGCGAGAACGTGAGAAAGGGTTCTGGAAGGTGTAAAACGTCCTACAAACATGTGTCCTTATGGCTGTAAGTTCAAAAGCAGGTTCCCATCCTCTCTGTACTTGTGTCTGTCCAAGCCCCTTCCTTAATGAGCTGTCCATGGTGCTGCTGACAGGAATGATGCGGGCAGGTAGCCCATCCTCTCCCTCTGGTGTTGGCTCAGCTGCTTGTGCCCTGACATCCCGCGGGTCCCCGTGTGGGCGGACATGACAAGTTAATTCTGCAGCAGGCAGGATGGAGCGGGCCTGGCATCAATGGAATGAGGGGCCCTTGTCACTGCTGCCAGAAAGGGTAAGAGTCCGATATGACAAGTGAATTATCAGAGACAAACTAACTGTATTACAAAGGAAGAAAAGTGGTATCCCCTGGCTTCCCCAGGGAACTGTTCTGTCCCCTGTAATGGCTGGGTAGCAGGAGAAGAGGTGATCAGGGAGGTACCAGGAAGGCTGGTGACTGCTTTGTCAGAGGAAGAATTCAGAATGACATTTGAAGGTGAAAATTACATAAAATAAATTTCAGAAATGGTTGCCCTTATTTTTTTTTGGGGGGGGGGGGGGGGTTCACAGAATTGCATAATCCACAGGGGCTTTGCAATAACTGATATTGAGTCCTCAGTAGTGCTTGTCCACCCTGACCCTGATTCTTTAATTCGGCCACCAACCTCTTCCCCAACCCTGTGACCCCACAACTGACAATGAGTGAGGTGGACTGAGAACATGCCGCCTCCTTTGGTAGCAATAGAGGAGGCATCTCAGTTCACTGAAGGGCACATGGGGGACAGCAGTGTCCCTGGACCTCTCCCTCATACTACTCTGCTCCAGCTCTGTTCTGAGTTGTACCTGAATTTGGACCCAGCTCTTCATCTTCAGATTTGTTGATTGACTTTGGTTTGCCTGGGGTTGGCTAACCATGACCAGTCAGGGCTTCGCTGTGAACTTACCTGTTCAGCTGTTTTCTCTCTGGGTTCCTCTGATAGGACACCTCAATCTGGCTGTACCCCTGGTCACCCAGATCTCAGCACACTCCACTATACTGACACTTGGCTGGGTCACCCCTCCTAGGCCCTTTTTAGATCCAAGGCTCTTCCTCAGACATAGAGGATATTAGGTATGAAGTTAATTGGTTTTCCCCCAGGCCACAGAGCGAGGCAGAGAATGAAGGAAATGCCCAGAATTAGAGTTGAGGGCAATAATGCCAATACTGATGCTTCCACTACCTCTGCTATTACTGCTACTTACAACCATTTTAGCCACCCATGTAGAGTGAGCACTCATGTGCGGGCCTTAGCACATACTATTTGGTGGGTCTATTATTATCCCATTTCACTGATAAGGAGCCCGAGATGCAGAGCTTAAATAATTTTCCCAAGGCCTCCAGGTAGCATGCAGAGCAGAGTGTGGAGCCTGGACTTCCTTGTTTGGGGCCTGTGTTGGTCTAGAGTGGAGGAGAGCAGTGGGAATCTCGAAGTGGTGAATGAGGAAGGAATTCTGACCTTTCAGCTGATGGAACATCTGATTCAAAGTGGCTTACTGGGCCCTAGCCAGTTTGGCGCAGTGGAGAGAGCATTGGCTTGAAGACTGAAGGGTCCCAGATTCTACTCTGGTCAAGGGCACATACCTCAGTTGCAGGCTCAATCCCCAGCCCTGGTCAGGGCACCTGTGGGAAGCAACCAATTGATGTGTCCCTCTCACATCGATGTTTCTCTCTCTGTCTCTCCTCCTCCCTTCCACTCTCTCTAAAAAAATCAAGGAAAAATATCCTTGGGTGAGGATTGACAACAACAAAAAATAGTGGCTTACCTGTGCTGATCCAAAAAGCCAGAAACCCACCCTCTTGGTCCTGCTCTCCTCTGTGGCATAGCCTTGATCTCATGTTAATGATACAGGTACTTGTTCCTCACCCACATCCAAGATCAGGGAGCTCAATTTTCATCCATCGACCACTGAATCAAAGTCTTGAACCTCATTCTCTTTTGAAAACATAGGTCCGGTGTCCATGGGAGAATGCCATGTGCTGGTTGACATACCCTCAATGCATGACTGCTCTGGTCCAGGGACAAGGAGCATGGGATTGAGATGACTGTGTTTGAGCTAGCAACCCCTGGATTTTATGATTTCAATGAGCCCTTTCAGCTCTGGCCTTATAAATATCTGTAGAGAAAGGGTGAACTCCTGCCAGTTCTATCTACTTCCGGGCATCTTGTCATCTCTGCAGCTGTGGTTCCTGGAAGTGACTGTAATCCATCCACCTCCTCCCACAGGAGGATGGCCGAGGAGTGGAGACAACTGCAAGGGGGAGGAAATGGGCTGAAGCCAGAAGTTGCTCTCTCTGTGGTCGCTCACCCTCATCTTTGAAAGGTGAGGACGTAGCTGGACCTTATCCTGCTTGGTTTCTGAGACCGAGGGAAGGTGTCGATGGAGAAGGTAGACGGAGCTTAAGGGCTGCACCCAGAACCACGGCTATGAGTCGGGTTCAGTGTCAGTGGGTCAATGGAGCACCTCAACATCCCAGGAAGAATGTCGGAATGCCCATTTGTGTTCCAGATGCCTGATCCCTCTTGCTTCTGGGCCAGCCTCAGGCCCCGGGGGGACTGATCTCAGGACAGGCCTCTGTCTCAGCAGGAAAAATACAAGAAGGCTCAGGTGGGCATCATTCAAAGGCTGGGGCCTCTCGTCTCCTCTTTGTTCTGTGCTCTGCTTCCTACAGCCGTTGGGTTTGAATCCATTGCCTGGCTTTGATGCCAGAGTTGACCCAATTTTGCCTTTTTGTCCACTTGATTAAGCTTATTTAGGCTCATCTTTGATTTCTGAATGCTAATGCTCAGCTCTTTTCACTGCTAATGGTTTTCACCACGGGGATAATGACAGCAGGCACCATTTACCGAGCTCCTGCTTTATGCCTTGAGTTTTACAGACATTATTCTAACAATGGTACAAGGTTGGTTATTACTGTTTCCATTTCGCCTATGAGAAGACAGAGGCACAGAGTGGTTAAGTTGGCCAAGGTCTCTCCACTTGTTAAGAAGTGGTAGTGCTAGGGATCAATGTCATTTCTATCTGACTCCGATGTCCCTTTCTTTCCACAACACTTTATCTCACCGAGCCCGTGAGAGCAGAGAGCCAGGTCGGAAGACTGTCTTCAGGTAGGAGGTGACAGATGTACAAATGACCCCCAACTCATTCCCCAAGGTCATACCTTCCATTTGCATCCCTTTCCACTGGTTCCTCCTAAAACAGCATGTCACGCCCCCAGGGGCCACCCTTTCAACAGTTGGGTCCCAGGTTGGGGAAACTCCCTTTTCCTTTATTCCTTTAAGGTAACAGAGACTGCCTGCTGTGTTCAGAAAGATTTGTACAAAACACTAAGGGAAATTGGAAGGCAGCAACTGCAGCAAATACAGGCAGTGTAAAAATAGCCAACTTTCCAAATACACATTTTAGGTTCAAGAATCACAGTGGAAACAGCAGAAAGCGTTTCTGTTGCCCAAACCTGATGTTAAGGAAGCTGTCTTCTTTCTCCAAAAAGCTGCTACAATGTCTGCTTTATTGGTCTCAGCCATGTCCATACCTCTGGTTGGGCTGGCATCAGGGTCTGGCCAGGGGAGGAGGGGTGAGTAGGACAGGGCATGGCTGCAGGACCCCTGTCTCCCACATAAGCCCAGCTGTCCCCATGGCCTTGTGACCACCCATATGCTGCTGCCTCTCACCCTTGAAACCTAGTAAATGCTCCACTGGGATGCATGGATAACTGAAATCCTCTACATTTATATTTTTATTTATTTTTAAAATATATGTTTAAAATATATTTTTATTGATTTCAGAGAGGAAGGGAGAGGGAGAGAAAGATAGAAACATCTGTGATGAGAGAGAATCATTGATCGGTTGCCTCCTGCACCCCCGCCCCCCTCTCTGGGGATCGAGCCCACAACCCAGACATGTGCCCTGACTGGGAATTGAACTGGGACTTCCTGATTCATAGGTCAACACTCAACCACTGAGCCACGCCAGCTGGTCTGAGCTCCTCTACACCTCCCATCACCCATGTTCCCTCCAGACTCCTTCCTACTCTCCCAGTAAATGGCACCACCATCAGCCTCGTTGGGCAAGACAGACACCAGGAGATGGCCATCAAGTTCTGTCAGGTTCTTCCCCGGGTACTTCTTTCCATCACCTCCATTTCTAGCCACATCAGCCACCTTTCTCTCTCACCTGGGCTTTGTCTCTGCTGCCCTGCTACCCAGTTTCATTACCTTCAGCTCAACTTCCTTTAGCCTACCCTTCACGCTGGAAGCACAACTTTTAAATGCAAATCAGACGATGCCATTTGTCCCGCCTAAAGCCCTCCGCCATGTCTCCATGGCCTCAGTTCAAAAGCCAGTCCTGACTGCCTCTCCTTCTCTCTCCAGGTTTGTATCTGAGACCCCCTGCGCTTCCTGCACTTGGTACCTCGTGCTCGGCCCTGCCCCTGGCGCTCTGAACCATGTTGATGCCCTCTGACGTGCTGCTCTGACACTGGGCCTTGAACATGCTCTTTTCTCTAAATCAGGGGTGGGGAACCTTTTTCCTGCCAAGCTCCATTTGGATATTTATAACATCATCTGCGGGACATAAAAAATTATCATCTTAAAAATTAGCCTGCTATAGTTGGTCAAACATTTAACTCACCCCCGATGCCTTGGCAGGGCCAGACCCAATGATTTTGAGGGCCTTAGATGCCCTGCAGGCTGGACATTCCCCACCCTTGATTTAGATGTAACAACTCTAGAATGTTTTTTACATCCCATAAAACTGGGGGTAAGTGTCTCTCCTGTGATTCCTAACTGAATACTTATTACTGGCAACACCTATCTTTTATGAATTTTTGCCCAATAGTAAGGTGTGGGGCAAAGTGACTATGTCATCGGGTTCTCTATTATATCACCATTGATCATCCTGGAGCCTGGCACAGGTTGGGCAGCACTCAATATCCATCTGATAAGCAGGTGAACTGATGGCTGTGTGAATGAAAATGTGTTGACCAGGACCATGGAGGGGGTGGCATGATTAAACCTGGGTGTAGACTACAAAAGACCAATTCACTTGAACATTTTCAGAATACCTCCTCTGTGCCAGGCTGTGTGGATCCGAGAGACAAGGGCCTGACTTCTCTCACCAGTGGGACCCTGATCCTGGGCCATTGGGCTCTTGTTACATGTTCACGACCGTGAATTTCGCCTTTTAGCTGGTCCAACTCTGCACTCTGGGCAGGTTCCCGGGAGCCTCGTCTGTCCCAGGTTACAGCGGCAAAAGTAAATTTTAAATGAAAAATTGATTCCTTTCTCTTTCATCTCTCTCTCTCTCCTTTCCCTTTGTTTTTTCCACTTTTATCTCCTCTCCTATTTAAATAAAACCCGCACACACCTGCATCTCCCCCATGTTTATCTTCACCTTTAAATTCATTTGCGATGCTCCAGATCTCACTTTTATTGTGATTTATTTGAGAATGTGTCGGTGGGACCAGGGCTAATGCATTTGCAAAGGTGGCATGTTAGCATCTTAATTGATTACCCAGGATCCTCTGTGACTGACATGTTCCCAGTGGAGCATCCAGGCATAAGAGGGTTGGTGAGCAAAGCCACTGAAGAGCTGGGAAGGGATTAGTGCTAATTCCTCCCAGACACCTCCTTGTGATGTTTCTCAGTCAATAAGAGATTAGATGGGGAAGAAGGTTTAAACACAGCCATGCCTCCTCTCTTCACCTGCTAATCCCCGCTCTCCATTCCCACAGTAGGACCCGGTAGAGGGCCTCAGGCGTGCATCTGCTGATGCACACAGAACCCTCAGAGGCCCCATTTCCTGCTCCCGGGCCTGTTAGGAGAGCCCTGAGCAGCGAAGGCTTCTCGTACTGTTTCCAGGCAAACAGGATCATTAGAGACACAATCAGAAGTTGCAACATGGCCTGTGGGGCTGGTGGGAGGGCAAGGAGAGGAGAGAGTGGGTGATGGTACAAGGTGGGGAGAGAGGAAGCAGGGCAGTTAAGCCTCTGTGGTTGTGGCTGACAGGTTTGTCTTATCACAGGTGATCCCTGTGATCCTTGCCTCTGGCGTCCACATCCTTGTGTGATCCCCTCTCCTTCAGTGTGGGTGCGACTTGTCACTTGCTTTTCACCAACAGACATATCAAAAGTGATGAGCTATCACCCCTGTGAGCATGGTATGTAAGGCTCATCTTGCTAGTCGACTTGCTCTGGGCTCTCTCTCTCTGTGGCTGGCTTTGAAGAGGCAAGTCACCATGAATCCTCTACAACAGCAAGCAATGGGATGCTGCCAGCGGTCCGAATGAGCTTGGAAGAGGATCTCTAGCCTCACATGAGACCCCAGCTCTCTCGGGCATCTTGGCTGCCACCTCGTGCCCACCCCCAAGCCCACGCAGAGGATCTTAAGCCATGCTGGGATTTCCCTGCCCAGAAACTGAGAGAGAATATGTGTGTGTTGTAATTTGTTCTGTCTTGATAGAAACCAACAGTATAAAGAACAAATGGAGTGGCCCCTTTTCCTTCCTGCCTTAAGCACTAGGGTAGGATGCTGTTATCTTCTTCTATCATTTAGATGGTTTCTTAGGAAAGTCGAGTAAACCCATCCATACTAACATGAGCTTGCCAACCACTGCTCAGGTTGCTTCTCTCCAACAGAGCAGCCTATACCCAGGTGAACATGAACTGCTGTGTTCCAAGCAAAAATAATCTACTGGGTATTGACCCCTTATCAAATATATAAGGAAATCATACATCTCCACAGCAAAATCAAAAACAGAACAACAAAAAAAGCCACCGAACAACAATTCAATTAAAAACGAGCAAAGGACTTGAATAAACATTTTCCGGAAGAAGACATACAAATGGCAAACAAGTACATGACAAAGTGTTCCACATCAGTAATCATCAGGGAAATGCAAATCAAACCACAGTGAGAGTCCTCCTCACACCTGTGAAAATGGCTATTATCAACAAGACAGGAGAGAACAAGTGTTGACGAAGGTGTGGAGAAAAGGGAACCCTGGTGCACTGTTGTTGGGAATGTAAATTGGTGCAGCCATTGTGGAAAACAGTATGAAGATTTCTTAAAAAGTTAAGAAGAGAACTACCATGTGATCCAGCAATCCCACTTCTGGGTGTACATCCAAAGGAAATGCCATCAGCCTCTCAAAGAGATATCTGCACTCCCATGTTCACTGCAGCGTTATTCACCATGAGCAAGATATGGAAACAACTTAACGATCCATTGACAGATGAATGGATAATTAAAATGTAATATATATGCCCTGGATGATTGGTTGAGCATCATCCTATACACTGAAAGGTTACCCATTCGATTCCTCATCGGGGCACATGCCTAGGTTGTCGTCCCCGATGCGGAACAGGTACGAGGCAGGCAGCCAGTTGATGTTTCCCTCTCACATTGATGTTTATTTTTCTCTCTCTCTCTTTCCCTTTCTCCCTCTCTTAAAAAAATCAATAAAATCTTTTAAAAAATCTAGAAAATGTCATATATATGAATATTATTCAGCCATAAAAAAGGAAACCATGCCTTTCATGACAATATGGATGAATCTTGATGGCACTTGCCAAGTAAAATAAGTCAGACGGTGAAGGAGAAATACTATATGTCCTCATCTCTAAAAGCTGAACTCATAGAAATAGAGCATAGAATGGTGGTTGCCAGGTGGAGAGAGGGGTGGATAGATGTCAGTCAAAGGGTACAAACTTCCAGCTATTAGATGAGTAAGTTCAGCACGGAGACTATAGTTAATGATACTATATTACGTACCAGTACTTGGAAATTGCTGAGGGAGTAGATCTTAAATGCTATTGCCACAGAAAATGGTAATCATGCAAGGAGATGGATGTTAACTAACCTTGTTATTCCAGTCATTTCACAATATATACATGCACCAAATTATCTCATTGTACACCTTCAACTAATGTGGTATGTCAAGAATACTCAGTAAAGTTAAGGGAAACAGGCTTACTAGTCTTTTCCGACTATTCCGTTTAGATAGTTCATTGTCTTGAATTAGTTCCCCTTTTTTGTGCGGGAGGGAAATGGGTTTTGGCAACACTTACATTTTCCTTCTTTCCTTTAAACTGTTCTTTGCTTGACAGCCTTTCATGATCTACCATTTCAGTTCCATTGAGGGGGAAATTATTTTTATTGTCAACTTCAAAACCCCTTTCTCAAAGCCAATCCCCTATGGCCGGAGAGGCTCGCCCAGGCAGAGAATCCTGACTCACTCGGGGGATGCCCAGCTAGTAGGCAGCGGGCTCGAGGCTGTGTCCCCAGCAGCAGCGTTCTGAGAGGGAGCGGGGCGAGCAGGCATCTGGCATCTGTGTGAGAACAGCCTGGGCTCTTTCACTTCTTCTGAAGGAGCCTGGTCCCACACCAGGCAGAACTAATTTCACCCCCTGTGAGTTATTTAACCTCGCGTAGCCTGTTTCCCTTTTAACATACGATGATTGTGAAAATCGAATAAGGTAGCATGGGAATGATCTCTCAGCACAGTGCCTAGCCCCTCGCTGTCATGCAATTAATGTTCATTCCTTACATAACCTTTGTGTGTGTAGAGGAGGGATGTGAGCAAGAGCAAGGACAGAATGAAGGTTCTTGGGGGGAAGTGCTAAATCTCAGAGCAGTAGGGCTATTTCTCTCCACTCTCTTTCCCTCTGCCTCCTCTTCTTTCCTTCCTTCTCCCTCCTGAGCAAATACCTACAAAGTGCAAAGTGCTTAGAACAGTGCCTGGCCCTCAGTGATAGCTGCTGTTTATAGTTGTTGCCGTTGTCATCATCATCACCACCATCATCATCATCATCACCACCACCATCATCATCACCGTCATCATCACCATCATCATCACCACCATCGTCATCGTCCTCATTTCCTTCCTCCCAGCCCATTTCCTCCCTCCAGAGGCAGTACTATACCTGTATCTGTTTCTGTAACACTGAGACTGGGAGCGTGTGTAAATTACATTTCCCGAATGCCCCTGCCATCTGCTCCTTGTTCCGTTCTGTTAGTGAGGAGATACTGTCTGAGGGGAAATACCTTATATCTGCTTCGCCCTTTCCTGCCTTTGGGATGACCTCGCTTTCACCACAGCAGCCCCCTCCTTGGTGATCATGGCACCAGCAGGTGACCCTCTTGGACCTTCCAGCAGCAGCCCCTCCGTGGTATGAGTGCTGACTGGGGCCATCTCTCCTGGCAGGGGCAGTTCCAGCACTGAGCAGGGGGCATCCCAGAGGGGCGTGCACTCCTGGGCCCTGCTCCATCCCCCCCACCCCCGCCCTGGGGATGGCCCCTGTTTCCTGCAGTCTCTCATCTCCAGGTTATCACACCTCCCTCTTTTTGCTTTCTCAGCCTTGGCAACACCTTCAGAACCAGCTCCTTGTACTGCATCGTCTCTTTGAACTTGCTACTGTGGTTCTACTTTCCTGCAGGAGCACTGGCCCTTTAAGACAGTGACTCCTATCTGTCTACCCCAGGGGAAGAGGGATCACAAGTAATTTAGAATCAGAGCCTTTAGGGTTAACCACTTTCTATTGGCTTCCCAGGTGAGAACAGCAGCAGATGGGGACGAAGCTCATTCCAACCCCACTTTCTCAAAGTTACCGAAGGAGCAAGTGGGGTATATGCACCCCTTTCCCCCTCCAACTCCCTTCTGGGTGTGCATGGAGGTCCCGAAGATGACTGTTCCATCCACTTCCATCAGCGTGCCTTTTCAGAAGGCCAACATGCATTTTGCCCATCCTTGAATTCTTAGGATCTTTTATGCGTGTCCTCCTCCCTCCTCACCTCAGCATCCATCTCCTCCTTTTCCATCATTGCCAAACACATCCTGAAGGAAGGGCCTTCCCTATCCAACCCACTAGCTTCTGTAGTGATTTTTGAAAAGCTACTATTTACTGAGTATTCCACTCCACGATGTAGGTCTTATTTCTCAGCTGAGAAAATCGTGGTGCGGAAAATATTATCATCTCCCCACGATCACCGAGATAGTAAGTTCTGGGCCCGGGATGCCAGGCCATTCTGCCAGATTCCAAAGCTCGTAAATTTAACAGCTGTGCTATTCGACCATCCATCTGTCCGTCTATCCGTCCAACAGTTAATGAGAGTTTAGCACGTGCCAAGCACTGGGACAAGCACAGTAATTGGGAGTCAGGAGGCCTCATGTGAAACATACAGAGAGCGTTCCATCCAGAGGCAGCCCTGAGAGAGTGGGGGCTGAGACTGGGTGGAGTGATGGAGAAGGGGTGGTGGAGGGCTGAACAGGTTGTAAGTGGGGAGCAAGGACAGATGCAGAGGAACTGGGAGGTGAGAGAGGAGTCGAGCAGGTGGCAGGCAAGCTGGAGGGGAAGCTGGTCTCTGCTGCCCACTCCCCCGAGATCATGGGCAGCAGCCTCCACGGACGGCGTAGGCGACTGAAATGGGCAGCACGCTCTATTGATGTGGGACCCGACTGCCCTCAGCTTCTCGTTTTCCTCTTTCCTTAGGCTCCTTCGTGACTTTAACAGCAGCAATTAAATAAACTAAATAAATCACGTAACTAGAACATCTTTAACCAGATTTTAAATTTCTGGGAGAAATTCTCAAGTCAGCCATCTCACTTCAGTGTAGAGTCATGTAAAGGAATCCTAAGTGTCACTCTGTTGGATATCAGATGGAATTTGGGAGCCTCGTTTATAAATCTAGAGCAACATTTCAGAAGGTGTGTACTTCCTGAGGGTGGGAACTCTTCGTGAATCTCCAAGAATGCCTGGCCCGTGATAAGTACTTGGGGACCGGGGGCGGGGGGAGTGGATTTTAACTTCAATCTGTCTAACTCCATAGCCCTGAAGTCCCTTCCGCCCGAACTGCTCTTTTCCTGGGTCTGTACTAACTTTTGACAAATAGTGATGGACCCCACATCTCAGTGGTTTGGAGCAGCGGTTCAGTGTGGCCTTGAAGCAGCCCCATTGGTGTCACCTGGGAGCTTGTGAGGAAGGCAGATTCCTGGTCTCTCCCCAGACCTCCTGAACGAGGAGCCCCATGGAGGGGCCGCTGGGTCTTTGCTCTCCCGGGCCCTCTGGGTGTTTGGGGTCACGCTGACATTTAAGAACCGCTGGCCAGAATGATAAAGGTTTGTTTCTCATTCTCCTCCCAGGAGCATGGGGGTGTCCCTGGCTCTGCACTACATCATTGTACGTTGCCAGCATGTGGAGCAGCCCCTGTTGGGACCACAAAGAGAGCCATGGAGAACCCAGAGCTGGTTCTTAAAACTGCTCTGAGGTCACACGTGTCAATCACTTCCATCCCACACCATTGTGCTCAGCAAGACTAGAGGACATGGGCAGAAACAGAACCCTGTCCCAGAGGGGCCAGAGGAAGGGAAAGAGGACTATTGTCTTATTTTATTTTTTCACTTCTCTATAGAGTTACAAGTGATGGGAATAGTAATGTTTTTATTTAAATTTTTTTCAGTAACATCCATGATAACTTTATTTTATGATTTTTTTGAGTTTCTCTTTTTTTTTCTTTTTTGCTCAATCCCTCCACCCTCCCAGCCCCCTACTCCCCAGGAATGTTTAGACATTTCCAAGGTCAAGGAGCAATCATAATGTCATAATGTTTCCCATTGTTCTGGCTGCATGACTATTTTTACGATCCCGCACTACTGCGCACAGCGAGGTCTGCCTGTATTGGAAGAACAGTGGTGCCTACCACATACATTTTCCTACCTCAGAAAACTCGCCCTGAGCTTCCTTATTTACTGTTGTCCTGCCCCACCCCCCTGTCACCCTATCCCATTACCCCATTTACTTTTCTTCATGGCGCTCACATCAAGCTGAAACTACTTTGCTGGTTTAATTGTTTTAAAATTTATTACCACATAGGCTTCATCAAAACAGGAACTTTGTCTATTATTCTTCACAGCTTTATCCCCAGAACTCAGAGCAGAGCTGTGCATGCAAATGTTCATTAAACATCTTGGGATATGAATGTGTTGCTCTCCCCTGAGAGAGACGCACCCAACTGCTATTAAAATGTAGCTGTTTAAATATAGCCGCCTTTGAAAGCGGAGCCGGGCCTGTCCTGAGTCTGAGCCAGGAGCTGGGGAAGGCAGCGAGAAGGCTCCCAGTCTGATGGGCAGACACCGCGCAGTGTGGATTCCCGTCTGCTGGGCAGGGGCTGGCCATTTAGAGAGCTGTCGGCTTTCACTCATGATTCCATCCTTCCCAGCTGGGAGTGTACCCCGAATTTGGGAGGAGGGTCCCTAACTCTTCTCATTTTTTAAATCCTCACCTGAGGATATGTTGTTTTGTTTTCTTTTGATCAATTTTAGGGAGAAGGAGAGAGGGTAGAGGGGGAGAGAAACATTGATGTGAGAGAGAAACATTGCCCCCCTACTGGGGATGAAACCCACAACCTAGGTATGGGCCCTGATCAGGAATCAAACCCAAAACCTTTTGGTGTACAAATGATGCTCCAACCAACTGAACCACCGGGCTGGGGCCGCCTACCTCTTCTTCATGAGATGGATCAAATGTCCTGGGGAATGCCTTATTCCCATCTCTAGAAAGGATATTTGGTGAGATTTGACTTCTTAGGGCAAAGAATTTCACATGGAAGTGATAAAGAGAAACTAGAAGTTAACTAGCCCTTTCTCTCCTTCAAAGGGTTATAATATATTGGGGTGTTGTGTGCATTGAAGATTAATTGAATTATTATTATTGTTCATTATATTCATATGTTTCTTATTTGATAATGCTGGCAATCTTATGAGATAGGTATAAATATCTCCATTTTGCAGACAAAACTCTTAGGTTCAGAGAGTTTACATTATTTACCCAAAGCCACCCAGCGAGAGCTGGGATCAAACTAAAGTGTCCAGACTTCAAGTCCGGGAGTTTTATACTTTTATATACTTTACAGATGTTCAGGAAAGGCAAATGGCTCAGACGGAGGGGTAGTGTCTTTATTTAAAGAATGAGAAAGCGCTGCCTGACAAAATTCTGTCTCCAACCAGTCAGAATTGTAGAGTAATTCTAAGACTTGCAAATTGTATCTTAGTCCTTCTTGCTCTAAAGTCCCTACATTATCCTGAATAGCCAATGGCGTTCCCTTTTTAAAACTTGAGGAAGCTGCCCAGCCAGCATGGCTTAGTGGTTAAGCGTTAACCTATGAACCAGGAGGTCTCAGTTCGATTCCCGGTCAGGGCACGTGCCTGGGTTGCAGGCTCAATCCCCAGTGTGGGGTATGCAGGAGGCAGCTAATCAATGATTGCCTCTCATCACTGTTGTTTCTATATCTCTCTCCCTCTCCCTTCCTCTCTGAAATCAATAAAAATATTTTTAAACAAATTAAAACTTGAGGAAGCTAAAATTCATGGACACAAAGTGATTAAGTCACAAAGTTTAGAAGGACAGATGTTGAACCAGAACAACCTCAGTTAGAATTACAGCTTCACTCCTTGCTGGCCGTGTGGTTTTGGAAAAGTCACCTGACCTTTCTTAGCTGCCTCGGCCTCCACACCACATGCTCCTTGGAGCAGAGGCCTCACATCTCACTTGGAGCATGTCTGGTGATTGAGAGGTCCTGTGGATGCCCTGCTAGTTACCTGCTAACAGCCTGCCCCTGTCCCCACAGTGCCTCCTGGCTAGCAGCACCCAGTTTTGTTCAGGCACCAGGTGGACAGCTCATCCCCCACACCCTCGGAGTGAGTCAGGATTGGTCCAAGCCAGTTATGACAATAAAATGCCTCTTTTTCCAAGATCGCTCCGAAAGGGGTCCTAGGACCCACTTCTAGATGATGAGATGAAAGAGGGAATTTGCTGGCTGCTTCCCTGACAAAAGACAGTGTGTGATGGGCAGAGAACCTTTTCTACAGCTGCTCCCCCCTCCTTCCTGCTTGGGTTGTGCAGTTCATTCATTTGAAAAATATTTGTTGAGTCCTCACTATGTGCCAGGAATGAGACTACTAAGATGTCTAGAGACAGTAGTGGACAGGGCAGAGAAATCACAGTCCAATGGAACTTATACTGGAGGAAGGCAGACAATAAACCAGTTAAAAATTAATCTACAGTATGTCAAGTGATGAGAAGTGTAGCGAAAAAGAATTAAGTAGGGCGGATGTAAATGTGGTGCTATTTTATATGATGTGACTAGAGAAGACGTCTTCTCTCCAATCAGGCGACCCTTGAGGTGGACAAGAGGTGAGGGAGTAGATACCTGGTGCAAGAGAAAGCCAGGCAGAGGGCAACGTTTTTTAGGTGGTGGTGTGATTGGCATGTTGGAGAAATTAAAAAGGGTCTGAGTGATTGGAGCAGAGTGAGCTAGGGCTCAAACTTTTGAACCATGACCCACAGGGAGACATAAATTTTATATTGAGACACACACACACACACACACACACACACACACAGCTTGAATTCAAAGTTTTGCAAAAAAAAAAATATTTACCTTTACTATGTGCAATGCACTCTGATATCACCTATTCTACTTTATTCTATTTTGTTGAACAATTCTGGTCATGGCTATGAAAATTGATTAATAACCTACTAGTGAGACAGAACCCACAGTTACGCTGACGTGGGGGAGAGTCTTGGGAGTCAAGATTATAGAGACAGTAGAGGGCAGGGGATGGGCTTTGGGTCTGGAAGGGAGCTGAGTGAGAGGAAGGATGTTAGAACATTTAGAGTTAAGGGGTGACTTGTGTTTTAAAGTATAACTCTGGCTGCTCTTTGGAGAATCTATAATGATAAAAGCGTAATATGCAAATCGACTGAATGACCGAACAGCAGAACGACCTTCCAGACGACCAAGCTGTGACACCCACTGGTGCCAGGCCACCCAAGGCAGGTGAGATGCGATTGGTCGGGGGCCCGGCCATTGCCCCATGATCACCCTACAGAGGGAGGCCCAAGCCACTGACCAGTGGGGTGATCAATCAGGAGGGCTCCATGATCGCCCCAAAGAAGGAGGCCCAGGCTACCCTGCGGCAGGGCCTACCTTTTTGGGGCAATGGATCGCAAGCTCCCAGACTGCGAGAGGGCGCAGGCTGGGCTGAGGGACCACCTCCCCCCCGCCCAGTGCACAAATCTCATGCACAGGGCCTCTAGTGTAACATTATAGACCAAAGGTGAAGTGCAGAGAACACTAAGAGGCTGCTGTGATAACCCATGTTAGAGATGATGGTGGTTTGGACCAGAGAGGTACTAGAAGAGATGGTGAGAAGTGGTCTGTTTGTTGATTTATTTCAAAGATAGACCAAAGGATTTTCTAATAGATTGGATGCAGGATGATAATAAGAAAGGTAGAAGCCCAGCTCTGTCTGGGTGGTTCAGTTGGCTGGAGCATCATCCCATACACCAAAAGGTTTTGGGTTCGATCCCTGGTACTCGTAAGTCAAGGCCCCACTGTATTTCAAAGGTAGACCAAAGGATTTTCTAATAGATTGGATGCAGGATGATAATAAGAAAGGTAGAAGCCCAGCTCTGTCTGGTGGTTCAGTTGGCTGGAGCATCATCCCATACACCAAAAGGTTTTGGGTTCGATCCCTGGTTGGGGCAGGTAAGGGAGCCAACCAATCACTGTTTCTCTCTCACACTGATATTCTCTTTCTCTCCCTCCTTCCTTCTCTCCCTCTTCCTCTCTCTCTAAAATCAATGAGCATATCCTCAGGTGAGGATTTAAAAACATGGTAGATGACAAGGATGAGACTTTGGACAGAGACCTTCTTACATTGATGAGGTGCTGCCTTCATGGAGCAAACAGTAATTCTTCCTGTGCTTTAAGCTGCTCTCAGTCAAGCACCCTATTACTTGCAGCCAAGTGCATCCCGCAGGAAATGGTCCCAATTAGCTGCTTTCCCCCAGCTCTTAGGGTCCTGGCCTCATGGAGTGTAGTTTGGGGGTTGGGCATTGGAGTGAGTTTCTGATGAGCTGCCAACCAGCTGTGTGTTTGGGGCAAATGAACATACACGAGCTTCAATTTCTTGATCAAAACAATGGGTTTTATAATTGTTCTGAGTCTATAGGATTATTTAGAAGATTAAGTTAGATAATCCTTAGAAAGCACTTATGCAGCACTTTGAAAATTGTAAATGTTCAATATATGTGAGCAATTATTATTACTTTATAGAGCCTGCATTTAACAGCTCTGCTCAGGGAAACCCCTTGCTCAGGCTCGCTCTTTGAAAGTTCTACAGAAGCCTACCAGTCCCTGGCCTCCCTGGTAGGGCAGAGAACGCTGAACAAAATGACCTTGAATGAATTTGTAGGTGAGGGATCAGGGCCCAGACTGATCTGCTGAGCTCTCTGTCCTGGAAATGTCCCTGCCAGGGCCATAGGGCCGCCCAGTGCCCTGCACAGCTGTCGCCGTCCCTCCCTGCCCCGTGCCCCCTCTGATAGAGTCACTCAGTCGTCCATCATACCACAGCGGCCAATAGAACATCCAGGTCCTCTGGGAGCTCCTAAGTGTATTACTGCTGAGCAATGCTGCCTCAGAACAATTAAATCAAATGACAGTTGTCAAAAATGTTGGCAGCTCTTCGTCCTGAGATTGCCAAACTCCACTTCCTCTGTAGGTTGGCACCTTGAATTCGTAGTAACCTGCCTGGCTCCTGGCTCCACTATGTCCTGAGTCTCCTGTGGGCCAGGTCATTTAGTCCCCAAAGCGCACCTGGCTTGCCTCAGGCTCTGGAACTAACCAGCTGCTTCATCAGTGGGGGGAAATCCTTGAATACATAGCTTCACTGAGGATTTCATGTGACCTGTGTTCCAGCCCAGAGTGAGGCTGTTTCTTCTGACCCAGGAATTCCAGTTCTTGTCCCACATCTTGCCTTGTCCTCCCACCCAGACCAGCGCTCTCTCAACTGGCCACCCTCCTTTCCCCAGCTGACGCCTCAGTTCAGACTCCCCCCGAACCGCTAGGGCCTGTTTTGACCTGAGTTGGGGAGGGCACCCCCTCTATTGAGTCCAGGCATTGCTTTAGGAGCTTTCTGTATTTTATTCCTTATATTGCCCGTGTCAATCATCTGAGGAGTGTCAAGGCAGAAGGACCAGTGACATTCCTGAGGGCATACAAATGATGAGAGGGAGCGTTGTGTTTTGAGGGAGGGCAGATTTTTTGTGTGTGAGATGCATCCAAACAATTTGACTCCTCCCCCGCCCCCAACTTTGCTTGCCTTTCTCCTTGACATCTGACAGGTAGATTCTGGAAACCTGATCGGGCAGGGTGATCATACATACAGTGGCAACACTGGAATGAGAACAGAGTCTCTCTTTCTCTGTCTCTTTGTCTTCTCTCTCTGTCCTCTCTCTGCCCCGCCCCCGTCTTAAATGTTGCTATCTGTTAAGTGTGGGGGTTGATCTCTGGGGTTGGGGTAGATTCCTCCCTCCTAGGCTTCAGCTGAACACCTCTTCATTCTTCGGTTTAATTGATGAAAGAGCTCTGCTCATGGCTTTGGGCACAAGCCCAACTAATAATAAAATTTTACTGAATTTCCCCATTTGTCATCCCCTGTGAATGTCTCTCCCTTGGGAGGAAGCCAGGATGGCTGGATCAGAGTTTGTTTTGGGTTTCAAAGATCAAAACCTTGTGATGAATTCCTGAACATCACATCTGTCAGGCTTCAAACCCAGGGCTGGGAATGTACAAAACTAAGAATAACACAGGACATTTAATGCAGCAATAAAGGCCTGTCCACCACCTAACACAGCCCAGCTCTGTTGGGATCTCCTATGCATCGTAAAACGCTAAGTGTTTGCTCAAACATGCCTTCAATCTCAGAAAATTCCACCCGCGAACTTCCTCTGGATATTCTACAATGGCTTCCAATTTCTTACGCTTCTCTGAATAAAATACCTCCACTTCAATAATGGGAACATACAAAGGCTTTTCAAAGGAATATACTTACTATCCAAGAAGCGTTCTTTTTATGTTATTTTATTTTTTTAATGCCAACTGTTGACTTTTAATATCGGATGTTTGGATTTATAGTTAGGGATTTCTTTCTGTGAGGCCCATACATTTCTGTGGCAGGAGAAAGCTTGGGTTTATTAGAAGAACCAACTTGAGATTTGCTCTCGGTTGGGTTGGTTGTATGGAAAATGAGGGATCGATAAGCCTGAAAGAGGTCACTAAACATCTCAAAGACACCCCCCCTCCCCTCCCCTTTGCAGAAACTGAGGACTTGCTCATCCAAGGGGAGATTTCCCTCCAAATTCGGCCCTGAGCTCACTCCCATCTGCCTTCCCAATATTACTTGCTTTTCTGCACAGCATTCATCAAAGTCAGTTTCCTGAGAGATTTAGGATCAGCTCTATTCCAGCCAAACACTTGTCTTGATTCTGGGATGGAGATTCTGGCCTGATTCCAGAGCCTGCTCCCTTTCATATCTTAGAACAAAAAAGTGTGGTGGGAGAAAATGGGGATTGAAGTTAGATTCTAGTTGTGTTTCCGCCCTCCCATTCCATGGCGTTGGGTAGGGCATCATTTAGGTGAGAGGATGTGCTATAACAAATAAGGCCCTAAGTCCAAGTGACACTGCGTCAGATATTTATTTCACGTTCACTTACAAGTCTGACGTTCGTGTTCCTTATTATCGGGGACCTTCCATGTGGTGATTCAGGGACTCAGACTCTGCCCATGTTGGGGCTCCACCCTCTCTTAGGCTCCCAGAGCCCCCTTCATTCAGTCTGCAAATGGGGGAATAAGGATAGAGAAGGTACCAACTCAGCTTGGAGGTGACACATTCCATGAGCAACGTTGTCCCTGGGCCCCAGCAAGTTGAAAGGAGAACTTGAAATGTGATCTGTGGCTGGTGAGCTACTTTTAAGCAATAACCTATACTATTGGTCGGCAAACTGCGGCTCACGAGCCACATGCGGCTCTTTGGCCCCTTGAGTGTGGCTCTTCCACAATATACCGACTTCTGCGCATGGGCCACGAAGTTTCAATCACACTGTACATGCGCGCCCGGGTCTGTACATTCCTTTTAATAAGAAGAGAGGACACAGAGGCTCAGGGAAGGAGGCGGGGGCAGGGGCTGGAGTTATGCTGCCCCAGACCAGGGAATGCCAGGAGCCACCATAAGTTGGGAGTGGCAAGTTTCTCTTCTAGAAACTTCAGAGGGAGTGTGGCCCTGCTGACACTGTGATCTTGGACTTTTGGCCCCTGGAAATGGGAGATAATACATTTCTATTGTTGTGAGTCACCAAGTTGGTGGTCATTTGTTGCGGCTGCCCTAGAAAACTAACATTGGGATCACCAGGAACAAAAGGCATGGGGGTGTGGGGATCTTCATGTCACTCAGAGGGAGCTGCATGCAGGAGTTCTAAGCAAGAGGCTTTGGCCAGAGGCGAGGAAAGAGCAGCGTATGTTCGGTCTATAATGAGTCGCATCCATTTCAGTGAACCCCAGTAACAAATGAGGGGTTTGCTTTAGCGAGCTTCACAAATTTGGGAGCCAGCCACCTCTTTGGGCTCTGGAGCCGGCATCTTGGGCATGTCTTCCTAGTGTAGCATTTCTACTGCAGCTGAGAGAACACGCTTGACATTAGACCTAGGCTGTCTCTGCTGTCATTATACTCTTTATGGGATCCTGGGCCTGTCAGTTACATTCCTCACAAATGGGCACAATCACTGCCCTTCCTTGTAGAATTCTGTGACAGCTATAAGCAAAGCATCCTTCTTAAGTTGGTCCATAGCAAGCACTCCAATCAGTGGAAGTTTTGAGCTTCTTTCCTCTCCCCACCACTTATCTGGGCCCCTGATTTGCTCATTACCTATTTTCAATAGCTTTTTAGATTTTGACCTAAATCTAATGAGGAGTGAGTCTGTCTGGATCACTGTTACACCTCTAGCACCTGGCAGTAGTGGTGGGATAGCTCGTTGAATTTGCTCTTGTCCCAGATCCTAGTTCTTTGAGCATAGGGGCCCCGTGCTCTTGTTCATCTTGTATCCCTATGGGGAGTTCCTAGAACTGGACAGGAAGATATGCGCAGGGAGCACTGTTTTGATTGAATTATTGTGAGGCTGAGTGAGAATGGGAGGAAAGGTCTTTGGGTCCAAAAAGAGAAGAGTTTGAGATGAATGCATTTGGGGGTCTTTAAATTGTCGAGAACTGCTGGTTTTCAGAATCAAAGCGCTTCATTATCTCTTAAACTTGTACAGATAGAGATTTATGAGAGTCTGTTTCAAGGAATGTCTTCAGGATCATTGACTCCAAGAAATTGTGCAGCACAAACCATTTTCTCTTTGGAAAGATGGATTAAAAGGTCAGTGCTTCTCAAGTCAGTAAGATAATTCTCTCTCTCTTGCTCTCTTTCTCTCTCTCAAAACTTTCTGGGGAGAAGAGTCTAGAGCTGGCTTGGGCAGAGTGAGCAGGCACTGCTCCCAGAGTCTTGGTTCTTACTTCATGTCTCCTGCAGACCTCTGCCAGTCCCCCATGTCTGTCCTGCCCCCTGGGCCACATGCTCCTCACTCTCTGTGGCCGCTACCACGGGGGCCACTTCCACCTCAAGCAGGACAGCTACAAAAAGGACTCAAAGAGTGGAAGTTGAAAATTCCGGGTGGTCAGCATCCTCTTATTCCCTCTCTCATATCTGCTCGGAGTCCACGTTCCAGGGCTGGCTACTGATTTAGTCTGGAGAGTGGGCTCCTAGAGCAGTTGCCCATAAAATGATCGAAACCAGTGGTTCTCAACCTTCCTAGTGCCGCGACCCTTTAATACAGTTCCTCATGTTGTGGTGACCCCCAACCATAAAATTATTTTCGTTGCTACTTCATAACTGTAATTTTGCTACTGTTATGAATCATAATGTAAATATCTGATATGCAGGATGTATTTCATTGTTACAAATTGAACATAATTAAAGCATAGTGATTAATCACAAAAACAATATGTAATTATATATGTGTTTTCCGATGGTCTTAGGCGACCCCTGTGAAAGGGGTCGCGACCCACAGGTTGGCGACCCACAGGTTGAGAACCGCTGATCTAAATAGTTCTGGGATGGACCGTCAAGCAGTTGATCTTGACCTTCTTCACGGATGTGTCTCTACCTGCGTCCAAGCTCCTCCCTGGCCAAATTCTAGTCCCTCTGCACGTGTCAGTTCTATCTGGCTGTAATCTGGAACGCAGGCTAAGGACTCTGTCCTTCGTGGGGGAGCAGACCTTCCTTCATGCCTGTGAGATCTGGGGTACAGCCTTGTTGTAAAGATAGAGCCGGCCCTGTCTTCTTGGGGTGAGAAGTATTTAAGTTTATCTCAGGGGAAAGGCTGCTGAGTGGTGCCATGTCCATCTTGCCAGAGGCCTATACATCAGATTTTCAGCCCAAGTCTCACCTATTTAAATCCAGGGCTACTTTGCCTTTGATTAGCTGGGCTTTGTCCTGTGCAAGTTTTTCAGGAATATCAACCAGGACTTATGTTCATGTCTATGGTAAAGTAGTTACAAGCAATGTCCATGAAGCCAGGGACCATATTTATTTCATCCATTGTTATGTCCCTAGTCCCGAGAAGAGTACCTGGCACACTCAGTGTTTTCCCAGATGCCCTTCTTCCTCTTAGTCAGCCAGTGGTTCGTTCTTATTCTGCAATATTCGAACTACGTCTCCTCTCTTCCTGGAAGCTTGCCCTCACTCCCCCAGGCCGGTTAAGACGCTTCTCCTCTGAGCCCTCACAGTGATGTGCTTGCCCGTGGCATGGCACGTTGCTCACAGATCATCGGAGTTTATTTACATGTCTGTTTCATGCAAGCTCCTTACCGTCTGGGACAATCTTCGATGTGTCATGTTTGATACATGAAAAATAATAAGAATGATTTGCTGTGTGGCCTTGGTCCCTGACCACACCACATGTTTCGTCCTTGGCCCTCTCTGTGCTCTTTGGACTCTCGTATAACTCGGTTGTGATGGTCTGGAAGCAGCTGAAGATGCAGTGGGCTCCTAGCTCGCTGGAGCCTCCGTCCTAGTAACACACATCCCATCCTCTAGGAAGCAGGGGCATGGCTTGTTCTGAATCCAGATGATACCAGGTCTCTATTTTTTGTGTGTGTGTGTGTGGGGTCAGGGCAGATACCAGACCCAGAGCTCCTGAAGATGGAAACACTCTTGCCCTCCACTTAGATGAGCAGCCTGGTCAGTCCTGAACTTGACCAGTTGCTAGTGAGGTGTCCAGTGGCTCAGCATCAGAGAAATGTGGCTCCTAGGCTCACTCTGGCCCTCTGCCTCCATCTGAGTTGATGTGACTAAGAACTTTCTTGTAGCCAAGTTCCTGACCAAGGCATGATACTTGGCCTATGAAAAAGGTGCCCATCGTTTTGTGCACAAAAATGATAAAAATGGGTTCTATCTATAAAACCTATTATGTGAAGTGGATCCTTGCTGCCTTTGCTTGGGGGGCCCAGGTGCTGACCATAAGCTGTGGGCCTGGATTTTGGCCCAGGCTCCCCTCAGATCCCCAGTGTTATCTCTGCTGGGATTCCTGCCTCTGGTTGACCTGCCAGAAAGCTGACCCAGGCTCGTCTCAGGAGCCAGTCCCTTTCAGGCCGACATGAGCCTGTAGGTCTAGTCCTCATCTTCTGCTTTGACACATCTGAGCTCCATGGAGAGGAGACATGAACACTGCACTTGCTAAGAGGCAAAGGGGATGATGGCTCTCCCTGCGTCGTCTGACATCAGCATGGCCAGGTCAGGACATGCTGACTGGGAGGGATGCCTTGTCATTGTCCTGTCCCTGCAAGTACGTGAGCAGTCCTTTATGTTTGTAGGATCTCTGTTTCTTCCTCAACATTTTCTAGGTTTTATTTCCCCCTTATTTCATTCTCACAACAGCCTTGAACAAAAGGAAGGACAAGTGGCTTTCTTGCAGTAATGTGGTCCAGTGGTCAAGTTGTCCTGTTCCTCTGTGATTCTCGGATCTGATAATGCCATGTTCTACCGCACGCACTGTTCTCTCTGCCCTCTGCTACAGGCTTCGACTCTCCAGCCCCTTCTTGCATCCCCGCTCTGCTCTGCTCCACTCTGCTCCATTCACTCTGTCCAGCCCGTTCCACTCCTACTGAAGTAACAGTAGCGTCAGGCTTGGGTTCAAACCCCAGTTCTTCCTCTTACAAACTATGTGGTGTCACTTCTCTCAGCCTCTGCCCCTTTATTGTAAGGTGTGGAGAGGGTGAGAACAGAATGCTGGGTGCAAATGAAAAATGGTTACAAAGTGGGAATCCATATGCACATGTCAGGATTCTTGTCATTATTATGTGAAAGGCTCTATGCTCACCAAGGGCCAATTTCAAATACTAGAATATAAGATGTTTATCGTCTAGCATCTTACAATTTGTAAAAGGGGATAATGTCCATATGCTTGTGAACTGTATATGGCAAAATGTGTTGAGTCTTATGAGAAGTACAAAATACACTGAAAGAAAACCAGACAACTAACCAGGAGGGTATGAGTGTGTGCACATATGTGTGCCTGTGTGTGTGGGTGCATGCGCGCATGGCATGTTTAAACATGTGCACACATGTGCATAAGTGTGCATGTATGAGAGAGCTTCATAAAGAAGGGAGTGTTTGAGCTGGGCCAGGAAGTAGGGTGAAATTTTGTCAGACAGACAGGAAGTGGCAGCAGAAACTTTACATACGTCATCTCACTTCTCTGAGCCTCAGTCCCCAAATGTAAAATGGGAAAATAACGTCCATTTCATAAATTAAATAAACAATAATAATGGTGAGTGCCTATATAGAACCTATACTTACTTGAGCCCATTTTAAATGAAGTATATACGTTATTTCACTTAATTTTTAGAACAACTTTATGAATTAGGCACTATTTTCATCATAATGTTACAGTCCAGGCAACAACAACACCGGATGGCTCAGTAAGTGTCTATGGCTGCAGAGTGTTGTGCAGAATGGAGATAGATGTGAAACGCTTTCTCTAGGCCTGGGGCTCTAGCCCATGAAGCCGCCTCTTACCAGGGAAGAGTGCAGGTGGGCGGTGAGTCCCTTTGCATCCCAGTGTGTGCTTGTTCTTACTTTGCTCACACAAATGTTTAGCCTCTCCCCGCCAGTTCTGAGCCCCTCCTCCAGAGCCTGGGTGGTATCTTAGCAGAATGAATGGCTATCAAACATGTTTGCTAAGCCCTTGTACATGTGCAAGGGCTTTCTAAGTGCTAATTTGAAATTAGAGTGCATCTAAGAAAGGAGATTCATCACTGCGCCTTTAATAAGTATGCTCTGTGAGCATTTCTGCTGCAAAATGGAACAAGGAAGAAGTAGCCACAGCCCCAAACCTGTTCCAGTCATAGCTGTCCCACGGACAGAAAATGGAACCAGTGGGAAAGGAAATGAAAATCACCCCCAGGGAGGAGGTCTGCTTTGGGCTCAGATACTCACTTTCCTCCCATTTCTGAGAAAGCGGAGGATGTTGGGCAAGTGAGACTTGATCAGGAATCAGCTGCAGGTAGCAGAGACTGTGGTGGATGAGTTCAGTGGGAAATGCCTTAAACAGAGCAGCAGGATTTTCCAAGCCTTTGGGAGGGTTGGAGCAGTGGCCATCCGTCCGAGGCTCCAAGAATACCGCAGGATAACCCTGCAGAACCAACCTGCCCATGTTGCTGCTGTTTCTGTCACAACCAAGAATTTGAGGAACCAAGAAGGTCCAACACTAGAACTATTGGCTCCGAGAAACAAAGACTCTGAGCTGCTCCCAAGGGTCTGGAAATTGGCAGGGTGGCTGCTCCGCACTGCTCACAGCTCTGTGCCTGGTGTTGGCGTGCATGCCTTTAATTCAGAAGTGCTGCCCTCCAATCTTGATTATCCTGGGAGAAGTTGTGGAAGTTCATCTCTCTGAGCCTCAGTTTTTCCATCTGTAAAATGACAACAGTCATCCAATCTGTCAGGTCTTTGTGGGACTTCATGAGAAAACTCATGGAGAGAGCCCAGTAAGGCATTGCCTCTGCCTGGCCCTTCTTCCTTGCTTGGCCCAACAGTCAGTATGGTTTTAGGTTTGCTCAGCTATACTCCCAAATCCTCACATCCACCCCTCTGCCTGCCAGGAGGCTTACAGTTTTCATGATGCTTGTAGACTATTACAGCCAAAGGGAATTAGGGTCTTTTCATTTTACCACCCAAGGTTCCTGTAGCTGTTTTCCCCAAGGAACCTACTGTGTTAGAAGGCTATGTCTAAAAGCGTGCATCTGGCCCTAGCTGGTTTGGCTTAGTGGATAGATAGTCTGCCTGCGGACTGAAGGGTTCCAGGTTTGATTCTGTTCAAGGGATCATTCCCGGGTAGCAGGCTTGATCCCCAGTAGGGGGCATGCAGGAGGCAGCTAATCAATGATTTTCTCTCATCATTGATGCTTCTATCTCTCTCTCTCCCTCTCCCTTCCTCTCTGAAATCAATAAAAATATGTTTAAAAAAATAAAAGTGTGCATCTGCTAGGCAGTAATTAATTTGTACTCATGCCTTGTAAAGCCAAAGGCCTCCCACAAGGAGACCTTCTGAGGAGCATGAATTACCCAACTGCTTCAGAAGAGGCAGTGTCCCACATGGAATGATTATGCTTTGTGTCTTAAGTTAAAACAGCTACTTGATATTTCAGTTGCTCGAGTAGCCTCACACATGGTTTCCGTTTGGCTTTTGTAGCTGAATGTGCACACACACACATTCTTCCTGTGAGAACCTGAGGCCTTAGAGCTGGCTGCGTTGATGGGCTTGAGCCAGGCGAGTGTGCCCACCGAGGCATGTGGACAGAGGGTGGGAAGAGGACATTCTTTAGATGGAAGTTGAAGGGTAGTTGCCCAAGGAAGGCAGGAAGAGTGCTGGGAGGCCCAAACCCAACACAAGCCCTCTCTTCTAGAACTTTCCATTCAGCCTTCACAAGAAGCCTGTGAGGTTGGATGTAGAAATCAAGGCTTACTGAAGACTGCATTTGCACAGCAAGGGCCTTACAGGTCCACATTTGCACAGCGAGTGGGCAGCGGATCTGGGGCTCCTGGCGCTGAGGTTGATGTTCTTTCCCCAGGCTGATGCTCCGATGCTGAGGCCCAGCCACCAGCCTGGTCCTTGCACTGTCTGGCTCTTACCTGAATTCCTCCTCCGCTTCTCCCCCTCATCTCCAAGCTCAGCCTTTCTTACCAGAGAGACCCCGGGGGGTGGGGGGCAGACTGCTTCCAGCAGAGACCCTGGGAACCGCCATGGCCACAATCCCACAGCTTCCCACTGTGGTCAGGACATAATTATTGGCATAATTAGAGCTAAATTACTCCTGTCAAAACACACAAAATTTCAGAACCAGCGCTGTGGTGTCTTCGATCCCTTTGTCCCAGTTGTGTCTCTCTCTCCTCCTGGCTTAATTGAGACCCCTGTGGCCCCAAG
Organism: Myotis lucifugus; assembly: GCF_000147115.1. NCBI lineage: Eukaryota > Metazoa > Chordata > Mammalia > Chiroptera > Vespertilionidae > Myotis > Myotis lucifugus. Next base: position 1,124,020 of record NW_005871151.1, on the reverse strand, counting down.
AAATCCTCTCAGGATTGCAGTTTCCAGGTGAGGTGGGAGGCAAGCTGGTGATTATAATAGTGGCTGCTCACCTCCTGGCAATTAGACAGGAGGGAACAGGAATAGGGCCTGAGGGCAGTGGGGATGCAGGGGCTGGTATTCCGTGAAGGCAGGGAAGGCAGTTCCACAGCCTGCAGTTCTACAGATTGGAATACAATTGAGAGGGGGATGGGGATGGAGAAAGGCAGAGAGAGGGATTGAGAGAAGAGGGGGGCGGGGGGGAGTGGATCAAGGGAGGGAGGAGGGAAGGAAGGAACTTCTGTTTCCCTTCTGATTATGGTAGTAATGCATGCCAATTTTAGAAAATAGAGAAAAGTATAAAGAAAAAACTAACATTCATCCCAAATACCAGTATGCTGAGTCTACTGGTATTCATATTTAGAGTATTTTCTTTTAGTTACTCTCTCTCTCTCTCTCTCTCTCTCTCTCTCTCTCTCTCTCTCACACACACACACACACACACACACACACACACACACGAGTCTCCTCTAAGCTCATTAGGATGCACCCAGTGGTGTATTATGTTGCTTCTGCCACCTTGCACACAGAGGGCTGAATTTCACTTCCCCTACAGGGAAGGAGTGAACATTTCCTCCTTCCAAAGGTGGGCTTTAGGGCTGGAGTCCTGTGAAGGAGGGAGGCCCTGCCTCTGTGGAGGGAGCAGGAAGAAGGGGCTGGAGGGAAGAAAGAACAGCGCCACCGCAATCTTGTCGGTACCGATTCTGTCGCTCTGTGCTCTTGGGTAAACTAGGGAGATGGTCTGCGCAGCCAGATTCCATTTGATTCAGAAAAAGAACGTTTTCTGAAATATTTTTTACCCTGAAGTTTGTGGAGTAGATTCATGCTTGCTACGTGGATGTGATATCTCATGGGGCTACATCATGCTGAGTGAATGCCCAGGACTGTGCGTGCTGACTTCCTCTGACGCAGCACACGTGTCGTCATACCCTTCCTGGCTGGGCTCTGCAGGGTCCATGGGTAGGCGTGTTTCAGATGGTTGGTTGAGGAAGGTCAGGATCTACAACCATGGCCTCGGGAAAGAAGGGGCCCCTGGGAACCTCTAGGGTTCACTGGGCCCAGTGAGAACAGTAGATTTGCTACCAGCAGGAAGGTCCCAGGCTGATGCTCTGACAGGACACGGAAATCCTTTGTAAACTGGGCATCCCACCTGCGGGCAGAGCGACCTGTGCAGTTGACTCAACTGCTCTGTGCCCCAGTTTCCACTTCCGTGCAACAGGGATGATCAGAGGGCCAACCTCAAAAGATGAGTGTAAGAATTAAATGAGACAATACTATCGGCCTTGGTCAGGTAGCTCAGTTGTTTAGAGCATTGTCCCGGTACGTCAAAGTTACAGGTTTGTTCCCCGGTCAGGGCACATACAAGAATCAACCAATGAATGCATACATAAATGGAAAATAAATTGATATTTTTCTCTCTCTCCCTCTCTCCTTCCTCCCTTCTCTCAAAGCAATAAATTAAAAAATACCTTTAGTGCATGAGACATACTAAATGCTCAAAAAATAATAGCTAGACCATGGTTCTATTTTTTTTCTGCCCTAACAGCTGAAACTGATATAAACCTTCACATGCCTTTGAAATGCTGATGGGAGTGACCAGGGAGATTAGTTACCTCTCATCGTAACCCTGGCCTTTTCTCTTCCCAAACAACAGCAGCCTCATTCTAGGCCATCGGGTCAGTCACACTCCCTAGTCCCCCATGCCCCTCATGCTGTAGACCACAACCATCCACTCCCTAAATGATGCCTTTCCTAACCCTCTCACCCCTCAGGACCCTTCGAATTTGCTCTCCTACCTCCTTCATACTCTCTGCATCCCTTCCCAACACAAAACAGTTGCTGAGTGAATAGTAGAGTGATCTCTGGATTCATACATGGCTAGACTAGACCCATCACAATAGCACCACCTCTAATTCGCTCACCATTGAATCCCCACTGCCTGGCATGAGGCAGCTGCCAGGAGAGTTGAATACATGAATATTGAATCGTACATGAGAGGAATGTGACTGTGGGGGAAGAGGTCATCTTCTTTCCACTGGACAAGGGAGTCGCTTGGAGACTTGAGTCTTTTAATCATTAGGAACCAACTGACTTTGCAACACACCTCAGTGTTCTTATGTTTAAGAATCTGTGCTCCTAATTTCTCCCCGTTCTCCCATTTCAATAATAAATGCTGGACAGAGATCTGATTCCAGGGGCAGAAAGGAAGTCATCTCCCCTGGGCAAGAGAGACAGGCGACAGGGGGAGCTGAGCTGTGCCAGGGAGTGAGTAATGGGGGCCCGCTTCATGAGAGTCCTTGCTGGCTCCTGCTGCACGTTCCGGGTCTGGAGGACCCTGGGCGAGGCTCTCTCATTGCTCTTAATACAGATGTTCTTGCCCTTCTGCTAACAGGAAACTGGACGTAATTACGGCCCACCGCACAGCTCCGTGAGCACATTGGGCTGGTGCAGACCTCACTGCACCACAAATGGCGCCTCTAATTAGGCAGTTGCTGATACAAGGCGCTTAGAACCTAGCTCTAGGCTTGCTCACGCCAGCAGCATCCCCCAGCTGCAAGTGATCTGAAATGGGGTGTGGGAAGAGGAGGGGAGGGGTTGGAGCTGGGGAGAAGTGGAATGTGAGATTAAAGGTTGGAAAGATGGGATGAGGGGGAGTGATCGAAAAAGGAAGGAAGGAAGGAAGGAAGGAAGGAAGGAAGGAAGGAAGGAAGGAAGGAAGGAAGGAGCATTTGGTCTTTACTTTCTCTGACTAGAAAGAGCAATGAATTTCATTTCAGAAGGCTTGAGCCCCCATCCTTGGTATAATAACCTTGAAAAACAGTTTCGCATGATCCACTAAAGCCATGCATATGCCCAATCTCTGACCCACGCAACCACTCCAAGGTTCATATCTAAGACAGATGAATACACATGCCCACCAAAAACACGTACAGGAATATTCATAGCAGAACTTTTCATACCAGGGCCACACTGGAATGGGCCTAATGTCCATCCACAGGTGCATGGAAAACACACAGCAAGTTCAAAAAGAAAACAGCAAGAGACACTGATAATGGTATTTTGTTGAGCAAAACAAGAGGTAAAGAAGAGATACCATTCTGTAAAATTCCATTTAAATATATATAATTTAGGGAGAAAGGGAGAGGGTGGGAGAGAGAGAAACATCAATGATGAGAGAGAATCACTGATTGGCTGCCTCTTGCACGCCCCCTATTGGGGATCAAACCCACAACCAGGGCATGTGCCCTGAATGGGAATGGAACCATGACCTCCTGGTTCATAGGTCGATGCACAACCACTGAGCCACGCTGGCCAGGCATAAAATTCTGTTGTTTAAATCAAGTTCAAGACCAGGCAAAACTAAACTATGGAGATGGATGTCGGAGTGATGGTTACTTCCTCAGGGCGGGAAGTGTTAGTCACTAGGAAAGGGCACAAGAGCTGCTCTGGGGCCGGTAAGTGTTTTATATCTTGATCTGAGTGTGATTGCATGGATGTAAAAACTAAGTAAGCAAGCTGTATGATGAATGTTTACCTACTTTGTGTAAATTATAACTTGATCAAAATGTTTTTAAAGGGAAAAATGTATTTACCAAGGCGATGGGTGAAAAATGCTGTCTGGTAGTTCAGCTTTTTATGCCTTTGACTAAGGAAGGAAGAACATCTTTGGCATGTTTATCTATCTTAAGCATTTATTTGGTGAATTGCCTGGGCACATGTCATACCCAGATCCCAATTAGAATTTTTGCTCCTATTTCACTAATTTGGAAAGTGTTGTGGAATAGCTGTGCACTCGAATCCTTGTCTATTTGCGTGTTGCAAATCCTTCTCCCCTGGTTCATCACCTTCATCATTTCATTCATGATGATTTTTTTGCAATGATGATTTTTATGTAGAGAGGGCTTAACGTTTGACATAATCTAATCTGTCTCTGTTTTCTCTTAGCTCTTTCTTCATTGACTATTTTTGTTATTTTTCCCCCAGTGTTCTTACTTTTGAGAAACTGACAGAAGGCACTGTAGCTGGAGGAGCAGTGAGTGAGGGGAGATGAGCAAAACTGGGACTGGAGAGGCAGCGAGGGATCAGGTAACACAAGTTTTTAGATTCTAGAATGCATTCTAAGATAGTCAGGAAGAGAAGGAAGCAGAACAGTAATGCAAATCAATGGCTGTGTGATAAAGGTCACTTTGGCTGCTGGGTGGGGAAAGGATGGGAGGGATGCATGGGGAAGACCCATGGAGATAACGTTAGTGGTCCAGGGGAGAGTGGCCTGGGCTGAGGAGGTGGCACTGAGATGGAGAGAGAGGGAAGCATTGGAGGCCTGCTTTAGCACTTGGGTCCCTGGGATTGATGGGCTGGACCCATCAATGGGGGTGAGGAGAGAGGCGGGACTTGGTGAAGAAGTCCCAGCTGGCTGAAGACAGGTGAACACTCATTTGTATATGTCCCGCTAGTTTTCTGATTCCGGGTTTATATATTTGTTTATTTTTACTTTTATCAGCACAGTTCGTTTTTGGTGGTGCAGTTGAGGGTATAATTTTATTCCCCTTACCCAATAGTGGATCCCTCTGTGAACATAGTCAGAATAACCTCTCATTTCCTCATTGATTTATGAGGCCTCCCTTCTCAATTAGGAACTGGTCTTATTTCTCAAACACTCTCCTCTGTAATCTTTCTTCTTTTGCTTTTATCACACAATTTTCATGGCTGTATGTTTTGATTCATTAATTTTTTTTGTAGGGAAATTCTCTTCTAATCACTCTAAAACAATTCTCTGCAGTTTTCTTATTAATCTGTTGTGTTTGTATTATTGCTTTTCCCCCAGGTGAACTTAAGAATTTAATAAAGTCCAAAAAAATTCCACTAGGAATGTAATTAGGATTTAATTAAGCCCATAAATTAATTTCAGAAGAATTCAAGTACAAATTTCTCATACATGAATATTTTTGCCTATATACTAAAATATATTTGAAAGTTTATTGTTTTTTGGTTTTTTTTTCCAGAAAATTTTTGGATGTATCCCATCGATTCTATTTCTTCTTTAAAAAGTCTTTATTCCTCAGAATTTTATGTTTTGGTTACCATTGAAAAATGCCTTTTTTGTCTTTTTCTTGTGGATTATTATTGGTACATATGAAAATACCTTCTATGAAGTTACTTTGCAAAACTCACTTAAAAGACGTGTTTCAAAAATCGACTCTATTGAGTTTTACAAGAATATAATTGCATTATTGTGCAAAGTGATAATTTTGTTATCTTTTCAATAATTGTTTTCCTCCTTCATGTTTCATTCTAATTGCATTGGTGAGAATTTTCAGAACAATGCTAAGTGATAATGATGACGATGAGCTTGCTTTTGCCTTTGGTTTTAATAGGAATTCTCTTCAGTGTTTCATTTTCAGGATAATGTTATTAGTTAGTTTAAGACATAAAATCTTACTATGTTAAAATATTTTCGATTTCTAATTTCCTCCCCAAACACAAATTTGGGAATTATAGAATGTACTTTGAATCTTGTTGACTGCTATTGTCATTCCTATTTTTTTCTTAAATATAGTCACATGAAATGTTAATAGATCTTATGATGATCTTTGCTTTCTTGGATAAGTCCTATTTGGTCATTATGAATACATTTTTGTTTAATTTTGCTGTTGGATTTGGTAGATTTGCAATAAGTTTTGAAATCAGGAAGTGTAAGTCCTCCAACTTTTTTTTCCTTTTCAAGATTATTTTGGCTATTCAGAGTCCCTTAACATTTCACATGAATGATTTTTCTATTTTTGCCACACAAAAAAAGGTCATTGTAATTTTGTTAGGGATTGCATTGAACTGGAAATCACTTTGATTCCTTTAGTTTTAAATAAATTATATATCCAACTCTATGGTGTCTATCTGATAAGTCCTGTATCTTCAGTCATTGTGGCTATGGTTAATTGTATCTGCTGCTTTGGATTATGGTGGCCTAATTCCTGAGAAAAAGTCATGTGATTGATGATTATGAGATGATGTTTTGTGAAACATCAGCTGTGGGGATTTTGAGGTGTAAATTTAAGGCGCATTTCTCCAGAGAAGAATACATTTGTACTGCCAGAGACTTATGGAGGATTGTCATGCCAGGATACTTCAAACTATATTTTTTATTTTATTTTTGAGGGCAATGGTCAAGGTACTTAAAACTCATGCAGGTGTCAAGTTCATGGTGTTAAGCCTTTTTTATTCATTTATTATTTTACATGAGCCTGAGCTAAGTCCAAGAGAGACCAGAATCCATATTGTCTATCTCTGATGGTGTGTGTGTGTGTGTGTTTCATTTCAGTTCACCAAGAATGGCATTGCCCTTAGAGGGTTTTGGCTTCATGCAAGGGTCTCCCATCTGTGTTTCCCAGGTTTTGTCTTCTGACTTTATGTTTTGCCCCCATCATACCTGGAATCCTTTAACACTCACACTCTAGGTCACCAGGCAATGGCGTCAGTCCTGGGGGCAAATGGTGCTACCAGGCTCACTTAGGTCTCTGCATTTATTCTTTTTATTTTAGTTTTTTTGGCCTTTTAAGAATTGTCTGACTTCCGAGCCAGCTGAATCATGCATTTAAAAACTCAAGCTCCATATTTTATCCATCATTTTATATGCTATTCTGAGAAGTCTCTCAGGATGTCTAGTGTTGCCATTATCTCATCATTAATTAGAATCCAGGAATTACTTCCAAAGTTTAATTAAGAATTCTATTTTATTTACTTGTAATTCACAAATATCTGCTTTTAACACAATCATTTCCTCCTTTTCTCTCTCTCTTTTTTTGTTGTTAATCCTCACCCGAGCACATTTTTCTATTGATTTTTAGAGAGAGTGGAAGGGAGGGGAAGAGAGAGAAAGAGAGAAAGATCAATGCGAGAGAGGCACATTGAATAGTTGCCTTCCGCACAGGCCCCGACCAGGGCAGAGATTGAGCCTGCAACCGAGGTACGTGCCCTTGACCGGGAATCGAACCCGCAACTCTTCAACCCTTCGGTCCGCAGGCCCACACTCTATCCACTGAACCAAACCAGCCAGGGCCATTTCCTCCTTTCTTGATGTTGATTTTGTGTTACTATGGTTAGTTTTTTTTTAATTAAATGCTTAGTTACTCTAATTACAATATTTTCTATTGAATAATGGAGGCTTTTCAGGGATTTGACTTTAGGTCAATGTTAACCTTTTCCCATGGATTTTGATAAATATTGTTCTCATTTTTGCTATTTTCTAAATAGCATGTAATTATAATTTTTATTTCTCCTTTGAAGCAATCCTGATTTAATAGAATGTTGTTTAATTTTCAAGTGGTTTTCTCACATTGTTTTGATTACACTTTGTGGTTAATTTCTAGCTCTAACTCATGCTGCCCGAGGATGTGGCCTCAACAATGTCTACGGTGTAATTAAATTCTATAAACATCACACGGGTGCTTACAAAGGTGTATTTTCTGCTTGATGTTAATATAATTGTATATATACTTTCTTAGTTTTATTAAACTGTTTAAATGATTAAATCTTCTATGTCATTCTCTTCTTTGTACATCCTGTTCCCTCAAAGGCTGAGAAAGGTGTATTGAAGTCTGTCACAAAAAGTGTGCTTTTATAAATTTCTCATCTAATATTTAAAAGCTTTTTCATATCTTGTCATATTTTTAGACCTTTAAAATGTATGATTCTTCCATCTTAACTCTGGAATTACTATTTTATCAATTTAAAATTAAGCTTTGAAACGATTTTTGCCTTGAATCCTTGAATTATTTTCCTGCTATTCTTATTAATCATTCTTGAAGCATTTTTGTTTCAATTTGCTCAAACTTTCCTTTTTTCTTTTCTTGAGATGTAATTTACATACCATGAAATTTACCTATTTAAAGTGTACAATTCAGTAGTTTCGATATATTCTCAGAGTTGTGCAAGCATTGCCACAGTCTATTTTAGAATATGTTCAATTCCCCCCGCAAAAAACCACCTGGCAGTTTAGGAAAAGTGAAAATGAATGGGCCCCACTCAGACCTATTACATCAGAAACCCGGGGCGTGGGGCCCAGCATTCTGTGTTGGAACAAATCTCCAGGTGCTTCTTCTGTGTGACAAAGCTTGAAAAAAACTGTTCTAGTCCCTCGGTTCTCAATCCTGGCCGCACATTGGAACCCCCTGGGGAACATTTAGGAGATGCTTGGGTCCAGCCTGGTACTTGGCCCTTTGCAGGCACCCAGCTTCTCTGTTCTCCATACGGCAGTCAGGCTGTCATTGCTGGTGTCCTTCAGTCCAGTGGGGGCAGTGATGGTGGGCAGAGAGGACTCTGGCTTTGGAATCAGATGACCTGAGCTCTGGCCCCAGCTTGGCCCCTCGCTGCCAACGTGACCTCGTGCAGTTCACCTAACCTCTGTGCTTTGGTTTTCTCTCCCGTTAATCCGAACTGCCTGCTTTCTAGGGTACTTGAGAGAATCCAACGTGAGGCAACATAAGGAAAGTGCTTTGCCAACGAAAAAGTGTTTAGCCACGTGTAAGCAGTTACTCTCTTAAGCAACAGATTTGACGAGTCAGCAGCTTCTTGGTTGGGCAGGAGGCTGGGCCACCGAGGCGCCAGTGTCGCTAAGGGTTCCCCTGAGCCTCGTCTGTTCATTCTCCTGATTTGAAAGTGGGCCCGAGATAGTTCTGCCCACCACACCACTGTTCACCCTTCCCCTTATCACGGAATCCTCACCGCGCCTTTTAATTACTCGGCCTCCTCCCGTTCCTGCTGGCGGCTTTGGCTTTGTCTCTGGCTGGTAGGGCCCAGCTGCGGGTCAGGCTTTCTCTGGGCCATTTGTTGGCCACTCTGTTGTCTCGTGGGCATTCTTGGGCCTTGCCTGTTGCAGGAGTAGCTATAGGGGCGCTGAGACTTATCCTCTAGGACAGGGTGGGGAACGTCCGCCCGCGGGCCGTATAAGGTACATGAAATCATTTGGTCTGGCCCTGGCAAGGCATGAGGGGTGAGTTAATTAAATGCCTGACCAAACATAGCAGGCTAATTTTTAAGCTGATAATTTTGTATGACCTGCGAATGATTTTATACAAATCCAAAGGCCCTTGGCAGAAAAAGGTTCCCCACCCCTGCCCTAGGACCACCCTATCCTCTGCAGGGATGTCCCCCATGCACACAGCTCAGACCGTCTCAGGAAGGGCGAGGCTAGAGCACCTTCTTACAGCAAGAGGGACCTTTCAGGGAATAAGTACTAAGTGACTAGACAAAGCCCGCAGCCAAGGAGTGTGCAGCCAGGAACTGAACTCGGGTGTTGGGGCCACAGAAGTCCATGTTCTGTACTTCACATCTTCCCCTTGAGGTGACTCTCCAGCCTGCGCTTAGGTGTAGAGGCAGGGACCACGCATGCCCATCAGCGTGCCCCTACGATGGGCGGCCCAGAAGGATCAACTGCCCTGCCCATGGCTTGGTGGTTACTGCCCTTGTAGGACTGCTGTGCACACGAGGTGTTACAGTGCAGCGGTCGCCAACCTTTAGACCTCACGGACCACCGGTGGTCCACGGACCATCGGTTGGCGACCGCTGATACAGTGGGTGCTTGATCATCAGGATCTGATTAAGTAGACGAGACAATCAGCATCCTTTCACTCAGCAGATATTTATTTACTCAATATTAAATCAGGTGCTGGTGAGGAAAGAGGTCAAAAAATATGTAAGAAATTGCCCCTCTCCTCCAAAGGATTGTTGGAAAATAGTTATGATAAATCAGTCTCTCTGTCTCGCTCTCTCTGTCTCTCTCTCTCTCTCTCTTTTTCTTTCTCTTTCTCTGTCTCACACACACATACACAAACTTACACATATGTATACACAT
>NW_005871151.1:1109884-1114016 GCF_000147115.1 Myotis lucifugus | reverse complement strand
GAGAAAATGGTAATTAGCCGTAATCCCCTAAACCAAACCATTGGCTAATCAGGGTGATATGCAAATTAACTGCCAGCCAAGATGGCGGCCGGCAGCCATGACTGAAGCGAACAGGGAGGCTTGCTTGCTCCAGTGACGGCAGACTCCAACGTTCCCCGCCTGACTTGCCGGCCTCTCAGCTGCAACTCTAAGCAACTATGTTGAAATATAGAAGCTAAACAAAACCCCAGAAACCTGCGTTAGTCAGCCAGGCTTCAGCCAGCCGGACTGCAACATTGTATCAAATACAGAAGGTAAACAAAGGCCAGAAACCTGCTTTCAGCAGCCGAGGCCTCAGAGCTAAAGCTGGCCCAGAATAAAAAAAAAAGAAAAGAAAAAAAGGAGCGGTTGGGAGCTTCAGTCAACCCACCAGCCTGAAAACGGCCCTCAGCCCCTCAGCCAGACTGGCCAGGCACCCCAGTGGGGACCCCCACCCTGATCCAGGACACCCTTCAGGGCAAACCAGCCAGCCCCCACCCATGCACCAGGCCTCTGTTCTATATAGTAAAAGGGTAATATGCCTCCCGGCACCGGGATCAGCGTGACGGGGCAGTGCCCAAACCCCCTGATCACCCTGCGGCTCTGTGTGTGACAGGGGGTGGGGCCACAACCTCCCTATCCACCTTGCTCTGTTCGTGACAGGGGGGAGCTCCTCAACCCCCTGATCGGCCCTGCTCTGTGCCTGATATGGGGGAGCTCCCCAACCCCTGATCGCCCTGCGGCTCTGTGTGTGACAGGGTGCAGCGCCCTAACCCCCTGATGGGCCCTGCTCTGTGTGTGACAGGGTGCAGCGCCCCAACCCCCTGATCGGCCCTGCTCTGTGGGTGATAGAGGGCAGCACCCCAACCCCCCCCCCATGGGCCCTGCTCTGTGTGTGATGGGGTAGAGCCATAACCTCCCCATCGGCCCTGCCCTGAGTGTGACAGTGGCAGCGCCCCAATCCCCTGATCCGCCCTGCTCTGTCGGTGATAGAGGGCGGCGCCCCAACCCCTTGATCCGCCCTGCTCTGTGTGTGACAGGGGGCAGTGCCCCAACTCCCCTATCGGCCCTACTCTGTGAGTGACAGGGGGGAGCTCCTCAACCCCCTGATCGGCCCTGCTCTGTGCGTGACAGGCGGGAGCTCCTCAACCCCCTGATCGGCCCTGCTCTGTGTGTGACAGGGGGTGGCGCCGCAACTTCCCTATTGACCCTGCCTTGAGTGTGACAGGGGGCGGTGTCCCAACCCCCCAATCAGCTGTACCCTGAGCGTGACTAGGGGTGGCATCGCCATCTCCCGATCCGCCCTGCTCTGTGCATGACAGGGGGCGGCGCCCCAACTCCCCAATTGGCCCTGCTCTGAGCCTGACCAGGGGCTGCACCTAGGGATTGGGCCTGCCCTCTGCCACCCGGGAGCAGGCCTAAGCCAGCAGGTCATTATCTTCTGAGGGGTCCCAGACTGCGAGAGGGCACAGGATGGGCTGAGGGACCCCCTCGCCCCCCTGAGTGCACAAATTTTTGTACACCGGGCCTCTAGTATAAAATAAATATCAAAAATATAAATCTTTGTTTTACTATGGTTGCAAATATCAAAAAATTTCTATATATGACACGGCACCAGAGTTAAGTTAGGGTCTTTCAAAATGCTGACACGCCGAGCTCAAAAGGTTTGTCATCACTGCTATATGACATATATACACATATGATATACATGTCTGTGTGTATGTATATGTATGTGCCCCAGGGTGGAGGGATAGATTTTCTATTAGGATTTTATAGTTAACCAGTTACTGGACTTAGGAAGGAGGAAGGAGAATTGCTGCCAGGGGCTGTGGTACCAGCTGAGCTGCAGAAAGGCAGGCAGTGGAGATGCAGCCGGGCTGGACCCAGCATGAATAGCACCGAGTCCCCTTTGCCTTGGTCTCTGCCTCAGCCCGTCCCTACACACCTGCTTTCTCACTTGGCATGTCATGGCCACCACTGGGTCTACATTCTGAGCCCTGTTGCTGCCACATTCAGAGTCCCCCTTTTGCTTGCTTCACCCCTCCACCAGCCCACTGAGAAGGAGAAAGGATGTGAAACGTGGTGTCATGGTTAACTGCCTTGAACTTGATGTAGTCAGGGAGATGGGTTTGCGGGAAGACAGCAGAACCTGTGTGAACCCCACGGCTGGGTTATAGGAAAGAAGCTGCGGGAACACAGGGCGCCGTTCTCTGTGGAAGGGGGGATTGTGGGAAGACCTGATAATGATGTCCATCATGGGCACAAACAATGTGCTTTAAAAGACATATTTTATTTTATTATATTATATTTGAGGCAGAGGGGATGACAAGATTCTTGTAATGGACCGTTACCCTGGCGTATAAGGGTAAGGCGCTGTCGCGTCTAGCTGGGGTCAGGGCAGCATCACCGAGGAGGGGCACAGGCTCCTCCTGAGTTGACCTGCAGGACAGGGACAGACTGGGATTGGAGGCGGTCATCTCTCAGTGCAGAGACGCGGTGCGCGGAGACAAGGTGTCCTGCGGTGCCACCAGCCAGCCTCCAGGGGTGGATCCCATATCTGCAACCCACTAGCTGTGTGCCCTCCAGGAAGTATTGACTAGTCTGAGCTTCCTTTTTCCGCCTTGTAAACGGGGCAGATAGGGTCTCCCTCATGGGGATGCTGAAGAGGCGAGGGAAAATCATGCCCTTAGGGGTCTGGCAGAGTAATCACTCAGTAATGTTCCTTTCCTTCTGTTGTCTGGATTCATCCAGCTAGCTCGTGGCAGATGGGACCCACTGCTCCTGACTTAGAGGCCGATACCCTTCTTTTTCAAAAAAATATATTTAGAGAGAGAAGGAGAGATAGAAACATCATCGAACAGCTGCCTCCTGCACGCCCCCTACTGGGGATTGAGCCCACAACCTAGGCATGTGCCCTGACTGGGAATTGAACCCATGACCTCTTGGTTCCTGGGTTGGCACTCAACTGCTGAGCCACACCTGCTGGGCCCTATCCCTCCACTGCAGTGCCTGCTCTCTGAACTAGCTTGCTCCTAAAACCACTGCTTCCTCCTGGCCTCAGCTGCTCCCCACCACATGCAGTGGCTCCCGTGGCTCACAGGAGTGGAACTGCCTTGAAGAGAGTAGTAGGCCCTTCCCTCACACACTTGAGATGCATCAGTGATGGAGCTGGAGAGGGCAAAAGTGCTGACCTATGAGGGCAGCGAGGTTCATTCTCTGCTGGTGCCGTTAACACCTTCACCCATCAGTGAAGGCTGAGCCAGGCGGAGCGCGGGCTCTTGGCACACGGAGGCGCTGTCTCTCTTGGTTAAAGATGATCACTTTGAAAAAATGATTAGGACTCCAGCAACATTCACTAGAGGGAGACCTGTCCACTTAGGCTAATTCTGGTATTACATGAACCACCAGATGAAAGATGGGCGAGATGGCAAAGCAAACGGATGCCACGTTGTGAGATGCCTGTTTGCACAAGATGCACAAACTCACTGAGCCTCATGTCATTATCACAACAACAATAACAACATGAAATAAAAATAAGCCTCGACATAACAAATCTAGATAAACTTTATTGAGACCTTTTGAGTGCCAGAAACTAAGTACTTTCCATCTGTTATCTCATTTTATCCTCCAGTAGCCCTACCATTGGGGACCACCATTGGCATTGTCCCCATTGCATAGCCCAGAGGTGCCTAATCTGTAAAATGGGTCCGTAGAGGACAGTTATGCTCAGGAGGGTGTGGGGAAAGGTCTTAATTCCTGTTTGGTGGTCGCATGATGGTGCTGGTTTCAGGGCTGAGTGCAGAAAGGATTCCTGCCGCCAGCAGTAAAGGAAGGGCTATCTGATAGCTGGTGTCTAGGGAGGGCCTTCGTGTTCCACCAGCACAGTCTGTGTGCACCCCCTTCCCTCAGCCAGTGTCTGCTCACAGGGGAGGAAGCGCAAGTAGTTGCAGTTGTTGAGCGTTGTTGGTATAAACCAGTGGTCGGCAAACCACGGCCCCTTGAGTGTGGCTCTTCCACAAAATACCACGTGCGGGCGCGCATGTACAGTGCGATTGAACTTCGTGGCCACACTCAAGGGGCCAGAGAGCCGCATGTGGCTTCGAGCCGCAGTTTG
>NW_005871151.1:1051054-1109497 GCF_000147115.1 Myotis lucifugus | reverse complement strand
CCGGGCTGGGAGGGGCTGATCTACCCCTCTTTGTTCTTCTTCCCAAACTCACTCTCAGAGCAGCCACTGCCTCCAGCTCCAGGAGGAGGGAGGGGAGGAGGTGTCAGCAGGCAGGGGAGTCTCACTAGTGGAGCGTCACTCATGTGCAGGGACCACATCCTGTTTATAGGAATAAACAGCCCTCTGTGTGTGTATGTGTTGTGTTTGTGTGTGTGTGTATTCGCACATGCGCACATGCGAATGTGGAAAGAGGTAGAGGAGAGCTGCTCTGTGTGTGTAGTGTGTGTGTGTGTTTGTGTGTGTGTGTTCGCACATGGGCACATGTGAATGTGGAAAGAGGTAGAGGAGAGCTGCTCTGTGTGTGTGTGTGTGTGTGTGTGTGTTTGCACATGGGCACATGTGAATGTGGAAAGAGGTAGAGGAGAGGGCTTCAACCTATCAATTGAGGGAGTGTGTGTGTGCGTATTTGCACATGGGCACATGTGAATGTGGAAAGAGGTAGAGGAGAGCTGCTCTGTGTGTGTGTGTGTGTGTTTGTGTGTGTGTGTTTGCACATGGGCACATGTGAATGTGGAAAGAGGTAGAGGAGAGCTGCTCTGTGTGTGTAGTGTGTGTTTGTGTGTGTGTGTTTGCACATGGGTACATGTGAATATGTACCTACATCAATATTTTTATTTTATTTTTTGAACTTTTTTAGATGAATTTTTTATTTTCCAATTACAGTTGACATACAGTGTTATATTACTTTCAGGTGTACAACAGAGTGATTAGATGTTTATATAACTTACAAAGTGATCCCTGGATCAGGGAAGCACCCTTCTGGCATCAATATTAAGTGATAAATCCTGGCACTATCCAAGCAGTGGTTTCACTAATATTTTACCTTGACGAGAAGATACAGAAATTGAAATATCATCACAAAAATTAGCCTTAAAGAACAGAAATTCTTCAAACTATAAGTGTATGGGTCAGTCATTTGGAAGCCCAAAGCCCTTACAGTACATAAACATTCCCTCTTTCCCCCAAAGATTTAGCCTGCAGTCAGGTGAGCTGATGTCCAGATAGGCCGGCTAAAGTTGATGACTCTGAGAGTTTGACTCGGGCCTCCCTGGTTTCGGCAGAGGTCTTTTGGAAAGACCAGCGGATTCTATAAAAACCAACAGGGGTGTGAAAAATGAGTTAAACCACAAGTGGAATAGAGTGGGTTCTAGTGGCAGATGGGGAGGAGAGGAAAATACAGCTGTCCTCTCCCCCTCACCCCACACCCCTGGAAAGAAGGCTGTCTTGTTCCTATTCTTCCCTGAACAAAAGAGAATACGAAGATACACCTGGCAGCACTTCCAGCATTGTCAGAGGGGTTCTTAGGAGGAGAGAATCTAGCTGGAAAGCTCATTAATTTCAATTAAGTAAAAAAAAAATCCATAGTAATGCAATGTTAGCCTTGCAAGAAAGCCATCATGTCTACAAATGGGAAAGGGTTACTCCTTAAAGGAACACTACCTCCCTCTTGACACAGCCTCTGAGAGGCAGATATTGACCAGCCCAACAGGAAAGCAAAGTTCGGTCTTTTTTAGCAAGCTGGAGGGTAGGAAGAGGATGACACTTAAACTGATTTGTCTTGAATTTTGCTCCCATTTCTCCTTATCAATGCACAGTGAGCTAAAAAGGGTACCAGCTTGGAGGTTAGGTGGAACTGGGTGTGAGTCCTAGCTCTCCTTACAACCTTGTTACCTGGCACTCAGTACCTGGACTCTCCGAACCTCAGTTTCCTCACCGATAAAACAAATGTAACAAGAATAGTGTGTTTTAAATAACTAAGTGCCAGGGTTCATGTCCCAGCATCAAGAAGGGTTCAGGAATCTGGAAAAGGGGCTGCGCGTAGATGACATAGAAATCCAGAGACTAATAAAGAGTCTGGAGACGAGATATAATTTTGAAAGGCATTGGGGGTCAGAGGACCTTCAGCTAAAGGAACTGAAGACTCCCTCCTTGTCTAGGACCCTTGCTTTTATTAACACAATTTGTCCTAAGGCAAGGTGGAGATAATACACTTCAAAGGGTACAGAGTCCATTGTCAGAATGGGGAATAGCCTACGGCTGTTCAGGTGTTTGGCCAGTAGGAGGCAATAATGTGTACATTAAGATGCCCTTTAACTGTCTGGCAGCCACAATCAGTTTCCTATTCAGGTTTGGGAAATGCCTTTAGCCATTCCCAACAGGTGACTACATGTGTGACTCAACCCTGTTGAGTCCCCAAGTCTCATCAACCTTTTGATGAAACTTGCAATTATGACATGCTGGAATTGGTCTACGGCACCAAGTAGTGTGTTTTAAATTTCTAAAACAAAACAAAGCAAAATTAACCAGGATCCAAAGGCTAAGTGGTTGGGAAGGAAGGAAGGGAGGAAGGAAGGGAGGAAGGAAGGGAAGGAGGGAGGAAGGGAGGGAGGGAGGGAGGGAGGAGGCCTGACATCTCCACTGGGCTTCTGGCCGCATAGGGAACAGAGTTCTCAGGGACATCAAGCTCTTCTTGGCTTCAGAACTTAGGAAGGGTAGGAAGAGGATCAATTAAAATTCGTTGTAGCTCAAATGGTATCTATTGCTAATTGTTTAGCCCGGAAGTGACTGGACAGAAAGCAAAGAAGGAGAGAATGCTTGACCTAAAAGAGACCTTAGGATCATTTAGTCCATCAGCATCTTTTCTGTCCTGTTTCTCCTGCCACTTTACAGAAGGGGCACTGAGGCCCGGGAAGATGAACTCACTTTGCAGCAGATAGTGATCGGCAAGTCTGAGACAGTGAGCTTCTTGAATTGTTCCTGCTTGAGCTCTCCACGCACTGGCTTGAGTGACATGTGGCGCTGTGATTAAGAGCACAACCTCTTGTTCTCCACAGCGGCTGCACCGATCTGCATCCCCACCAGCAGTGCACGAGGGGGTCCCTTTTCTTCTAAAGCAGCGGTTCTCAACCTGTGGGTCGCGACCCCTTTGGCGGTCGAACGACCCTTTCACAGGGGTCGCTTAAGACCATCCTGCATATCAGATATTTACATTACGATTCATAACAGTAGCAACATTACAGTTATGAGGTAGCAACGAAAATAATTTTATGGTTGGGTCACAACATGAGGAACTGTATTAAAGGGCCAGAAGGTTGAGAACCACTGTAATCTAAAGGGTATTATGCTAAGTGAAATCAGTCAGCCTGAGAAAGACAAATACCATATGATTTCACTTATGTGTGTAATCTAAAGAACAAAATAAACAACAAAAACAGAAACAGACTCAGAGACACAGAGAGTGGACGGTTGGTTGCCAGACAGGAGGGCCAGGTTGGGGGGCTGGGTGAAAGAGGTGAAGGGATTAGGAGTACAGATGGGTAGTTACAGAATAGTCACAGGGATGTCAAGTTCAGCATAGAGAACAGAGTCAGTAATATTGAAGTAACTAAGTATGGTGCTAGGTGGGTACCGGAAATATTGGGGGGGACACTTTGTGAAGTATATGACTGTCCAGCCACTATGCTGTACACCTGAAACCAATGCAAAATGATACTGAAAGTAAACTGTAATTGAAAAAAAAAATAAAAAGATCATTTCGGGAGGAGATGGGGGGAAAGAACACACAGCCCTTTGGTCCAAACTGCTTGGGTTCAGCCAGGGCCCTACCAGTGTTTCTGACTTTGAGTGATTTATTTAACCCCTCAGTGCCTCAGTCTTCTCACCTGTAAAAGGGGATGATAATTATGGTATTTGACCACATGGGTTATTGTGATGCTTAAATCAACTTACAGGTGTAGATCTCTTAGACCAGCACGTGACACAGCATATGCAGGCGGGGGCGGCGGGGTGGGGGGGGGCATGACAGGTTTCCTTCTTTTCTTATCCCTTAGAAAGCTCTTGCTTCTCTGACGCCTCGTCCTCCCTGGTCTCGGTGCAGCATCGCCCCAAGTAAGTCCCTCAATTCAAAATCATTTCTTTTTCCCTCTGGCTCTGCAAGCACCCAGTGCCCTCGACCAGGATTCCCCAGAGGCTGTGTTCGATGTTTGAAATTTTAAACAATTCCAGGGGTTGGAAATTCTGTTTGAAAAAGGTATCAGTTAAGGAGCAGAGGTGAGAGTGGGACCACGTGGCCTCCTCACCGACCTGAGGAAACCCCGGGGGATTCCCTGACCAGTCCTCCCACGCGAGCCACGGGGACTCAGATTCACTTTGGAAAACAATGGCTGAAAAGTATCCTTTTTAAAAATCCTTCCCTGCCAATTCTGGCTGACTGAGTTCGGGCTAAAACAGAAAGGGTTTTGAACCGTAACTGGCATGCCCGTAGCTGCAAATTCAACAGTAATACACTTGTTACACTGAAGGAGAGGTGTGAGTTGGCAGCTTAGAACAGATTTCATGTTTACTCTCGTCTGCTGCCAGGAACACCGCTCACCTGTCTCCCGTGCCCTATTTCCCGGTGGGATTCAAGGCCAGTGGCAGTCCACGCCATGCGCACTTGCTATTCCAACCCAGAAGCCGACTGTCTTAAACCCTCTAGGGCCACTGGGGGGTGTTAGTGGGGTCTTTGGTCCTCCGTATGGTGATCAGGAACCAGCTGGCTGGCTTCCTCCCGCCACTGGCATGTTATTAACATGGTGTCAGCAGGTGCAAAGTCTGTGTCATTCTTGATGTGGAAGAGGCGGAGCAGAGAACTGACCGTCACTGATGTTCGAAGCCAGGCCTGGACTGGCGCATTTGTTCTGCTGTCTCCAGCGATAGCTTCTCTTTGTCTTTGTTGTCCTTTGTAATGGGACGTTACGGTTGTAACCACGCTGGGTTGTGTAAGAAGGGTTAGAACACACATCCGTTTCATTGGCTGGCACTGGGATGTGCTCAATAATGGGTTCTGTGACACCTTGCAGAGAAGATGGGGAGCAACTGCTAGTTACTATAGTACTGTGTGGAATTACTATTTTTTTTGAACTGCAACCTGCAGGTGGATACACCTGTGCCAGGGCCCTTGGTTCGAGGAGATGCACAGGCTGGGTGCCATCCCCCCGGTCTCTGCAGCTCGGTGACTGGGCACAGTGCACAACTTCACCTGCTTTGTGGTTTAGCAGCACTGATGTCAAGAAAACAGAATCCAGTCCAGACCTACATGGCATTGTAAGACTTTTACAGTGAGACCAAAAAGCTAATTTTTCAGCCTTATGTTACACTTCTTTTCCATAGGAATGTTTATTCCAAACAAATGGGAGTTCTCGTTAGTATGAACTTGTACGTGATCATGCTTGTGCCTGCTTCAGCAGCGTGGTATCATTGGCCATCAGGGGGCAGTGTAGCACAGTGGCTCAGAGAAGAGCCCCGCTGCCTGTGTTGGTGGTTAGGCCTTGGCGCTGATTACCTGTGCCGTCCTGGCCATTACTCAATTCCTTCGTGCCTCAGTCTCATCTGTGTAATGGGGAGAATAATAGTACTTACCTCATGGGGTTACTGTAAGGAGTTAAATGGTTGATATGTGCAAGGCAGTCAGAACAGTGCCAGCACAGAGCGAGTACTCAGGTACCATGAGCTACCATTCGTCTTTCCATCCACTGCTGCCTCCCATGATACTGTTTCTGTCTGCCCTCCCTAAAGCCTTCATAGGTGACCCCATATAAAGAGCACTGGTCTCTGACACTCCAGGTTGGCAACATTCACAGAATAATCCTTTTTAGCATGTCTTTACTTCTCTGTGCCCCACTTCATGAGCTTCTAAGGATAGTCTCCTTTTTAACCCTTCGCTATTTGCCTCGTGCCTCACTCTAAGCCTGGTGAAGAGTAGTTGACTCCCTTTAGATCAGAGATCTAATGGTTGTATCTGACAGAGACCTAACTTGTACAAGCTGAGGCTACAAAACTTCCCAGCCTGGGGAAGAACAGGAATGGCTACAACGATGGACACAAATGCTAATAGCATTCTCTCTCCCTCTTTCTCATCTTGCTTGCTCTCTTCATATGGGTATTACCTTCTCAGCTCTGCTTTATCTGTGAGAGGGGAACCCTGCTATCGAATAGCTATAGTCACATGTCTTTCCAAATGCAAAAGACCCTCTTATTTCAGGCTTAGGCATGAAATTCCCAGGGCAGCATTCTGATCGACTCATCTGGAGTCAAGCATTTATCCATTAACCAGTCTTTTTGGTTACAAATATAAAGCGAACAGACAGCAATATGCAGTAGCACCATGTGGTATGGGAAATGTTTATGGAAACAGCTAGGGTGGCTGGAGAGATGCAGGGAGTATGAGGGGATTGAGCTGGAATGGGAGGCGGTACATGATGGGTTCAATTTCGGATACTCTGTGTTAGAACTTTAAGTAGGACATCTCAGGTGGATGGGTCTCAGGGCAATTGAATATATGAATTCAAGGCTCAGGGGAGAGCTTAGAACTAGAGATATAAATTTGTGAGTCACAAGGATATAAAAAATAGTTTTAAAATATCCAAAGATAATATTTACCTCTAAGTAATATGTAGTAGGTTGTAGCAGGCTTGTGACCATTGCATCCACTAGAAAAAAAAATTAGTAAATTGTAAAACTCACATTTTTAAAGACATCTGAGAGCTGTGAAGTCAAAGAGGAGTAGATGAAAGACAATTCCAGAGAGAAAAGAGCCTTTTCTTGGTGAGATGACAGTTACAAGCCACTATTCCCCGAGGGCCCTGCCACTCCGGATACACGCTGAGGATCAGGCACGGCATACACGATGGACTCGCCTAGGGGAGGAGACTGACGGAGCATGTGCCAGGCATGTGGGGCTAGTCCAATACACTGGAAACTAGGGAAGCCTGAAAAGAAAGGCTGATTTTTTTTCCTACAGGACAGACTATTAAAGACAAACGACCAATAGAAATATAGGAGTATATCCTAAGAATTCTTAACTACAAGCTTACACTCATGTGAACTAAAACTTAAGTATTACATAGAGGGAAAGCATAGCTTTTAAGGCTCATTGTCCAGGGAGAATTTAAGTAGAATGCAAATGTATAAAAAGGAAGATTACTCTCCGTAAATAATACAGTAATTGCCAATCTCTAGCAAGGTTGACACATCTCCCCCCCAAAAAAGAGAAGGCAGAGATCATCTATAATAATAAAAGCATAATATGCAAATTGACCGAACGGCTGAACAGAGGAATGACCATCTAGATGACCATCCAGATAACAACTGGCGCCAGGCCAGCCAAGGCAGGTGCGATGCGATTGGTCAGGGGCCGGGCCATTGCCCCATGATCGCCCTGCAGAAGGAGGCCCAGGCCACCAGCCAGAGGGGTGATTGATCAATTGGGGGGCTCCATGATCACCCCAAAGAGGGAGGCCCAGGCTACCTGGCCGGTGGCACTGGGATGGGTAGTCTGAGTCTCCTTCTTTGGGGCAATCCATCGTGGAGCCCCAGCTGGGTGGGTGGGACCTACCTCTTTGGGGCAATCAATCTCGGGTCTCCCGGACTGTGAGGGCACAGAACGGGTTGAGGGACACACCCCCTGAGTGCACAAATTTCATGCACGCGGCCTCTAGTATTATAATGAAAGAGAGCCATGACTAGAAGTAAAACAATTATTAAAAAGAGAATATTATGAATAGCTGTATGCTGATACATTTAAAAACTTAAGTGAAGTCAAAAATTCCCACTAAAACATGTATTACCAAACTGACTGAAGGAGAAACAGAGTAACCGAATGATCTTATGATTATTCCAAAATAGGTGGGCAGTTAACATCGACCCACAGAGGCTCCAATGGTCTCACATGTGAATTCTACAAACATAAAAGGACTGAGTTTTCCAATAGTTCCTAAAAATTTTTGGAGAATAAAAAATGGCTTTCTTTTGGTACAGGCTGAACTGGAATTCATTCTTTATAGCCCATCTTTCCAACTGATTACAACTAAAAAGTATACAAAAAATAATCAACTACATGAGGATCCGGAAAAATAATAACAGACCAGTTGGGACAGAAAGTCAAAACTTGAAGAATGACTGGTACTGTAAGGGTGAGAGAAAAATTGTAAACCATATTTCGGATAAGGGACTTAAATCAAGAATATACATGGTAAAGAGGGTGAACTATATGGTGATAGAAGGATACACAATACAATATACAGATGATGTGTTATAGAATTGTACACTTGAAACCTATAAGATTGTATTAGCCAATGTTACCCCAATATATTTAATTTAAAAAATAATGTACAAGGAATTTTAAAAACTCGATAAGAAAACAATCCAATTTTTAAAAAATGAGCAAAGGATCTGAACAGACACTTCACCAAAAAAGATGTATGAATGGCACATGGATAGATATTTAGCACCTTTAGTTACTGATTGAGATGCCACTGTATATCTATTCTTATGGCAGCTGAAATAGAAAAAGATAAACCACACACATGTGTATCACAATGATTAATTTTACTGAATATAAATTTTAAATAAATTTTTAAAAATGGTAAAATGAAATAATTATAATTTTCCAACTCTTTATGTCTTTCATAACCTAGACATCAAAACTGTACCATGTTATTATAATAACATAAAATTACAGAGCAATCTCACTCCAACTCTAATGATAAATAAAATAATAACATAACGTGATCAAGTTGAGTTTTCTCCCAGGATGCCTGGCTGAATCAAAATTATATAAGCATTACCTTCCAAGTTAAAAGAAAATTGTTAATAAATAATCACCTCAATGGGTAAAAAATGAATTTATCACAATTTGACAGCCATTCATGATAACGTTAAATTCTTCTCAGACTTGGAATTGAAAAATATTTTCTGATACATGCACAAAACCCTGCAGCAAACACCATAGTCATAAAATACTTAATGCATTCCTTTTACAATCAAGCAAAAGATGAGAATGATAGCTATCACCAGTTATTTTTAGTATTTTATTGGAAATTTCTAGTCAGCAAAATAAGACAAGACAAGGAAATAAAAGAAAAATGCATTGAAAACCAAGAATCAAAGTGTCAGTACTTGAAGATGAGATTTTCTATATCAAAATGTTCAAAGAATCTATAGAAAATTATTATAATGCTTTAGAGAGTTCAGCAAATCAGTTTAACCAAGAGAGCTTTTTATACGAAGGATCAGTGTGCAAAAGTCAATTGCACTTCTGTACATTAGCAGCAGTCAAGTTGAATATGCAATAACAAATAACATTTACAAAATATTAAAATCACCAAAGTACATCTACAAGAAGTTTTATCAAAAAATTTATGGTGAAAAGTATTAAATATTATAGGAAAGGCATAAAAGACTAGCTAAATATTAAGAATAATATTATGCAAATGAAAAGGAAAGCTTGATGTCATAAATATGTCAATTTCTTCCAAATTCATCTCTGCATTCACCAATATATCAATCACTGTTTCAAGAAGAATTTTCATGGAAGTTGATAGGTTGATTTAAATAATCATAAAGGAGAACCAAGACAATTAATAGTCAAGGCACTCCCAAAGAAGGATAACCAAAGAAACTCACCCTGCCAGATATCAAGACTCTCTAGTTATAAAGACACTAGAGGCCCGGTGCACAAGATTTGTGCACTTGGGGGTCCCTCAGCCCAGCCTGCACCCTCTCGCAGTCCCAGAGCCCTCCAGGGATGTCCGACTGATGGCTTAGGCCTGCTCCCCGTGCTCTCACTCAGCTGTGAGCCCGGCTCAGGGCTTCTGGCTGAGTGACGCTCTCCCTGTGGGGGAGCTCCTGCATTGAGCATCTTCTCCCTAGTGGCCAGTGCATGTCATAGCGACCGGTCATTTCACTATTTGGTCGATTTGCATGTTAGCCTTTTATTATATAGGACTAGAGGCCTGGTGCACACAAATTTGTGCACTTGGGGGGGGGGTGTCCCTCAGCCTGGCCTGTGCCCTCTTGCAGTCTGGGACCCCTCGGGGGATGTCCACCTGCTGGCTTAGGCCCCCTCCCCGGGGGATTGGGCCTAAGCTGGCAGTCAGACATCCCTCTGGCAGCCCGGGAGCCCTTGGGGGATGTCCACTTACCAGCGGGAAGCAGGCCTAAGCTGCAGTTGGACATCCTTAGTGCTGCTGAGGAGGTGGGAGAGGCTCCCGCCACCACCGCTGTACTGGCAGCAGTCAGCCTGGTTTGTGGCTGAGCAGAGCTCCCCCTGTGGGAGCGCACTGACCACCAGAGGGCAGCTCCTGCATCGAGCGTCTGCCCTCTGGTGGTCAGTATTTGTCATAGTGACCAGTCATTCCCAGTCGTTCTGCTGTTAGGGTCAATTTGCATATTACCCTTTTATTATATAGGATAGAGGCCTGGTACATGGGTGGGGGCCGGCTGGTTTGCCTTGAAGGATGTCCCGGATCAGGATGGGGGTTCTGCTAGGGTGCCTGGCCAGCCTGGGTGAGGGGCTGATGGCTGTTTTCAGGCTGGCCACACACCCCGGCGACCCAAACTCTCAGCCTCTCCTTTTTTTCTTTCTTTTTTTTCTTCTGGGATTTATTTGTCTTCTATAATTGAAACTTTGTAGCCTTGAGCAGAGCCGAGGACTGGCCAGGGCAGGCGGGAAGCTTGGCTTCCTCCATTGCCGGGGGGCAACCCAAGCCTCCTGCTCGCTCCAGCTTTGTGGCCACCACCATCTTAGTTGGGTTAATTTGCATACTTGCTCCTGATTGGCTTGTGGGTGTGGCTTGAGTGTAGCAGAGGGACAGTTAATTTGCATGTTTCTCTTTTATTATATAGGATAATAATTAGTAAGCTGTTCTCTTGGTGCAAAAAGAGACAACTATTTTAAGAGAACATATGAACATGCCCTCACCTATCCTCAGTCATGATATATGGTGTAGCTGATGTCTCAGATCAATGGAAGTGATGGCCTATTTTTCAATAGATGATGCTAAGTGGTTATTCATAGGAGAAAATAGTAATGGATCTTTTCCACTCATCACTCATAACAAATGCTTCCAGGTGGATCTAAGATTTAAATGTGAAAGAAAACTTAAAACATTGTTAGAAGACAGCATAAGAGAATGTCTTTCAATCTCAGAAAGGGCAGGATTTTTTAACAAGATACTAAAATGTGTAACCCATAAGGAAAAGTTTGATCATTTTGACTGCATTAAATTTAGGAGTTTCTGTTCATCAAAAGACACCACAAATACGTGTCACAAAGCTGGAGGAAATATTTCCAATATATACAACCAGGGAAGGATTAGTATTCAGAATGAAGAATGAATACCTATGAAACATATGAAAAGACAAACCACAAAATAGAAAATGAGCAAAAGACAAAATCTGGCATTTCAAAGAATAGGAAGCATGATTGGCCAACAAATACATGACAAAAAATTCTTAACCTCATTATTAATCAGAGAACGGCAAAATATATTAAATTGAAAAAAATTAGAAGTCTAATAGTACTAAAGATGTGAAACATTAGGAAACATTTATTCTCAGAGAGGTGGCAATGAGGACAGCTGTTTTGAAAAAACCACGTGGAACTACATGTTGACCATGTGTGTCTCCTATTCACCAGCATTCTGCAACCAGGAGCATTCTGTACAGAAATGCACACTTATGAGCACTAAGAGACATGTAAAGAATGCTCATTCCAGCATTGTCTTTTTAAAAATATATTTTGTATTGATTTCAGAGAGGAAGGGAGAGATAGAAACATCAATGATGAGAGAGAAGCATTGATCGACTGCCTCCTGCACACCTCCTACTGGAAATCGAGCCCACAACCCGGGCATGTGCCCTTGACCAGAATCGAACCCGGGGCCCTTCAGTCCACAGGCTGATGCTCTATTCACTGTGCCAAACCAGCGAGGGCCCAGCATTGTCTTTTAAAACTGCAAAAATAATGGCTAAAATGTCTACTATGAAATGGATAAATAAACTGTGCTTCACTCATACAACATAAATCAGTAAGCAGTGAAAATAACTACAGCTTCAGGGATCAACATGGATAAATCTCAAACACCATAATGCCGAGGTGGGAAAAACAAGTGGCAGAATAAATATGTTCAGTTCGATGTCATTTATTCAGCTTTCAAAGACAGATAAAACTAAATAAATGTGGCTTAAGAACACATGCATTTCTCGTAAAAATTATCAAGGAAAGCAGTCAAATGGACCCACCTCTCAGAGAAGTGAGCAAATAGCAGGAAAAACAGACTGGCATGAGAATGTAGTCAAGAAAACCTTAGTAGACACAGTGTTCTGACATGGCCAGATTCCCTTTTAGTCCTTCTCATTTGTAACTAAGGTGTAGGTCATCAGCTCTCCATGCTACCTCTTTCTCCCTATGCAACAGCCATCTGTTTGGGGTGGCATTCCCTCTCCCCCCTCCACACACACAGCTACAGGGACGGGCCCTGATTGGCCCAAGGCAATCAGGTTAATTTCACCTGGCTTTCCACCATGGTCGGTTGAGCATATCATAGGTCTAAGCCAGTGGCACATGGGATTTCCCTGGTCGCCCAGATTGGTTCAGAGGTGGCCCAGTCATCACAGTGTTCAAGATAGTGTTCGATGACTGTGGCATAGGGCTCTCTGCTTTCCACTGGCCATGAGATTGCTGCTCGTCACCATTGTGTGACCGTGATGGGGGCCACCTCCAGGATGCAGCTAACACTGGGGAGCAGAGCTGAGACATAAACAGATAAGGCCCTTCAGCCACTGGATTAGACCATACTGAAGCCTGATAGCTTTCACTCTTTCCTATCAAATGAATCAACAATCTCCTCAATGGTTTAATCTAGTTTATGTTGCGTCATCTATTCCTTGTAATTTAAAGAACCCTTACCACTTTGTGGAGGTAATCATATTTGACATATCTTTTCAATGGGTACTGAAAGGCTCACCAGTAATGCACATAGAAAAGCATGTGAAATTGTTTCACTTTGAATCAGCATAGCATCTATTTCTTTTGTCTGAACATTGGCTGGGAGTGAGAGGTAAAGAAAAGGACTGGAAGCGATAGCAAGACCAGGGAACACTTATCTAGTCATGGTGTGTCACTTATTAAATCCATCTTGAGCAAATCTCTCTATATCCCTGAGAGTAGTTCTCCCCATCTGTAAAAAGATCACTTACATGATATCAATAGTCATTTAAATCTATCAATATATAAATTGAGGGCAAGACGCATATTCATATATTATTATTTTCCCCACATATACTTATTCATATTATTATCATATATTTATAGTAATAATTATCATATATTTATAATAATAATTATCATATATTTATAATAATAATAATAACAACAACAACTAACATTTATTGAGCACATGAATTACCAGGGACTGTGCTAAATGTTTAACACACATTATCTTATTTAATTGTCACAACAACAGCTGTCATTCCGATTTCACAATAAGTAATTGGGGGCTAGTGGCATTCAGTAACATGTCTTAGCTGTGGTAGAAAGGGATTCACATTTGGCTCTTTCTGGGTCTAGAACATGAGCTTTTATCTACAGATCACAGAAGCTGTAGTGTCCTACATTCATTCAATGGGCTTTATGGAGCCAGTTCTCTGCCAGGCCATGACTTAGACCACAAAGAGAGAGAGATGAGTATTTGACTTAAATGATTTCAAAATCTAGAGAGGGAGCTAGCCTAGAAAACAAATAGATATTAATAAATATTCATGCCTTGTATTCTCTACTTAAACACAGCAGCCACTCTAATATATATTTAATGAAAAATAAATAAAGGTGAAGATATAACAATGACAAGTTTCTGAAAATATAATTAAATGTCTAAGACAAAGCTCCATCTTGAAAGAGGAGCAGAATATTTAAGAGTCAGGGGCGCTGACAAGAGTCTTTCCATGCTTTCTCACGGCTCCTCTGGCTCTCCACCCGAGATCATCCCTTTCTGTTGCCAAGGGTGCTCCCTGGGGAAGCAGGGTGTGGGATGGGTAATTTGGGTTCCAAGAGCCCTGCAGTCTCCATCTTGCCCTTCAAAAAGCCAAAGGACCGGTGGAGAGAAGCAAGTAGACAGTATGGTGTCTGCCTCCTCACATTTCATTGACATGAATTAGTTCCTGGGATCTGTTAAGACAGTGGTTCTCAACCTTCCTAATGCCACGACCCTTTGATACAGTTCCTCATGTTGTGGTGCCCCCCAATTTCATTGTTACAAATTGAACATAATTAAAGCATAGTGATTAATCACAAAAACAATATGTAATTATATATGTGTTTTCCGATGGTCTTAGGTGACCCCTGTGAAAGGGTCGTTCGACCCCCAAAGGGGTTTCGACCCACAGGTTGAGAACCGCTGTGTTAAGAGGACATGATGTCCGTGGAATACAGAAGTTCAGCTACAGTGTTTCCCAGCACATCAGAGCTCTGATGTGATCCGGAGCAAGTTTTCCGATAACCAAAGAAGACCCTGCAACAGAAGACGTCCCTTTCTCTAGTGCATCCAATGGCTGGTTTGATGGCTTCAAAAAATACTGTGCTTTCCAGACATTAAACTTCTAGAGAATCAGGGAAGACTCTTCTCCCGCATTAAAGCAGAGGATTCAGGAAGAGGGCTATACCCACGATTATATTTTTAATTTTAATGAAATTGTTAGAGGGGATATAAGGCCCCGGTGTAATGCTGCTGTGGGTGGACCATGGTCTAGGTCGGAGGTGCATTTGCAGGTGCAACGTTAACTCTGCTGGTATTTGTGCGAGGGATATTACTGTTTTCTGGGTGCTCTGATTACACACAGTTTTGAATGACTTCCCCAGCCCATGCTTCCCATGATGCTTTTATTTTTAGCATATGGCAGTTACAACCACAAGGCATTAGAGCTGAAATGTTTTCATGAGTGTTTAATTTATGGGTGTCCCAGATTCCAGCCAGAGTTCTTCCCGCTTCTTGTGTTTCAAATGAGATGTGTTCTGGCCTCCCTCCTAGTCTCCAGAAGTTCTGAGTTTTGTCCCCATGTTTGAAACAATTCCCAGGGCCTTCGCATTCCCTAGCTGTCCTTGGCATTGGTCTTTGGCTTTTTTGCTTTACAGACTGCCTCACCCTCTAGTGCATGGTGTCTCAGTCCCACACATGGTCAACCTCTTGCACACACACACACACACACACACACACACACACACACACTCACACACAGTAGGCTCTTTTAAGCCGTCCATGTGTTGGTTCACTTAATGAAGACACATATGTAAGAGAGGAAAGTTGGGGCACAGTTAATATCCCATCACTCTCTTAGCCATCTTTCTCTTCCTAGGAACAAAAGAGATTTATTCTCCTTTATATCCTTTTCTTCATCTCATGATAGCAAAATGGCTTATTTTTGTTGATGGCAGAGCCCCTGCACCATCCGTGTTTCCAAAGCCCTACCTTCTACCCCAAGAAATTCACTAAGGTATTTCTTTAAAAAAAAAAAAAAAAGCCAGTTTTCTCCTTTTAAAAAAATCTGGTGCCAGCTGTTAATATAATGCATTTTCACTTCCACTCTGTTTCAATGACTTTTGCCTTCTAGGAATCGCACAAAAGATTCAGATCCAGTGGCAGTGACTCAGCTCGGAGCCCAAGGCTCTGTCTCTCTCCCTGAGCTGCTTGGTGTGTGATTCTCCCTGCCCTTCTTGCTGCTACAGACCCCTGAGTCTTGTGTTGAGATGGCAACGCAATAAGATGGTCCAGCCTCTGTTCGCCTGGTGCCTGGGAGATTAGAGAGCTGAGCCTCCCTGCAGCTCAGCACTGACAGACAGAAGAGCAGAAATAATACTTTGTTCATCTAAGTAGTAAGGTTCTGGTTTCTCCCACACATACAACCTGGCTTATCCTGTCTGAAGCCTATTCTCTTGGCAGCCATACTGTCCTTCTCTTCTGCGTTTCCTTACGTTGCAACCCAGCAAGCCTGTTTATGAGAGACGTCTCTCATTGGATGTCCCATGTTTGCAAGAACAAACATCTGGTATTTTTGCACATGCTTGACATTGCATTTGGTATTTCTACTTTCCCCCCAAAAGTATCATTGCTCATCCAAAGGCTATTTATTTCTTGTCTATTAGAATCCCCAAATTGTGATAGGCCCTAGGGTTTTAAAAGAAAACATGATAGATATTCTCAGAGGGGTCTGGGGTCACTTCAGTGTTTGAATTCATTGACCGATTCACTCATTATTCAAAATCTATTCAGTCTTTGATGCGCCATGCTAAGCAGTCATCATTTTGCAGTAACCGAGACAGACACACTCACTGAACCTCTTGGATCTTGAAGTCTAGGGGTAAATGCAAATATTGAACAAATACCTCCAAGTGTCAGGAGTGTAGTAAGGAAAATCATAACAACACTGACAACAACGGACAGTTATGGAATTCTTATTATATGGCAGAGACTGTTCCGCACGAGTTATACGGTAGTTAATGTTCACCATTTGATGTTCCTAATGCAATATTAAAAGGGGACAGTGATGCAGAGAGAGGTGAGTAACTTGACCAAAGCTCACAGCCAGGAAGTGGTAGCTGTGGGTACAACTCCAGGTCCAGGGATGCCAGTGCCCACACCCTCAACCACTCCTGTATTCTGACAAAAATCTCAGGGTCAGGGGAGACATCCTAGAGGAAGTGGTATTTTGGCTGGGACCACAGGTCTGGGTTGGAATGGCTTCGGGGAAAGGATCAGAGAAGCACATTTAGAAGATAAGGCAACAGCAAGCAGGAACGCTCCTGAGACCGGAGAAAGGGTAGCATGTGGAGCCTCCGTGGGAAGTCCAGCATACTGATGGGAGAGAGCACAGCTCTCGGCTTCCCACCTCTCAGCCCGGCTCCCTCTATGTCCCATCCCACCTCTCAGCCCGGCTCCCTCTATGTCCCATAAGAAGCTCAGCATTCCTTTCAGCCCTGGTCTTGACAGTACCAGCAAAAGCCACTGTTGAAAGAGAACTCTGGGCCCCACTCACCTGCATCAATAGGCCGAGGCTCTCCGGGCCCAGGTCACCCCTTCCAGTGACAGTGAAGTCTGCTGGAGGCAGTGGGAGTTTGTGGAAGGCAGTGTAATTACTGAGGTGACAGAGCAAGCCTCTCATCGAAAGAGCAGTCCCCAGAGGGCCCCCAAGCTTATGGCGTGAACTAGAGAGAACCTTTTGTTTTCCTTCTTCAGTTGATATTTGATAGTTTTGTGGTCCTATGGGAAAGAGCTTGAGAGTTTCAGAAGAGCAGAGGGAGGCAAGAAAGGTCTGTTTTATTTCTTTTGGGAATGGAGAGAAATGTGTATCAAACCAAAAAGAGATGAACGGAGCAGAGCAAGACTGTCAGTGTCCTTCCCCTTCCCCCCTTCCCCTAGTTTCTCAGTCTTCTCCATCAGCCAAGAAACAATTTGGAGAGTGAAGGTTCCCCGAGCTCTGCCTCTCAGACCCTGGGCACCTGCAGCTCATAGGGCTGTGCTGTGTTCTGGCATTTGTGGGTGGGATATGATCATGTACACACTGTACATTTAGGCTGCGCCTATTCACTCATTCACTTACAATGCAAACATTCACCTAGTCAGGTCTTTAATCATATTTCACCTTGGAGCCACTTCTAAATTGTCTGACTTTGGGCAAGAGGCACACTCTTTCTGAGGCTTGTTTTGGGAAATGGAGAAAGTGATATGACCACTTAGGATTTGGGGGAGAATTAAATGACATAATTTGTGCTCACTACATTGTAGGTATCATCTATATATATAAAAGCCAAGCGACCGGAATGACCAGAATGACAGGAACTACTGGTTGCTATGACACACACTACGTCCAGCCAACGGGCCTGATGTGGGGGGTGAGCCCAGCCCACCAACCTCCCTCGGCCCCTCCCCCAGCCAGCCCCTTTATAAAATGGGGAAAATTTATATCTTAGTGGTTAAATCTTCTCTTCCCTAGTAACACCTCCAAGGAGCATGTTAGAGTAACTGTGTAGGATAGGTGAACTGCTTTTTAAGGAGAACAGTTCAAATTCAGAAAGGCCCTACTAACCAAAAGTGAACTCAGAAAGCATGGGGAAATTTCACCTCTCAATATCCTGGGGTTGCTCACCCTCAAATCATCTTAGTGCAAGTTCTTTTATTCTAGATAACTCTTTCCTCAGAAACTTTAGAGAGAACAAATTTGCTGGGCTGTGTTCACAGAAAGGGAACTCTCTCCTTGTCCAACGTGCATGGTTTCAATCCTTATAAAGCTCATAGTCTGGTGGGAGATACAGATAAGCAAACAGATGAGTTCCATATGTCATATAATAGGACAAGAGCTGGGTGCCATGGAAACACATCTTAGGAACAGTTCACGCAGTCTCAGGATTGGCAGAAAGCTCCTAGTCAAATTTTTATCTGATGCTGAACGATGACCAGCAATTGGTCATGAGAAGCAGAAGAGGAGTGGTAGTGGTGAAAAAAAAAAAAAAAGGAGTCCAAGGCTGGGGAGATAGCATGGACAAAGAGATGGGGATGCAGATAAACTTAGAGAAGGAGGGAAATGTAATCAGTTTAAGAAGTCTAGATCATAGGACAGGGTTGGACTGAGGCACATACGAGGCTGTAAAGAGATTTGGTTGGGGAGGGGAAAGCTAGCTAGACATAAAAGTGGAGAGGCAAGCATGGCCCCAAATCATGCAAGGCTTTATAACGCATGTCCTTCCCATGTTGACTCTGGGCATGGCCATGTGACTTGCTTTGTTTGGGCCCATGGAATGGTAGTAAAGGCATGAAAGACATTCACATTAGGGCTTGCTCTCTTTTTCTTCCTGCTTTTGGGGATTAGCCACCATAGGAAGACGTTCAGACTAACTAGCTAGATGGAGAGAGGCATGTGGCCCACTTGCCTGCATCACTGCCGCCAATCACCAGGCATCGGGGGCCAGCCAGCCCTCGGCTGACCCACCAACTGAACACAAACACATGAATGAACCCAGACGACACAAACAGTTGAGCCCTGTCCAAATTGCAAACCCACAGGACTACGAGCAAATACATGGTCATTGTTTTAAGCCACTAGGCTTTGGGGTGGATTGATATGCAGTAATAGAAAATAATACAATGCCTACCATCACCAAGTTCCTAAGGAAACAAAACATGCAAAAACCAATAGGACGATATGTCACAGTCCCACATGATCATTGGCCAAGCGAGCATGCAATAATCCCAATGCGTAGACCAATGATAAAGGTTCTATTGAGCTACTACTGGGTTTAGCCCTGAGACTCCTATATTCCTCTGATTCAAAATCTTAGCATTAGCATGTTTTCAATGATCTGTGGGGGAAAGAGAGATGGCTAGATCCTGGAAAGGGTCTGACTCAATACAGAGTGGAAGGGGAGATGCAGAAGAATGCATGGCTCCTGGCAACCCTGAACACTCGGGAATGATGCAAAGCCAGCGTCTTCGGTGCTAGCCAATCAGATCAACCCCTGTCCCTTTAGGGACACTGAGTCAGAGTAAGGAAGCGGTGATCAGCAGTGATAGAGAGAGGGCAGCATTGTTTTCTTCTACAAAGGAAGCCTTCCAAAGACATTGGTTGAGTGCTTAATAATGATTTCTTCATGAGCTCCCTCTAGTGAGACAGATGCAAACCAATGCCTGTCAGTCAAGGTCCAGTCAGGAAACAGAGATGACTCTAGTTCAGCCAAGAGAACTGGATCAAAACACTTGGTGAAACAGATGTTGGAGAAGTGAGAAAGCCACAGGGAACACTGATGTGCTACAGAGATAGCAACTGTAGGAAGCAGCCACCACCGTGGGGCGCAGGAACACGGGGAGGTTGGGGTCACTGGAACCTAAGAACTTGGAAGAGGGGCCCTGAGGAGCTGGGCGCAGACCTCTAAGGAGAGAGCACTGCCAGGGGATGGCCGTGGTTCACAAGGTCAGAGGACCCCGTGGAGATGGGATGCAGATGTACAGCTCTGAGGGAAGGCACTGGCAAGCTGCCAAGGGCATCCTTGAGGGCTGTGATGAGGCTGCTCCTGGGGGAGCCTAAAAAATCCAGAGAGTGGAGCCAATGCCCGTGGCAGGCCCTGGCTGGAGCAAAATCGAATCCTCTGACTGGCAGAATCTAAGAACCCCTCTTATAAGGGACGCGTGTGGTTTGCTGAGACACAGGGACCTTTCCCCCTCCATTCCCCCCCCCCCACCCCCCCGGCTCACAGACTGAGCATATATGCTCATGAGGAGGCATATACAGGGCTTGTCTCCTAGAGCTGGGGCTTCGCAGAGCCTACTGAGAGGTCTATGAAAGGCCTGCTCCCTAGAAATGGCTTTCCCAAAGTGGGCACTGGGTGCTGGTGGGACTTGAGTGATGTACTTGAGATGCATGCAGGTGTGTGCAGCCATGGACTCAAATAACCTTGAGCAACATACCAAGACAGTCCTTTTTCACTTCCCATGTTTCTGATCAAGGCAACCAGAAAGGCCCAGTTTAGTATCAGCATATCTACAGCAGTGCTCCAACCCTGGCTATAGTACATTTAAACAAATGGAGAGAGCAGTTCTCGGGCTCAGAATCCTTAGCAGGAAGCACTTTAGGGTTTAATAACATTATTCTCACTATATAGTATTTATTCCGTATTTATACCTTCCTGTTTGTGGAAAGTGGTTCCAGGTTTTTATGTACTAGATAGTCCTGTTGAAGTAAATTTATTTGAGTAAAATGTGAATAGATTTAAACGTACATATTGAGTACATAATAAAATGGAGGTATATACAGTAGGTCCTCGGGTTATTCCTACGGCACGACATAACGTGATTTTCGCCGTAAGTCGGAACCCACCTACATAAGCACCTACGTCACTCACGTGGAGCACATACACAGCAGTAATGAAGTGAAACAGAAAAAAAAAATTTACAAGAAAGATAACAATTCCTGACCTTTACTTGTGGTAAATAAATTATAAAAAACATAAAGCACATATGTACATACATCAAAAAGACGGAACTTTTTTTTATAAATAAATGGGAGATGGCAACGTAACCACGAAACGACGTACACTGAGTCCGACGTAACCTGAGGACTGCCTGTATATGGATATGGCAAAAAGGAGAAAAAAATCTTGAAAGTGGTATGGAAATGACCCAAACTTAGGAAAAACTGCCCCAAGGCAATCCATGGACAGCCTTTGAAGTACTGATACAATTAAAGAGTGGACAATGGGGAAGTTTGCAAATTTCAAAGAGGATGTTTGTCAAGTAACCTGGTGCCCAGCCGAGGGAAGAATGCTGGGACCAGTCCGCTGGCGCCTGGCTTGCATTTGACAATCCTCTTCCCCAAAAGCAAACGTGTATTTGGCCAGATGGGCACAGCTTCTTGAGGAACCTGACATAGAGATTTGGCTTCCACACACAGATTTTGCATGCTCTCCAAATAGCAGCCAGACTTATTGGTTTTCTTAGAGCCAATTCTCTAGTAAAATAATAACCATTTCCCTTCTATTTCCTTCACCATCTTGTGAGCATTATACCATCAAAATGTGGCCCTG
The DNA here is from genome assembly GCF_000147115.1 of Myotis lucifugus. Classification (NCBI taxonomy): domain Eukaryota; kingdom Metazoa; phylum Chordata; class Mammalia; order Chiroptera; family Vespertilionidae; genus Myotis; species Myotis lucifugus. Next base: position 1,088,052 of record NW_005871151.1, on the reverse strand, counting down.
TGACTGCCAGGACTTTGTCCAAGTTGCTGTTATATCACCAGGGCCTACCTGGCATGCAGCAGGGCAGACTAAACATGAATATGTGAATGAATAAATGAACGAGATCAAACTTTTAAAAATCTTTGAGTTCTTTCTTGAAAAGAAATCCTAAGCCAATACGAAGCTACTTTGGACACTGTAGAGCAGTGGTTCTCAACCTTCCTCATGCCGCGACCCTTTAATACAGTTCCTCATGTTGTTGTGACCCCCAACCATAAAACTATTTTTGTTTCTACTTCATAACTGTAATTTTGCTACTGTTATGAATCATAATATAAATATCTGATATGCAGGATATATTTTCATTGTTACAAATTGAACATAATTAAAAATTATTGAAATAATACAATGCCTACCACCACCAAGTTCCTATGAAACAAAACATGCAAAAACCAATAGGACGATATGTCACAGTCCCACATAATCATTGACCCACAGGTTGAGAACCGCTGCTGTAGAGTAAGAGGCCCCAGGTTTTGTCTATATGGTTTCTTAACACCTCTTTCATTGGCAGAACTAGAGCAATTCAAGGAACATATTTTTTAAAGACTTGGGGGGGGCAGTTTTATGTTCACAGAAAAATTAAAAGGAAGGAACAGATATTTCCCATATATTCCATGCCTACACATGCAGAGCTTCCCATGATTAATATCCTCACCAGAGGGGTACATTTGTTGCAACTGATGAACCTACATTAACATCAAAATTACTCAAAGTCCATAGTTTACCTTTCGCTTCACTCTTGGTGTTGTACACTCTATAGGTTTGGACAAATGTATAATGACATGTGTCCATCATTATAGTATCATACAGAATATTTTCACCACCCTAAAAATCCTCTGTGCTTCCTCTATTCATCCCTTCTACCCCTCCCAATCCTTGGCTATCACAAATCTTTTTACTATCTCCATAGTTTTGCCTTTTCCAGGATGTCATATAGTTGGAATCATACCGTATTGGCTCCGTTCACTCAGTAATGTGCATTTAAGTTTCCTCCATGTCTTTTCACGGCTGGATAGCTTGTTTCTTTTTTGTACTCACTAATATTTCACTTTCTGGATGTCCCATATTTTATTTATTCATTCATTGATTGAAGGGCACTTTGGTTGCTTCCAAGTTTTGGCAATTATGAATGAAGCTGCTGTAAATACCCCTGTTTGAGAGTTTTTTTGTATAGACGCAAGTTTTCTACTCTGGGTAAATACCAAGGAGTGCGATCGCTGGATCATATGGTACAAGTATGTTTAGTTTTATAAGAAACCACAAACATTCGTTCACGGTGGCTGTGCCATTTTGCAAAGAAATGCATTTGAAAATCAGATCTCAATTACAACAGCTCTCCCAGGTCTTTAAAAGTTCATCTGTACTTTGGAGATAAGGAAATTAAAATCTCAGGGACATTTCATGATTAGCCCAAGACATAGCTGTGAGAGGCAGGGATGGGGCTCAAGCTTAGGATTTCATCATGAAGCCTTGCTTTCTCTCTAAGTAAGAGACACAACAGCAACCCCAACACTCGATTATTCTCCCTCCCTCTAATAAATACTGATGTTAGTTCAAGTCCATCGACAGAGATCAAGAAGTCAAGCTCGCTGTTTTGGAGTCATGGACACGAGAAACCATTTTTTTGAATACTTTTTTTCTGTTGAGAGTGGTGACATTGTAACCTCCATCTTTACACATTAAAGCAACTAATTCGATGGCGCCTCAAGGAGGTGGATGCCCTTGAGGTTAAGTGATGTCAGTAGAACTTTCTCCCCATCTTCCTCTTTCTCTGGGTCACGGGGTTTCTCACTATAAACTCCTGTGATGTCTGCAGCAGCATCTAGTTTATCTGTTAAGGAATTTTAAAAATTACAAGTGACTGTTCATGAATTTAAATGGCATTTAATCCAACTTCCTTGCTCACTGTCATTTAAAATGGCCACAAAAGCAGAGTATTCAGTCTAGGTTTGAATATTTCCCAGGAATGGCAGGAAACAACAGAAGTTGGGGGAGGGGAGTACGCTGGGTCCTATGAAGCAGTCCATTCCATTGCTGGGAAACCCCAGTGTCAGGAACTCCTTCCTAACATGGAGTGAAATATGCAAGGCTAATCTCTGCTCATTGAGTCATAGGTTCAGGATGTTAAAGAAACGGAATCTAATATTTTGAGCACTTTATTCTGTGTTATTCTGCTCATGATTGACATTCAATCTCCCACTTACTCTTCTGTAACATAGTTATTATTCATTCCCATTTTATGGATGGAGAAATCAAGGCTAAGCCAACTCGAACAATCTTTCACTCTCACTAATAAAAGATAGTTTTGGGGTGTGAATATTACCTGTCAAGCATGTAAACTTGTGCTTTGTCAATTGCCTTTTCCCTTAACCTATGCTGTTCAGACACCTATAAAAGACAGCTCTCTTTACATGTTGCTGTGCTCCTCCCTAATGGTGGTGATTGGGGCTGGGGGAGTAGGGGTATACCATTTTCCTCCTCTTTCCCGCCTGTAGGAAAGTAACTGTCAGATTCCCCAGTAAGCCTTACAGTTGGAAGAAAGCTTTCCTATCCTGAAAATATTGACAACTCCACACCCTTCCTTCATCTCACATATATTTCATTAAGAATCTCTAATAATCTAAACTCTGCATTTTCCAATGAGAAATTGATTGCCCAGATGAGTAAATTTGAAAAGAAGTGTTTGTAAATGGATGTTTGCGTAAGGTGAGTCTGAAAGGGGACAGTTTGAGTGTCTTGGAAGGGCAGCCACATGAATTTCAAAGTCATCTTCAAACGGCCACCTCCTCAGGTCAGAAGCATAGACACTATGGGGCTTCAAAAGCACCTTGTACAGGAATCCAAAGGCCATAGTCAAGGTGAGTTGTCACAGTTGGTGCAACATCAGTACCATTTATCTACATGAAAGGGTTCTGGGATGGATGTGCCCACGACTCAAGTTTAGGGTCAACATAGAAGATGTTTTACACAGTTTTCAAATCAGCTTAGGCAAATTAGTGTCTGGAAAAATCATGACAAAATCTGTTCACTGGGCTTTAAAGACAAAGTCAATTTTCGCTCAGTTTTTCATCTTTGAAACCTCTTTGACAAAATTCCCCCAAGTGTTCTTTCTTGTTGGGTTCACATTTTTACTCAGGACATAGGGAAAAAAATACGTGGGCTGATTCATAATAGAAGAAAAAGGAAATCATTGCTTCTCTTCTGTGTGATAGGAAGACTTACAAAATCATCATGTTAAACCCCTACAATAACCCTTTGAGGTGCATATTATTGCTTTTATATATATCACAGATGAGGACATTGAGGCTAACAGAGTTTTATTACTTCCCTGAAATTAAATGGATGATGAGGGCCAGAGCTAGGATTAGAATTTCAGCATTTGAATCTCCTTTCTTACCACTAGATGAAATTCCCCCAGAGCCTAGAGAAATCCCTTGTCTCTAGATACGATATAACAACTAATATTACATAGCTTTTCCGTGAGCCCTATCTAAGCAATATATATATATATATATATATATATATATATATATATATATAATATTTATTCATTTAACCCAATAACACTGTAAGATTGGCAGTTATATTCTCCATTTTACAAGTGAGGAAACCGAGGCATAAAAGGCTTAATCCCACAATTTAGGTTCCACAACTTGTCAGTGGAGGAGCCAGGATTCACACTCTGGTGGCTGGGCTGTGTGTTCTTAACAACTAAGCTGCCTTGTAATTGGATTAGAAAAAAGATTTTGTTAAGGGAAAGAGGATGTAAATAAATACAACATATTGAATTTTATCCCCAATTAACCAGGAGACTTGTTAAACATATATCAGCACCTACATTACATATCAGGTCTCTTGTAAATTTGGGGCAATGTTAACATAATCCCTTGAGTCATATCATGTCTAGGTAATGAGACAAAATTTTCTAGAAAAGAATGATCCAGACAAGGCACTGCTGTGCTCGGAGCAGTCAGCCCGACTCCTGGTCTGGTATTTCTTCTCTGTAAACGAAAAGGGAATCTTCCCAGAGGGATAGCAGTATACTAACTGTCCTATCTAATTGTGCTAAATTGTCATTCTTAGACCCTTTTATAAAAGAGCATTGTTGCCAGTAAATGGATTTGGAATCAATAAGCATTTCTTGAGCACCTGAGCTATGTGCTGAGGTCTCATTTCCATTCTCCTCTTGACATTAACCTAATCTGATCTGATCTCATTGGACTTGATCTTAGAAACCACTCTACGAGAGATGGCCAGTCATTTCCATTGCAGAGATGGGAGATCTGAGCTCAGAGTAATGGAAGAAGGACTCGAGGTGATATAGGAAGTAAGTGAAGGAGCTGGTGTTGGAGTCGGGATAATCTCGCTCCAAGCTCGGTGCTCTTCCTGCCACCATAGAACACAGTGTTTGAGGCAGAAGGACCACCTTTGCCAGTTCAGCTCAGTTGGGACAATGCAACCTCCCTCTGGTATCAGGGGGGTATTGTTTCATGAAATCAAGGAGTCAGCCTTGAGGCAGGGCCCACCAGGAAGACAACATCAAAGGGTCTGGTGTGGAAGACACCCATGGGACTCAGTCATTCAAATCTCTCTCCAGGCTTTCCCCTGCCCTTTCCAGCGAGTCCGCAGGAAAAGGTATCTGCATTAGTAGCCTCTTCGTTTCTCCTCTCATTTTATCTTTCCTTCTCAGGATGGAGTTTTACTGAAAAGCAACTTCACAGTTCTCTCCACCTCTCTATGGATGGATAAACTCATCTGCCTGATGATATTGGGGAAAGGTGAAGCTGCTTGCTCAACCCTTTCTTCTTCTTTCAGGCTTATCTGTCCATCCCTGCAGTAAGCTTCCTCAGCATATTCACCTCTGCAACCAAGAAAACTACACTGGGGAGGGGAGGAGCTCAGTCCAGGGAGAGGAGGAAGTAGCAAGCCCATTTGACACACTTCTAAGCCACATTTTGCTTTCCACCGGATCTTTTGTGTCTTAATTTCTCACTTTAGTTCTGCCTGCAGGCTAGGAAGATAGAGATGCTATTAATTGGCTCCCCCCAAAGGGATCATGCTCACTTGCAATCACTCTTCTCTGTGACTTCCTCACTACCACACCCAGAGGATCTGCTGAGTCCTTCCCTCACCTGATGCCTCACTTCCTTCCATCTTGAAACTCCTGTCTTCTTTCCTTTTCTGACCATTTTTTTCCCCTTGAAATCTTTTATCTACTCTACCTTCCCCTCAGATTCTTGGCGTACACAGCTACCTCCTTTATCAGTCTTTAAATTATCCTTGGGCAGGCACACATGCTTCGTGGTTTTTAACTACTGCCTCTTGTCTGAAGACACTCGTCTTTATATCTTCCTCAACTACTTCACAGATCTCTCCATTTTGATGTTCCATGAACACCACTATTTCAAAATGTCCCAAATCAAACTTACCCTGGTCCCCATTAAACCTGCCCCTCCCATGCTCACTAACTCATGGAATGGAACCACCAGTCCCTGGCATCAGAAGCCTAGGAGTTGGTTTTGATTCTGTCATCTCCCTCCGTCCTACATTCAATCAGTTGCCCATCTGGCCAATTTCACCTTACATGTATCTTTTAATTAATTCTTGTCTCCCATTCCTATCAGGGCTCTGTCTTGATTCAAAACCTCATTATCTTTCACCTGAATTATGGCTCTAGCTTTCTATCTCCTATACCCAGGCTCACCTCCAATAGATCCTCTGTGCAGGCACCATAAGAGATATTTCTGAAATAAAAATAAGATCCTGACACTCCACTTAAATCCTTCAGCGGCTCCCTAACAACCACAGGATAAGGTCCATGCCCCTTAGCACGCACAGCATGCCCTCAAGATATTGCCTCCTCAACAGCCGAATTTCCACTTCACACTTTGCCCTCTGGCAAAACAAATCTTTTAATAATCTCTACACATATTCTGCTGCTTCTCCTCTGCCTTTGCCACACCGTGGCCTTCTCAAACGGCTTTGCCTGGGTAATGCCAGCTCTGCTCGGTGATTGCCTCAGTAAGGGAGCGTCCTTGAAATGCCTCATTGGGCTGGGTTTGCCACCACGCCCATGTTCCTCCACTTCCCCTGGGCTTCCCCTGCTGTGGCTTCCTCTTGCTGTACTGCACTCACCTGCTTGGCTCCTGGGGAGGTCAGGAACCTCGTCTTACTCCTCTTCACACCCCTGATCCTAGCACAGGACCTGGCACAAAGTAGGGGCTCAGTGGCTTTTAGAAGCATAACACTGAGCAATACTATTGATGTTTAGAGAATAAGAATAAAGTATTTTAATGGAATCAATAAGTTAAGTGGGGTGTGGCCAAAAGCAGGGATGCTTTCTCTCCATCTGGCAGGGCCCACCAGATGAGATTAAGTCCAAGAGAAGGCATCAAATCATTCCAATTCCCCTCTCTGACTTCTCTCTCCCTGCCATTCGCAGCTGCCCTAAAGGCAGGTCTAGTAGACCAGGACTACCCAGGGTGCCTTGACCACTGGATAATGAGATGCTAACACTACGGTGTCGGGTGAATTTCCCGCCAAAATATAAGATGGCGCAGGCAATTATTTAGGTTTCCCGCGCAAAATCAGAGTTAGTTTAAAATGCCTATATCTTTTGAAGTATGGGTTCGATTGAAATGAAATTTTCGGTTTCTTGTGTAAAAAATGAAAATTTATTCAATCACAGACATTTTTTTATCTATTCAGTACATAAATAATTCGATATATATAAACTAAATACGAAAAACCCAAAAAATACTTATTACCTAAAAATATACACATATTTTTAAAGTTTAAAATAAAATTTTCATAATAAATCAAAACAAATAGAAATTAATAGTTTTTTAGCGTATGATATTTTTCAAAACACGCCCCTTTATGTAGAGGTATATTACAAAATTTGCACATGTACCGTGTCTCACTGCGCAATTTATGAACGGAACATACGCGACACCTTCTCAAAATGTTTTTCTTTTTTCCACTTCCTACAATTGCCTGTAACGTATGCTTTCTCATGTCCATCGATAGCCTGCATGGTGGATCAGATGTAGGTGGTTTAGCCCGCATTCCAGAAGTAGACGGTACTGGTTGAAGGTCTGGAACAATGTCCATGTCCTCTGGAATATCATCCGTCAACCAGTGGATAGCTGTTTGTTTCAAAAACATTTTAAAACCCATTTTTCTTTGCCTCACTGATTTGTAAACTGCATAAGAATTAAATAATGCGCAATTTATCATATACATTGCCAACCTTTTTGTCCATTTGACCGTCCTCCGCAATATCGAATAATATGAAAGGTATTGGTCGGCCCGGTCAACACCTTTCATATGTTTATTGTAGTCAATGAGTGCATTCGGTTTGACAATTTTCTTTTTTGATGTTCTGTCAATATTCTGACTTTCTTCCATCTCCGCAGAATGAATCGAAGAAATCAGGTATACAGGCTTTTTTGATTGCCACACTTGTAACAATATATCATTTTTCCTTATAAATTTTGTTTCACCTTTTTTCAAAGAAATTGTTTGAAAATCTTTAGGTATACCTTGATTTTTCCGGATTGTTCCACATATTCTGAATTTGTTTTTCATAAGTGCTTCACAATTTGCGACGCTATTATAATAATTGTCCATATATATATGGTACCATGAATCAGTGTATGGAGACACTACTGTTTGTATCGTTTCCAATAATCGCTTTCCTTCGCCGCAATAAATTTCCATGTTACAGATATATCCTGTATCACTTTCGCACAACAAACGAACCAATATTCCATATTTAACGATCTTGCCAGCATTATATACCCTAAAGAATAATCTTCCCCTCCAAGGTACGATCCCTTCATCTAGTGATAATTGCTGATGAGGTTTGTAAATATTTATAAATTTAGGCACAAAATAATCTAGTACTGGTCTCACTTTGCAAAGTCTATCTGATTCATTTACGATATCCGCATTATTATTGAAGTGCCAAGCTTTCCATATCTGTCGGAACCTGTCTCTCGTCATCGTTTTACCAAAATATGGCGTCTCCGTCCATGGCTCCGTGGTCCAATAGTCATCTCTTCTATCTTTGCGCACCTGTCCCATGAGAACAATTAACCCTAAAAACTTCTTCATCTCTTGAGGGGTTATATCTTTCCACTTTAGGCTTTTTTTTGAAAGTTTGAAATTATTCCTATTTTGATTATAATACCTGTTTGACTCCTCTACAAGAAATTCAAAAAAATCATCTCCGATAAATAATTTCACGGCATCTTCTATATTATTTATAACAGCATCTGTGTTTAATCCTTGATGCCCTAAAAAATCTTCTAAGACTGGTGGATTATCAACATGCGACCATTCTTCTCTCCCGCCTTCTATATCTGACTCTGAGTCAGAGCTGGAGCTCGAAATTCTTCGTCGCCTCAATGTCCTGGGACGCACCATTACTTCATCATCACTAGAATCTTCATCACTTGTACTCGCATTTTCAAGATCGCTATCACAAGAATAATTGGACAACTTGTCTGCACAAAACTCATCATCACTATAGTCTGAATGCTGCGACATTCTAGGTTAAAGCAAATAAAAATAATACTAACTGAAAATAGCGGTACTCCGATAGATATCTGATATAAAAAAATAATTATTATGCGAACACTTTGCGGAACGATTTTATTTTATTTGGTTAAAAAATTCTATATGAATGTCTTTATCACAATATATTTAAATATTTAAACACGTAATAATATTCACAAAACTCAAAACTAAAGACGTCCGGACACAAGAAGTATTTCTCAATAACTATTCTTTTTGCATGGTGAGATATCCAGGGATATCGGTTATAAAATGAGAAAACAATACATTGGTACCCTAACGGTATTGTACTCGACCAGCGCCATAAAGTGTTCTCTACTTACAAGGGATTTTTATGATACCTATTACCCCAATGGGTATGAAACGGTTCGCATACGCAGGTAGGTATCTTTGTGAACGGCAAACAAACAAATATTTGGTAATACGCAGTTACAATCGGCCCGAGTTTACACGTTTCCCGCACTCCACCGCAAATCTATATGAACCGAGTTAAGACGGCTCCCGCGGAGTACGCGCAATTCACGCGAGCCGACTTAACTCGTTTCCCGCAATCCAAGTGCTAACAGTAATTTCTGTTTTCCAGATAGCCTTGGCTTTGTAGGAGTCTTCTTGTTCTTGCACTCTTCCCAAGGGGAGCGAAGTGAAGGCTGAGACCAGAATGATGTAGGATGGAGGAGAGAAGCTGGCGTGGCTGAGAAGTCTCCAGCCTGGTCTCTCTCCAAATAAGGCATCCACTAACACACCTGGCGTCAGCGACTGACCCAGGCTGCCCTGCTTCTGTGACTGAGAGTCACCCTAGAGAGTTCTGTCTCTCCAACCTTCCCACCTCAGGCCTTGAAGCTATGTTGCTTCCCATCTGGGGAGAATTTCAGCTCCTAGCTATTTGCATTTGCCCATTCCTCCTTATGCTGTAACCTGGCTTCACAACTCTCACTGTTTCCTCGTATGTTTGTGTACAGTTCTCTGGTTGCAGAGTACTCCCATATTCTGTGTGTCCTTTCCTTCTCCTAACAGTCCTGTGAGCTAATAGTCTGTGTCCTAGATGATATATCTGGTAACACAGAGGAGCCCAGATTTGAACTCAGGTCTCCTTATTCCAGAAACTGTATCTTTCTACCACTCAATGTGGGAAGAAATTTCAAGAAAAGATCTCACATTCATCTCTTAGCTATTTGTGGACACCAGCAAATAAAACATTAACATTTACTACCTGCAGGTTCAGTGCCAGACATCTTGGAATTTTTGTAAGAATTTTTACTTTCCAACACAATGCCATAGTGGTTATCTCATTGGGTTCTGACAACATAGAAAAGGAAGTAAGTGCAGACGTCTGGTCCTTTGATCTATAAAGCACCCATTTTACCACTGTACCTCCTTTCTTCTCTCTCTTTTTATAAGAGTATCCTATTCTCCTTGCCATAGTGATTTATTTAGGGATATAGAAATAATAGTCCAGCTTGGCCAGTGTGGTTCAGTGGTTGAGCATCGACCTATGAACCAGGAGGTCATGGTTCCATTCCCGGTCAGGGCATATGCTTAGATTGCAGGCTCCATCCCCGATAGGGGGAGTTCAGGAGGCAGCCGATCCATGATTCTCTCTCATCACTGATGTTTCTATCTCTCTCTACCTCTCCCTTCCTCTCTGAAGTCAATAAAAATATATTGGGGGCCCTGACCAGTTTGGCTCAGTGGATGGAGCGTTGGCTGCGGACTCAAGGGTCCCAGGTTCGATCCGGTCAAGGGCATGTCCCTTGGTTGCGGGCACATACCCAGTGGGGAGTGTGCAGGAGGCAGCTGATCAATGTTTCTCTCTCATCGATGTTTCTAACTCTCTATCCCCTCTCCCTTCCTCTCTGTAAAAAATCAATAAAATATATTTTAAAAATATATTGGGGGGAAAAAGAAATATGGTTCAAGCTGGTCTGATTAGCTCCTCTGTGGAGACTTCTGCTGGGATTTTTGGAAAGACTTATTTTCATTGGAAGTGAACCGTGGTTCTAGGACTCCCAGTCAATTCTGCCCTTCACACGGTCCAACCCTACGTATCTGAGAACTGGAGAGAGTAACAGAATCTCAGAGATTTAGACTGAATGCCAGCATCTGGCCTTGCCTAACTTCTGTAATTTTGTAGACTTTTTAATGATGTGAGTCAGTGAGTCAACAAATTCTTTTCTTCCTTAGGCTTTTAAGATGGCTTTCTCTCGCTTGCACCCAAAGCACTTTAATTTCTATTTAACAAAGAGGTTATGTAAATCTATAAAGGTGTCATAGCTTATAGCAGTATAAATTATATTGAAAAAGAAATTCTTTTAGAAGATATCTTCTTTCGACTAATGCATAAATACCTCTGTAAGAGTATATATGTTCATGAGATCAACCCAGGCTACTGAGCCTAATGTATTATGTGTAACCTTTCTTGATTCAAGCAGGTGACCTTGAAACTGAGTAACTCTCCTCTGGCTCCACCAGCCGACTTGGCCCAGACCCAGCATTGATCGTCTGGTCTGTCCTTTATCATGTGGGTGCCTTTTGTGATCGATTCGAGATGCTCCTCTGTCGAGGCTCCACATACCCTTTCGAGGCAAGGCTGAGTTTGTTTATATCTGGTCCCTCCAGGACACTCAGGAGCCAGATCAGAGCCCGATCAGAGCCTCCCTTCAGGTCGGGCAGGCCACTCACCTTCCCCTGCGTCTCTGCTGTCTCTGGACAGGTTTCCCGGGGACCTTGACGAGGTAATGAGGACAATACTGTTTCCTTCCCTGCACATTGCACAATTCAACCTGCAGGACACCTTTGCCTTCTTAAATTATATTTTATCCTCAAAACTTGGTGCTGAGATAGGACTTCCCTCCCCCTTGGTGTATTTGAGGAACATAAGCTGACAAAACTCAGGTACAGAATTCATGTGCCTTTTCTATGCCAGATACTGTGGCAGGAATGGGAGGTTCAAGGTCAAATACACATCAGTTCACCATCCCTCTCTGAACAGTGCCACAGAGTTCAGAAGGAATCTACTCTGCATTGGGCTGCGTGGACTGGAAGTAGCAGAGCATGTGCTGTGTCCAGAGGAATGGTTGGTGAGGACCCGGGAAGGTGGTTGGCAAATCAAAGGTGATGAGAGGCGTGAGAGCGAGCAGTTTAATCACCTCGGGGTTTGCAGTAGTGACAGAGGAAGGCTGGGAAGCAGTGGGTGTCCTGGCTCCTTACAGGATTGGCATGTGGATTCAAGTTTGAAAACACTATATAACATGGTAATAGGTACTAGGGCCATAGTAAATGTTCACTATGAGCTTATAATGTATATTCAAGATGTATGTCGATACCCATCACAGTCGAGGAATAACTTAGGAAATAATCATTTTCAAAAAATCAAGATTCACAATTGCATACACAGAACGATAGAAACTATGCAAACATTGAGAATGAAAATGGCTGCGTAGAGAAAGACTGGAGGGAACTGTGTCAAATTGTTTTAGAGGTGGCCTTTACAGGGGTGTTTCCTTTCAGTCCTTGGTATTTTCTAAATCTCTGATCAGCATGTAATATTTTATTAACGGAAAATTTTAATTTTACATACGCTTTTAAACTGTGTGCTTATGTTACCTTAATCCTTGAAGGAAATGAATAGAAAAGGTGGAAACATTTTTGCCGGTAAAATGTCAGCTTTACTAATTGTCAGCAAATTTGCCTGGTAGATGGTCCCCTGCATGTTGCAGGTTCCTGAAGGTACCTCTGTGAGGTGGGGGAAGGACTGGAGCTGGGACCCCAGCATGTACTTCCCAAGGGTCCCTGAAGGCTGGGAAATTCGAATTCATCTTCATACTCAATCCCCCGTGATTGAACTAAGAATTCTGCAGGCGCTGAGGGAGGCTGGGTGGTGCCACCTCCTTGTTCGACCTGGTTGAGTCTGGAGGAAGCAGAGCTCCCTGAGCAGGAACAGTCCTGCTCTGTCAGCACCGATGGCTCCAGCAGCCATCAATTAGGCTGAGATTAGCCTAAGTACAGTAGTTAGTTAATTGTGAGTGTGACACAGACCCCCTGTGTCGCAGCATGTGGCTTGGAAGCTGAGCAGGAACAGTGGGAAGCTTTCCAGGAGCATTGCAAGGGCACCAAGTGGAAATGAACATTCAGCAAGGATGTGCGGGGGTGGGGGAGGGGTTGGGAGTCCTGCTTTAGCTTGGCTTGATTCCTGAATGGCTCTCTTAAAGAGTCTAGGTTGATTGTACAAGAAGATTTGTTGAAGGGGGGAGGGGGTGCCAGACACAAATTCTGAAGGTTGAGTAGGAAAGAGGCAAATATATATCGTAGAAAACTTTTGAGATCATAGGGATCAGTCGGAGACTCAGATGCAAAAAGGCATTTGGGAAACAACACGTAGGTCAGACGATTAGGTATAGAGTCTAGGAGGGAAGGGCTTGGGGGTGGTGAGAGAGATATAAGAAAGAAGTAAAGAGTGGACAAGAGAGTAAAGGATGAAAAGTTAAGAAGGGTAAGAGAGTGAATCAGGCAGACCTTCAAGGATGGGGACAAAGGAGAGTGAAGTCTCGGTGGGAAGAGAAGGGAGGGGAAGGGGAAGGAAGGGGAGAGAGGTCAGGAGTCCATCCAGAAACTGAAAATATTCACTTATTCATTCATCCATTCATTCATCCTTCCATCCATCCATTATTTTGTTCATTTATTTTTACAAATAAAAATTAAGCATCCACTTTGTGCTTAGCGCTGTCTTAAGTAGAGAGAGGGGGAGACAGACTCAAAAATGGGTTATACATTGTGATCAGAGCTATCATGAACATTTGTACAAGATACTCTGAAGTAAGGAGGGAAGAGGCAGTGGGGAGAGTTAGGAAAGCATTCACAGGCGATGCGGCATTTAAATTGGGTTTGAAGGATGAGTTGGAGATTAGTAGAGACAACAGGAAGAACATCTCTAAAAGACAGAAGCCAGGAGCAAGGCAGCTTTTGTTTGGGGAATGAGGAGCCCTCACAAGTAGGTGGAAATGGGTGAAGGACTAGAGAAAGGAAAAGGAGATGGGGTTTGGATGGGAACAGTTTTGATTCCTGAATGAGAATTGGGAAAGAATTCTGTAGTCCAATGGTCTCTACGTTCTTTAGATTACATATTATCAGTTAACAATTTTGAATAATACCTGCAATTCTCATTCATTCATTCATTCATTCATTCAATGAACATCTAAATATCTCACTGCTTCCATATCTATACTCTAAGTTAACTTTCCTAGATATTACAAGTAGAGAATCTTTTATCTTTTTGCCACATTTTTATATTTACATATTCAATATCTATGTATACAAACATATAATAAATATATAAATATATGTAAAAATTATATATTATAATATGTATTATGCATATACATTTTATATATTATATGATTTGTAAGTTACAATATATTTATTGTGTATGTAAATTTTCAAGGAACTCTTCTGTGTTATAGACAAAATTGTTTGTATGATTTTCTCCTTCCTTAGAAACCACTGTCTAACCTCATTTCCTGCCCAATCAATAACCCCTGCCTGTTTTTAATCCTTCTCCTAGGTGTTTATTGGTGTTTGATTATCATCTCTACTTCATGTCCCTGATGGAATGAGTCTTGTGTATATATGCAGTGATCTCATGACCTGATAAAATGCTCTTTTCCCCCAAAGTAGATACATTTTTTAGAGATTAAGACAATGTAATGGCTACTGAATCCTCATTTAATCCTTATTTACATTCTTCTGAGTGTTTTGCATGTACCTACTCAATTCATCTTCACAGCAACCTCCCTGAGGAAGATTTCATTGTTATCACAGTGTCACAGGTGGGCAAGCTGTCTGAGCTACTGCCTAAGGTTGATTACTACACAATGGTAACTGGAAGAGCCAGGTTTTCAGCTAATTAAGTTTGGTTCTGGAGCCTGCACCCTTGATCAATGCATCTTACATAACACACCATTGATAATCCTAAGTCGTATGCATGAAGAGTTCACTGTGTGCCAGGGACAGTGTCCAGGGGGTGATGTGCCTTAGCTCAGCGAGCTCTCATAACCCTCCGAGGTCATTATCACCCATTTCACAAATGAGGAAATTAAGGCTTGAAGACATGAACTAGCTTGCTGCAAGCCATTTAGCATTTAGATGGTTGGGTTAGACTTAGAATCCAGGTGACTTATGCCAAAGTCCATGTGCATAGCCCATTGGCTATACCACCTGCAACACCTGTGGGAGGACTTTCAACTAAGTTTCTTGTAGACTGTACAGCTTGGGGTCTGGTGCTTGGGGTCTGGTGATAGGTAATCCACTTGCTGCCATTATTAGTGTTATCACCATCTTAAGGAAAGAAAGAGCACGTCGTCAAGAAGTATTGAACACTACCAGATGCTGAGCACTGAGCTAGTATCTTAATAAACTTTCTCTTACTGAATCTTCCTGACACCTTCCAAGGGAGATACTATTATCATCCAGTTTTCAGGTGGGGAATCGCCCATATCAGTGGCTCAGTTGAGAGACAGTCAATGATTTCCCTGGGACCTCATAGCTGATAAAAGGAAGACCCCAGGTTGAGACTAACTGGAGTTTCTCTAATTCTCCAAAACCCGTAATCCCTTGGAGCTTCAGGCACCAGCCCGAGTTGTCCCCCCCCCTCCCCCTGAGAAGAGAACACAGAACTGCTCTTGTCACACATGCTTTATTCTGTCCCCCGCTGCCAGGGCTAACAGCGAAGGTGCCTGTCAGTCATGTCCACAGCCCAGGGGACAGTGCCCCTCCCACCACTGTCACCAGGAGGAGCCTGGGCTCCCTGAAGGAGGATTGATGGCTTCAGCTTCATCAACCTGGCGCCAAGATGTAGTACCAACCTCTTCCCCATCCATCCATCTTCCCCAGGATGAGAAAGGCTTGTAAATTCACAGCACCTATGATCAAGCTCTAGGGGCCTGCCCCTTCCCTCATCTCCACAAGGCACACAGACACTGACATAGGCACACACATGACCCTACTCACACCTCTTAATCACGGCTATCAAACACATGGGATTTTTCCACCACTGTAGTGGTCAAAGCTGTGGACTCTACAACCAGACGGTTTGGGTTCAAATGCTGCCTGTGATGCTGACTAGCGATGTAACTTGGGTCACCTCTCTTGGCCTCAATTTTTTTTTTACTGGTTAAATAGATATATTAGTGCCAATCTCATAGGATTGTTCTGAGGCTCAAATGATCAAAGTAAAGAACTTAAAACTGTGCCTGTAGCATATTAAATACTCAATAAATGCTATTTTATCATCTCCTCCTCCTCATGATCAAATTATAATGCATTGCTTCTCAGTAGGTTTACTCAGGAATGTTGTTTTCAACCAGAATCCAGGGACATTGTCCTATCAGGGACTTTTTCAAAATAATTTTTTTTTTCATTGAACAACCTATTTTATGCCAGACACCACAATGCTGCAATAAGCTTTGATGGATCTGTGCCTTTTTCCACTCCCCTACCCCATACCCTGACCCATTCTTTGCTCTTCCCTTGCTCATCTCTGTACCACAGGGAGGTGGTATTTCCCAAGGTCCTGCTCACCTGACTTCAGGCTGGGTGTGTCCAATGGAAGGCATGGCTGGAACACTGAAGGGCAGGAGGGAGGGGAGCTCAGGTATCCATCAACTATTGCTATGTAATAGCCAAAGTCTGGCATACCACAGTAAGCACTCCTTTCAGGCTCCCATGCCAGTGCACCTGTTGGGGTAGCTTTGCTTTGAGCTGCAGTAGCTGGGGGAACTATGCTCCATGCTTCAATTTTGCAGTTTATCTAGGGGATCTCAACTCCATATGTCTCTTTTCTTCAGGGACTAGTTGGCTACCAGGGCATATTCTTCCCATTACAACTCCAGAAGTGCAAGCGAAGAAGTCTACTGTGTAGGCAGACTTTAAGCCTCTGCTTATGTTGTGTCTGCTAATGTCCCAGCATCGATGGAGTGGGCAAGTTTCCCTTTGCTATTGATGGTTGGGGCAGGGTACATATTTTTTAGTATTAAGTTTTCTCTCACACTAAGTCTTCCTTCATTCTTCACCTTGTCTCTGCTTGGGGCCCAATCTCCTTAGTGGCTCCAGCTTCCCCTGACAGGCATGTGTTGGTTCCAGCTTCGGCTGATGTTTGGGCCCTGGGATGCCACCGCTTCTCTTGGTCCCTCCAGCTGGTGGCAGCTCTTCGCTTGTTCCAATTTCTACTTTGCCTCACTCTCTTCTGTGTTTAATTTTTCACTTTATTTATTGACAGTGAAAGCTCACACAAATTTCAGAAAGTACTAAATAATCTACAAGGAATATATATGCAGTATTAGTACTAAATAATACACAAGGACTGTGCAGTCCCCCTCTCATCCCAGCTCCCAGAGTTGGCACTGTCAGTTGGTTTTTTTGCATTTCATCCAGAAAATTTCCTAGTAACTCATATTTTAAAACTCATCACAGCCTTCCAAGAAAGGTAATCTTATTCTCAGTTTACATATAAGGAAAGTGGTCATTGTGCAAATTTGGGAAAGTTGCTGACTCTTTCTAAACCTGCATGTCCTCATGAAATATAGAAATCACAAAAGTAACTAGGTCTAAGGTCAATCAACGCATTGAGACAGTGTGCACAGAATGCTTAACAATAGGAAATGTTCCAAATGTTTGGTGAATAATAATAATAATGATAAAAGTATGGCTAGGGTAGTAATTATAATGAGTAGAAGTGGCCTCAGAACACTCACCTTCTGCATTTCCATATAAGCAGTAGCCATATTCATAGGGAAGGATTGGGGCTTCTGATAAAAATTTTGAAAGGCTCTTCACCCTCCCAGATCACTGAAGGGGACATGAAGTAGTTGTCGTCAACCCTTTTGTTGTCCAAGTACCTTGGCCTTTCCTTGGTTTGGTCAGATTCTAAAGTTCAAATAACTCCTCTTTCCAGATGCCTCCCCTGATCATTTGACCCAACACTTCTCGGCAGTACTGTATGAGCCAGCATGCACATGGGTAGCAAACTTGAAAGTGCATAAGAATTCCTGAGTGTCTCGCAGAAATGCACATTCTTGGGCCTCACCCCAACCTACTGAACCTTAAGACATCCAGGTAGGGTCCAGGTGGACATTCTTATCAAGTGCATTGGGTGATCTTCTGCAGGGATTTATAGACACAGTTGAGGCAAAGCTACCCAATCTGACTCATGTCTACTCAGTCATTCAAGAGGCAATGATGGATTGCCAACTCCTTCCTGGGCACTAAGAGAGGCAATGAAGATAGAGGTAAAAGTAAGACAAAAATCCATGTTCTCAAAGACTGGAGCATGGGGGTGAGGGGGATGGGACAGAATAGAAACAAGAGAGTTTACAATAGGGGGTGATAAATGCCACACAGAGGAAGCACAGGTCTGTGGAAGCACAGACTTGGGAACTGAGAGAGGGCTTGGTTGTTGCTTATGTTAAAGGCTGACAAGTGACTCATCCTGCACTTTGTGGAGCAGCTCTGGGGACGACCAAGGGGTTAGAGCAGGGAGGAGATGACATCGGAGACAGAGCACCTTCTATGAGACTCATATTGCTCTCTCACCTACCACAGTCATCTGCTATATTAACAGCTGTTTCTGCAGCTTAATTTCAGTTTACATTTGGGAAATGGGGCTCGTGGAAGCACTTAAGTCATGGAAGGTACGGAATAAAGCACGCACTCACAAGCATACAGACATCATAAATTGACATTGGAGATACTCTGCATTTGGTAAAAACAGGTTGCCTTAAAAAATAGGATACCATAAGGTTAAAGCCAAAAAAAAAACACGAAAAAAAAAACTGTGCACAAATACTGTATTCTCATTGGGTGTGCATTATAGTCTGCTACGGTATATGAATACTTGTTGCACAAACATGTGAATACATTGTTGATCATGAAAGCCAGGTGTCTTGTCAGAGAAAGAAGTTACAAATAAGGAAAGGAGAAAAGCAAGAATGAACTTAGTGGCATTGGATGGGAATTGGAGATCTCAGTATGAATTTATGGCTCTGACATATATACAGATATATATATAGAGAGAAGTAAATTAGATATGCATGTCTTTCCTACTGAGAGAACTTAAGCCATGTCACTGGCCTCAAACTGATCATGAGAAAACATCCGACAAACCCAAATTGAGAGACATTCTACTAAATAACTGACCGGTACCATTCAGAAATATCAAAGTCATGAAACACCAGGAAAGAATGAGGAACTCTCACAGCGTCAAGGACCCTAAGGATATAAGGCTAATCACTGCATGTGGACTGTGGGATTCTGGACTAGACTCTGGGACAGGAAAAGGAAATCTGGTGAGACTTAACCCTCTATTGTGCTAATTTCCTGATTTTGATCATTGAACGGCAGTTAAGTTGTTAGTATTAGAAAAGTAAACACTGTGTTGTTTTAGTAACTTTTCTGTAAGTCTAGTATTATTACAAAATAAAGTTTTAATGAAGGGGGTAAAGGCACTGAATCTGGTTGCTTCCTCCACAGTGTCAGGCAGACAGTAAAAATTTTACATATCAGTGGAATTGTTTTGCCAACATATTCTTAATCATTTCTCCACTTGGGGTGCTATTCTCTCATCCTCACATTTCCTGGTTCATTTTATGGCATTATGTGTGGCCATGAATTGTTTCATGTCGGTGAGAACTGTTTCTTAGTGCCATGAGCATTCCTGAGCAGGAAGTGCTAAAGAAGAAACATAGGCAGATTCTGGGATTGAGAGGCCACTGCAATGTCCTCCCACCCACAAGTGTACTGCTCTGCAGTCCCTAGGTAGGGGGCAGCAGACAACAGGGAATCATGTCTTGGAGGCTCTGAGAAGTTGGGCAGCTGGTAGGCTCCCAGGAGCTGTCCATGGTTCTGAGATGCCTCCAGTACCCTGGCCAAGGCAATGCTGTAGGTGAGTTTAGATTCCGCTGTGCATTGTTGGTTATTGACTATGACCCTCAGGCTACCAAGCACTGTGGTGAGTGTGTGTGTGTGTGTGTGTGTGTGTGTGTGTGTGTGTTCGTTCCTATTTAAAAGCCAGGCTCCAAAGAACTGAATCATTGTGAAAGGCAGAGCTGCCTCACTCCAGAGACTAGAGCCTGGAATGACTTAAGCCCCACTTAATTGACACTTTCTCCACAACAGGTTTCACAAAGCATAGATCCAACTTCGTATACAATATAATTTCCCAGGGCTGGTTAAAAATGCAATATTTAAACCTTGCCTAACCAGACCTATTAAATCTGAATCTAAGGTAAAGGTTGAGGAGAAGAAAGAGGATGAAAAATATTCATTTTTTAAAAGTTTCCCTGGTGATTCATATTCACTGAAGTTTAAAAATAATTTTATATCCAGTCTAAAGAAAGTAATATTTGTGGTGGTGGTGGGGGGGGGGGCGGTGGCGGGGAATCGCTAGAACTGCTATGCATATTTGTTTGTATCTCTTTCTTTAAGATTTTCCTTCATCCAATAGGCATTAAAATCTGCATAATATTTCATTACATGAATAAACATTAGCTTGAATACATGAATATAATTTATAAACAAATATACATGTATTTATTTATGTGTTCATTATTTCATTCAACAAGTATTTTTGAGCACTCACTAGGCTCTATTTTAGGCACCTCACATGCAGTGTTGATAAGGATTTGTCCCCATGGAGCATATTTTTTTCCTCATGGAATGTGAGGGAGGCATAGGAACAGAGATACTGATGCTCACGTATACATTTTTTAAGTTTATGGGATAATTGATTTTTAAATGTTTAGAAATCATTCATTTAGGCTTCCTAAGTATCACAATCAAGTTCACCTCATTCTTTATGAACTCAGCATAGGTCTTGGAGTCCGGCGGCCATCCTTTCGCCCTTTTGGACGGTGCTGTCTCCCAGAACTTTACTGGTCCCAGGGAGGGACGGCCCATTTCCACACTCTGCCCCAGCTCCATCTCAAAACTCTTGGCTCCACTTTCCTTCCTCAGAAAAGCAGACAGTGCGGAGTCCCTGCTGCTCTGCCGCTGTGACAATAAATGAGTGTGTTTTTCTGGAAGGAGCTGAAAAATGCAAAGTGATTCCTCTCCCAACACGCATACTTTTTTCCCTTTTAAATAAAAAATGCTGCTTTGTACTTATCTGGTGCCCTCTTCCCGGGAAGAAGAATTTATTATTAGATCGGCAACTCCCTCAAACACTGAATAAAAGAATAAAGGGGAGCTCGCCGCGCTGCATCGCCTGTCGGAGGCCTCTCGGCAGAATGTGTCAGCTCCAGCGCGTCACCATATTTTACAGTAACACTGGTGTTTTCACCGGGTGCTTTCGAGTCAGGCAAACAGAGCCCATATTTCAACCCAAACTCAATTTGCATAGCACAGATGATAACATCTCATCTTTCAAAGCTGCCTGCCCTCTTGGGATGCCTCACGCTCAGTTCAAATCCTCCTGCTCCCTATGCAAAACGATGTTTGTGTAATTAGTGGAAACAGGTCCTAAAGCCCATTGGAACTGCTGACTGTTGTAGGCTCGCAAGCAGAGTGATGTCACATCCAAGTCCCGACACAGCCGATCGGTCATGTATTGTCACCTCGTCACCACTTAGGCAACGAAGATATTCCCACATCAGGGGGGTGCAGATGGTTCAACAATTTGGCTGCAAATAGGACATTCTGCTGCTAAGAAACGATGTTGGAACAGTAAAGCTGTCGTTGTAGGATAAGGGGCAAAGGAGAGAGATTATTTGTGTGCTAGGAGAGCTCTAGACAGGAACCATCATCAGCCACTGTTTGTTGAGCACCCACTGTGCACCAGCCACTAGGCCTAAAGCAACAGAGATCCAGAGCCCTACCTCGTGGAGTTTACTGCCTGTAGGAGGCACAGACAACTCAGTCAGCAACTGTAGCAGAAAACGTGATGAGCGCTAGAGTAGAAAAGGCCTGGTACTTCTATATACAGATTTTGTAAACTAGTAATCCACACATGTAACCTATATGTTCATGTAGACTAATGTCACCCCAATAAAATCCCATATAATAATAAAAAAAAGCACAGTACTATTGGGGAAATAATTGAGGGCCTCATACCTCAAACATGGGCCTCAAAAAAGGCTTCCTATAGGGTAATATTTATACCAAGATTCAAGAGTGAGGACTAGGATTAGGGTTCTAACAGACACCTTGAGCCCAGACATGTATTTCAATCACCTCAGCATTTAAAAAATGAATAGTTTTTAAACTATTCACGATAGAATATCAAGTTCTGTACTAGACATCCAGTATATAGAACTGAACATGACCTGGTTACTGACCTTACGAACATGTAACGGAGCGTGGGGATGGACACAGAAAGGAGGTATGAGCTCAAAGCTGTGGAGAGCAGCACAGAGAAGTGAAGAGCCTCCTGCTCTAGGTTCTGTGGAGACGGTTGAGTCTGGAAAGAACGGTAGGAATCGTGAAGGTTTAAGAAGGTGCTCTCAGATCTCGCATTGTGCAGAGGTACGAAGCTGTGAGACATCCAGGAGTGTCCAGGGAATAGTGAGAAGTGAAGGGCTGCATGCGTGGGACAGGGGTGTGTCTGGTGGAGATGAGGATGGAGCGGTAGGTGGGTGCTAGGCAACACAAGCCAAATGTAAGAGCAGAGATGTACTCTTTCAAAGTGGAATTTACAAAGGATTTTATTCAAAAGAATGCCGAAATCAGATGTGCAGTTCAGAAATACCATTAGTGTTGGTTTTCTAGGGGAAGAAAGTACAAGAGATGAGCCAAGCAGCCTGGAGTCTGTTTTTGTTGTTGTTCAAATGATGGGTAATAAAGGTCAGAATTGTGGCCCTGATGTTCTTGAGAGAAGGGAAATGTTTAAAAGTTGTCTGTGGGTATATTTCTAGGTTTTGGTGTCCGATTAAATGTGAGATAAAAGAAGACAAAAATGATGGACATTCTATGTACAAGTGATCAGTGCTTCTTCAATCTGAGTATATACCAGAATCAACTGGGAGCCTTGGGAAAACATGCATGCCTGGGCTCCAGACCAAACAAATCAAAATCTCTGGGGTACAACCCAGCCACCTTGAGTTTGAGAACTCCCCTGGCGATTTTTAATGTGCTTACAATGTTCAGAATGTTCTAGACCAGGGGTCAACAAACGATGGCTCACAGACCAACTGCAGCCAGCCCACCACTTGAGATTTTTTCTTCTTTAAAAAAAATTTGTAATGTTTCTTGAGCTAGTTTGTAGAATCACATGCAGTTGTAAAAAATAACACAACAAACCTTGTATGGTTTGCCATTTTGCTTAATGATTCCATTTTGCAAAACTATAGTATAATTTCCTAACCAGGACTTGACATCAAGACAATGCACTGATCTTATTCAGATTTGTTTCAGCTGCTTATGCTCACTTCTGTGTGTTTATCAGGTGCTATCCAGTGATGGCGAACCTTTTGAGCTCGGCGTGTCAGCATTTTGAAAAACCCTAACTTAACTCTGGTGCTGTGTCACATATAGAAATGTTTTGATATTTGCAACCATAGTAAAACAAAGACTTATATTTTTGATATTTATTTTATACATTTAAATGCCATTTAACAAAGAAAAATCAACCAAAAAAAATGAGTTCGCGTGTCACCTCACCATCACTGTGCTATACAGATCCATCTCCTGTGTAGGCTTGTGTTTCAACCACCACAGTTGTCAACATAATGAACAGCTCCAACACAAAGATCCCTCATATGGCCCTTTCTATGACCACATCCACCTGCCTTCCCGTCTTGTGGCCCTAACCACTGCGAACCACTAATCTAGCCTTCATTTCTAAAATGTTGTCATGTCAAAATGTCATATAAATGGAATCACACTGAATGTAACCTTTTGGGATTGGCTTTTAAAAATTATTTTTTCTCCAGGACGAATTGCTTGGAAATTTATCCAAGTTATTTCATAAATCAATGGTTTGTTTATTTATTTATTTATTTATTTATTTATGCTGAGTAGTAGTATTCCATGGTATGTGTATACCACAATTGTTTACCCATTCACTGTTGAAGGACATCTGAAATGATTCCAGATTTTTGCTATTACAAATAAAGTTTCTATAAATCATGTAAGGTTTTAATGTGAGCAGAAGTTTTCTGTTTTCTGGTATGAATGTGCAAGAGTAAAATTGCTGGATAGTATGGTAATTGATTCTTTACTTTTACAAGAAAGTGTAAATTTGTTTTTCAGAGTGGCTGTACCATTGTACATTCCCACCAGCAATGTAGCACTGACCCAGTTTTTCTGCACAGCATTTGGTGGTGTCACTACTTTTTATTTTAGTTGTTCTGATAGGTGGGCAGTGATAGCTCATTGTGGCTTTATATTTCTTGCTGAGTGATGATGGTGAAGACCTATTCATATGCTTATTTCCCATCCGC
This sequence comes from Myotis lucifugus, assembly GCF_000147115.1. Lineage (NCBI taxonomy): Eukaryota > Metazoa > Chordata > Mammalia > Chiroptera > Vespertilionidae > Myotis > Myotis lucifugus. Next base: position 1,064,008 of record NW_005871151.1, on the reverse strand, counting down.
ATATTCTCTTTAGTGAAGTGTCTGTTCATGTACTTGCCCATTTTCTAATTAGGTTGACTTTACTGTCTGGTTTTGAGAGTTCTTTCTATATTCTACTTACTTGTACTTTGTCAATATGGCTTACAAATATTTTCTCCAACTCTGTTAAAGAGATTTTTTTAAATGTTTTTTTTATTGATTTTTAGAGAGAGAGAGAGGAAGAGAAAGAGAGACAAACATCGAAGTGAGAGTGAAACATTGATCGGCTGCCTCCTATACACCCCCTACTGGGGATTGAGCCTGCAACCTGTGCTTATGCCCTGACCCGGGAATTGGACTGAGACACACCTGCCAGGGCATTTTCTCCCACTCTGTATCTTATCTTTTTATCTCCCTCACATGGGATTTCACACAGCAAAAGGGGGGTTGTGTGTTTGTGTTTTTTTATTATTAAACCCAATTTACCAATTTTTCCATTAATGGGCTGTGTGTTTGCTATCAAAACTAAGAACTCTTTGCCTCACCTTATATATCAAAGATTTCTGCTGTTTTCTCTAAAAGTTGTATAAGTTTACACTTTACATTTAAGCCCATGATTCATTTTGAGTTATTTTTATATATGGTGTGAGACTTAGTTCAAGGTTCATGTGGCCTCTGTTGAGGATTTTTGTGTTTGTGTTCATGAGAGACGTTGGCCTGTGACCTTTTCTTGTTCTATTTGTGTATAGTTTTAGGGTCAGGTTGATACTGGCCTCATAAAATGAGTTGGGAAACGTTCCCTTCTCTTCTGTTTTTTGGAAGGCAATATGCAAAATTAATGTCACTTCATATTTAAAGGTTTGGTAGACTTCTTCAATGAAATCATCTGGTTCTGCATATTTGTTTTCCAGGAGTTTTTAATTATAAATTCCACTTCTTTAATGGTTGTAGGACTGTTCCAATTGTTAGTTTCATCTTGGATGTGTCTTGGTAGTTTGTGTTTTTTGAGAAATTGGTTCACTTATTCTAAGTTGTCAAATTTATGAGCATAAATATGTTTGCAGTATTCCTTTATTATCCTTTTCATGGCTTCATTACTGAAATTGGTGATCTGTGTCTTCTCTCATTCTCTCTCTCTCTCTCTCTCTCTCTCTCTCTCTCTCTCTCTCTCTCTCTCTGTTAGTCACCCTAGAGGTTTATGAATTTTATTGATTTTTTTGGAAACAACTTTTTGTTTCATTGATTTTCTATTATTTTCTTATTTTTAATTTCATTAAGTTCTGCTTTTATCTTTATTAATCTTTTACTTTTGCTTGCCTTTGGCTTATTTTACTCTTCTTTTTCTTTTTATGACATAAGAATTTAGGTTATTGATTAAAGATCATTCCATTTTTAATGTAAGCATTTAGTGATATTAATTTCTGTCTAATAACATTTCAGCTGCATCCCACATATATTGATATGTTGTATTTTCATTTTCATCCAGTTCTATGTATTTTTTAATAGACTTCGAGACATCTTTATTGGACCATGGATTATTTAGATGTATGTCGTTTAATTTCCACATGTTTAGAGATTTTCCTATTGCCCTTATATAACTGATTTCTAGTTAAGTACCATTATGGTCAGAGAACACACGTTGTATGGCTCAAATTCTTTTAAATTTGTTAAGTTTTACTTTATGGTCTAGGTGTGGCATCTTGGTGAATGTTCCATTGTCTCTTGAAAAAAAATGTGTATCCTGCTGTGGTTGGGTGAAGTGTTCTACATATGTCACTTAGATCCTACTGGTTGATTGTGTTGTTTAAATCTTTTATATCCTTGCTTATTTTCAACCTAGTAGTTCTACTAGTTGCTGGGGTGTTGGAGTCTCTACTAGGGGTGTTAGAGTCTCCGGCTATAACTATAGATTTGACTATTGCTCCTTTCAGCTCTATATCAATTTTTGCTTCAGGCATTTAGGAGCTCTGTTGTTTGATGTGTATACAGTTAGAATCATTATGTCTTTTATCATTATGATAAAACTAGAGGCCCGGTGCACGAATTCATGCACTGGTGAAGTCCCTCAGCCTGGCCTGCGCCCTCTCACAATCCGGGACGCCTCAGGGGATGTTGGAGAGCCGGTTTCGGCCTGATCCAGGCAGGAGGGAGCCTGATCCTGTGCATTGAGTGTCTGCCCCCTGGTGGTCAGTGTGTGTCATAGCAACTGGTCAAATGGTTGCTTAGGCTTTTATATCTATAGATATGACTATTGGTCTCTAGTAATTTTTTCCCCTGAAATCTAGTTTATCAAATATTAATAGAACAACTCCTGCTTTAAAAAATGTACATGGTATGCCTTTTCTGTTTCAACTTATTTTCAACTTACCCATGTTATTGAATTTGAAGTGCATTTCTTATAAACAACATACAGCTTAAGTCTGCCATTTAGTTGTTTGTTTTGTCTGTTTCCTCTGATTTTCTTGTCTTCTTGAGAGTTACTGGAAATGTTTTAGGATTTCATCATGGCTTATTTATAGTGTATTTGAGTGTATCTTTTTTGTATAATTTTCACAGTAATTGCTCTGGGTATTAAAATATGTGACTTAAAATTGCCAATTAGTTATCATCATTTTACTACTGCCACTGAAATATGGAAAGCCCAATTAGATTTAATTGCTCACTTTTAAATATCTTTGTCCTAAGTATCAGATGGAGTTAAAATGTTTGTTGCATTCAGTAAATATGACTTATAAAACTCATGAAGAAAAGTATCCTTATTTATGTATCTCAATTTCTGATCTTTCTTTTCTTTCTTCTTTCTTCCTGTTGCTCCAACATTCCTTCTTTTCTCTTTTCCTTTCTGTTTGAAGAACTGCCTTTAAGGGTAAGTCTACCTGAGACAAATGATTTTAATTTCATTTTATTTTAGAATGTTTTTATTTCCCTTTAATTATTGGAGGGCAGTTTCACTGGATATGGAATTAGCTATTTTCTTCATTTCGCATGGTTTCAAGTGAGAAATTCTCTTTTATTTGAATTCCACTAAGGGTAATGTGTCATTTCTATCTGGTTGCTTTTAAAATGTTTTCTTTGACTTTAGTTTTCAAATTTTTAATTTTGATGTATTTTGGTGTGGATTTCTTTGGTGTTTATCCTACTTGGAGTAACCTTAGCCTGTTGATTCATAGGTTTGTGTCTTTTGACAAATTTATGAAGTTTTCAGACATTATTTTTTTTAAATATTGTTTTAGCCCCATTCTTTTCTTCCTTTCTAAAACTCTGATGTATGAATGTTGTATCTTTGTTATTGTCCCACAGGTCTTTCCTTTTGTTTTCTAGTCCATTACATCTGTGTTGAGCAGATTGGGTGAATTCTGTTGTCCATCCTTAAGTTATTAATTCTGTCCTCTGACATATCCACTCTTCTATTAGTAAGCCCATGCTTTAAGGTTTTAAAATTTTTTCTGTTGTTTCATTCCTCAGTTTTTTAATTTCCCTTTGGTTCTCTTTAAATAACTTCTTTTTCTATGACGACATTTAAAAAAATTTTTCAAGGCAATTTATAAATGACTGTTGAAGTATTTTTATGATAGCTGCTTTAAAAATCTCTGTCCAATTTGTGCTCAAATCAGTGTTGGCATTAACTGATTGTCTTTTCTCACTCGAGTGGTGATTTTCTTGGTTCTTGGTATGGTGGGTAATTTTTAAAATTTTATCCATTTTATCTATCAATTGTGAGATATTGGATTTTATTTAAATCATTTATTTTAGCAAGCAATCACCGTGCTTTGGTTTTGCATGTGGATATTGGCCTAATCTTATGGACTCTAGTTGCAAAGTTTAATTGTAGAGACTTTGCAGTGTTGTTTTTGGTCTGACTGGTTTACCTGGTGCTACTAGAGGTCCCATTGGGTCCCTGCTGATGCTGCCTAATGGGGTGGCAGGTGTTTCCTTAGCACTGGGGAGGGGCTGCTGAGTATCTCCTTGTGAGGGAGGGCTGTGATGAGACTTTCCTACTGGTGCCCCTGGTTGCCCTGGTGTCTCTGGGCAGGTGATTTAGAGTCTCAAGCCTGTGGGTGCAAAGAGGCTTTCTGGATGGCTTCTTAGGTCTGAGTTTTCTCTGTCAGTTCTGCTGGCTTCTTATTATCTTTCAGCAGAAAAGGGGAGTCCCTGGCCCAAAAAGAAAGGAGATTTTGCCCATGTGAGGGTTAGTCCAACGTGATATTGTCAGAGCCCCTGTTGGTTGATCTGGTGGAGGAATGAATGTATGTGAGATGCCTTCTGCTATTAGGCCAACAGTAAAAACACATTATGTCTGGGTGGTCTTCCATTGAGAGGGGTTACAAGATGCCCAATCACAGTTCTGTTCCTATAATCCTGGGGTCCCGAACCTGCTTGCCTCCCTCTCGCTACCTGTCAGGGCTCTCCTCTGCTTGTCTCGTGTCATTTTCAGGGTTTATAGTTGAGCTTAGTGGGGAGGAGAAGGGAAAATCAGGCCTATATCCTTTCACCTTGGCCAGAAGTGCTACCTCCTACTTTTTAAGTGATGTTGGCACACAGCTACTCCCATTCATTTCCTATGTTTTCTATGGCTTCTTTCGTGCTACCACAGCAGGATTGAGTAACCATGACAACAGCCACCTCCCCCTTTCCACTGAGAGGTATTGAGGTGAGTGAGTGTAAAATATTTATTATCTGGCCTTTTACAGGAAAAGCTTGCCAACCCCTGGTCTAGATGATCCATTGACCAAGAGGTCATGGTTGAGAGATTTCAAACAACTAGCCAAACCCCTTGGCCAAGTATCTACTTAGGCAATATCTGCTGATCCAGACAAAGACCTGATTAATAACTGAATACTTTTCAAAGTGCTTTCACATAGGTTATCCCACTTGATCCTCACAAATTGCCCGATGAAGTGGAACATTAATGGATTAATAGTGCCGATATTGCATAAATTAGAAAAATGAGAACCTGGAAGTCCTAATGATGACTCCCTGGAATTATCCAGCTTGTAGGTGCCAAGTCAGGACTATATCTCTGACCTCATGACCCCTAGTTTAGTATATTGCACTGGCTTGCAATAAAAAGCCTAGTCCTTGCAACCCAGTGCCCTTAGAGAGCTTATGGTGTATATGCAGATATAGTGTAAGACTGCTACAACGGATGAAGAGGTCCTAAGAATGCTATGTGTGTGACATTAGCTTTATAGTAAGACCCCAATCTTGCTGTAATAGAAGTCACATAATTAAGCACTTTTTTTCTGTGCCACATACTGCACTTTGCATATGTTTATTTTCCACAATTTTCAAATGTAAAAAAGTATTCCCCTGGCCCTGCCGGTGTGGCTCAGAAGGTTGGAGCATCATCCCGTACACCAGGAGTGGGGAACCTTTTTCTGCCAAGGGCCATTTGGATATTTATAATATCATTCGAGGGCCAGATAAAATTATCAACTTAAAAATTAGCCTGCTGTATTTGGTCAAATATTTAATTAATTCATCCCTACTGCCTTGGCAGGGCCAGACCAAATGATTTTGCTGGTCTTTCATGGCCTGCGGGCCTGATGTTCCCCACCCTGCCATATACCAAAGAGTTACAGGTTTGATTCCAGGTCGGGCACATGACTAAGTTGCAGATTCAGTCCCAGGTTGCAGCACATGTGGGAGGCAGCCAATCAATGTTTCTCTCTTTCTCTCTCCCTCTCCCTTCTCACCCCCCCTTCCTCTCCCTTTTCTCCCCCTCCCTCCACCCCCACTTCCTCTCTCTCCAATCAGTAAAGCATGTCCTTGGGTGAGGATAAAAAAAAGATTTGCCTCAATACTTCTCCAAGTCAACCAACAGCTAGTAATTTTAGATTCCTGATGTTTCACAGAGCATTTTCACAATCATTATGTCCTGAATTTTCCAATACTCCTATGAGGTGGGAGTTAGTTCTCCTTTTACAGAAGAGAAATCTGGAGTTTATTGAAATAAGCTATAGCTAGAATTTGAATCCAGGTCAGTCTGGTATTTATTGCGAAATGAAACAGGCTTGCATAGGACATTAGACATAGAATGGAGCCAAGAAACGTATAATATGGAGTCCATTTTATTCCATGGTTGGGGAAACTGAGTCTTGAGGGGAAGGGGAAACCTTGTCTTAAGGCTGGAATCTCTGGGGCTACAATTTCATTTCTCTCCCTTTGTACGAGCTTTTAGACTGGTTTAAAATTCCATTAACAGTTGCTGTGGAATGAAAAAGTAAAAAATAGAAAAAGACATTGTTCTTAGGAAAGAAAGGAGAGATTAGTAGCCTTTCATTTGCTCCTTATCTCCCGCTTTCTGCTAAAGGGTATTTGAAGACAGAGTTCATTTTCTTCAAGGCGAAGGGGAGGCCTTTTCAGAGTTTCCCAGCTGGCCCAGATCACCTGGTTTCCAATTTGGGAGATGTGAGTAATTGTTTATCTAGAGATTACCAACCCATGCTCCTAACTAATCCTCAGTCCCGAGGGACCGGGGAATGTGATGTTGCATTTATTTATAGATGGGGTTGTGTGAAAGCCGGGAGCACATTTCTTCTGATAGGCGCAGGCAGTTTTCCCATCTGCTCCCAGGCGTAAGGGGGTTAGGGGGTTAGGGAAGGAGGTTCTTTCTGACTCTAAGTCTGAAGAAAAATCAGCCAGTCTGGGCTAGCTTTCTAATGGTAGTCCTGGGCAGTAGAAGTTGTGTATGTACACTTATGAACATGCCTGTTTCATGTGTGTGCATGCACTTGTATGCGCACGCGCGCGTGTGTGTGTGTCTGTGTGTGTGTGTGGATTTGAAATTTGAGATTGTGCAGAAGATGAGAGATGGAGATTTGAGGTGTGCAGAAATGTGCGCATGTGTGTGTCATGTGCCGTGATTTTGTGTATGTGTTTGCTCATGTGTGGAATGTAAGTTGTATAGATGCACTTGCTAATTTAATGTGCATGTGATCACGAGTAATATGGCACACCTGCATGAGCTGTGATCATGCTTATGTCAATCTATGCATGGGGATTTTCCTCATAAAATGATACGTTCTTCAAGAAGAAAGGAAAATTCCATTCTCTTGACCTCTCTCCTCATTTGGAACTTAGGTCTAAAGGGATATCAGTTTCATATCGAGGACAGATGGATCTGTGAAATGGATTTGAGTTTGGTCTGATGAAGGGCTTGTGCAATATCCCCGAGCCAGCATCTTGAGATAGGACTCTTTGCCCAAGAGGGGAACAGAGCCAGGAGTCAAATCAGAGCTCATGGACTTGTTCCACGTTGCCTTAGATAACCTTGGACAGAGCTATGAGGGATGAGGCAGTGGGAGGCTCATTCCCCAAAACAAGCCAGAGAGAAAGGAGGGAATTCTATCATGCATTCTCTATCTTTGGCACCCTTGTCAAAAAGCAATAGACCATAGATGTATAGCTTATTTCTGGGCTATCGATCCTATTCCATTGGTCTATATGCCTCTCATGGTATTTTGAGTACACTAGTTCTGCATAGGTGGAAACTGTTCTGGGGATACAAGCAGAGAGTGATGTGAATGCTGAGGAGGCCTTCAGAGTCTAAGGCCATCTTTCCCACCACAACTTCCTCTACAGAAGATCCCCAGCGTCTGGTCAGATCCCTCCTACAATGATCCATTGTTGGACAGCACACAAGCTCCTAGGAAGTATCCCCTCCTCCGAGACCCATTCTGCCTCTATAACTTCTACCTCTTTCTGTCCTTTGGGCTCATGAAGAGTAAATGACTCTCTTTCACTTGAAGGCAGTGTGATATAATGGAAAGAACATCAGCTTGGTCCTGAGTTTAAATTCCACCTTGTCACTGATGAGTTATGAAATCCTAGGTAAGCGATAGTCCTAAGAGCTAGTTTCTTTATGTGAAAAATAAGTGAGGACCATGCTCATGCCTCACAAGGGTTGTTGGACAGATTCAATGCAATGATTTCAAAGTGCAACCCATTTCCTAACTCATCCCAAGCCTCCTTCCCTCCAGTCTCAGTAACTGCATTGTCCTCAGTGGTTCTGCACTTCATGTTATTACAGACCCCTAGGATGCTGTTTTCCATCTTCTAGATGTGCTTCGGTTTGTTGATACTGCTTAGAAAATGTGGTGCTCAGGTGTGAACACAGGGCCACGGCTATGCTCTGAGTATCCCAGAGGGACCGGATGCTCACCTCCTTAGTAAGGAACAGCACAGCTCTGTGGATACCATGCCAGTCTGCCTCAGCTCTCCACAGACATAGCCTGCTGTTGCTATGCTGACTCATGGCACAGTTCAATCATTAAGTCATTAAGGAAGTTCATGATCTCTCCCAGTCTCCCTCATCCAGTATTTGAGCAGGTAATTTTTGAGCCTGAGGGGATTAGTACACATTTAGTCACAAGAAATGAAATACATTTCCCTTGCCAAGGCCCTGTGCAATCTGGCCCCTGCTCATGTCTCATTTCGTGCCCCTCTTCTTCTCACTTCTTTCACTCCAGTCCCTCTGTCTCTAGTTCCTGCAACTCACCAAGGCCATGCCCATCTCAGGACCCTGGTACAAGGAACTGCCTCAGCCAGGAAGCTCTCCCACTTTCACAGTTTCCCATGACTGCCTCCTCACCATGCAGGTCCTTCCCAAACTCCAAATCCAAAATCTCTAAAGAGCCTTCTCCACCTGTCTCCACTCCATTGTGTCCTACTCCATAGCACTTGGCAGAGTTGCTTCTCATCTTAGTGATGTACTTGTTTATGGTTGGTCTCCTGAACAAGGCTGTGTGCTCAGCAGAGCAACTGGAGATGCCCCTCTTCCTTGTTCATCTCTGAATGTCCAGCAGCTCACACAGTGCCTGGCATAGGGTAGACAACCAATGAATAATTTTTGAGTGAAAGAGTGCATACATGCATGAAAGAGTTTAATCCTATTGATAAATCTGATTGGGTAACGGCACTCTGATGGAACCTCTAAATTTTGGATCACTCTTATTTAGTGTGATTTACTGATGAAAATATTGATGAGGGTGGGTCCCAGGATGAGCGCACAGCAAGTGACTGAGGAACCCCCAATGTTTTGGAATGTGCTCCAGGGCACAAGGAGGATTGCATAGGATGGGTAGGATAACCCAGTGCAAATTCAGCTCCATTAAAAGAAGTACCACTATCCCAGTCTTCCCTTGGATGGAATTCTGTGAGTTCAGAAATTGACAGTGTACATTGACAACGACAATAATAATAAGCAAGTTATTTTTCAATCTCTAATATAGGGGTCTTGCTAGATTCAGCAATAAAATACTGGCAAATGTCTTAGGCCCCTAATAATCTGACTGCCAACTGGGGTTGTAGTGAAGATGAAGTGAGCATGCACACAGGAAGTGCCTAGCATCAGGTCTGGAACACGCTGCATGTTCGGCAGTGTTTATGATTCTCACTGCTACTATTCTTGCTGTTATTATTATCATCAGGTGCCTGCTACCAGGCAAACACTCTGCTGTGTGTTCACAAGGGGCCTCTCATGTATTTGTGGGGATGGAACATCTCTCTCCTGGTCCTGCTGTTCCCCTCCATGTGGGGGGACAACATTAGTGTGACACTCCCTGCCTCTCACCTTCTGCATTTTGTCTCTGCAAAGTTGAATGCTTTTCCTTTGGTGACTTGGAAAGGAGGTACAACTCATGAGTAACTCAGTCCTTTCTCTCACTCTCCTTGAGAGGAGACGACCTTCAGGGGCACGTGTGGTCTCTGCTCCCCCAGGCTGTGGTCCTCAGTGTGGCTCCCTTCCCTATTTAAGAGATCATGTCGCCTTTGCCCTTGTCTTGTTTGACTTTCCTCCAGAGCACTCATTCCATAACATTTTATGTGGTTGTTATTTTTTAAAATTCTCTAGAGGCCTTCCAGATCAGTATCTGATCGTGTGTGTGTGTGTGTGTGTGTGTGTGTGTGTGTGTGTGCACGCTGACAACATTATTCTCTATCTTCAGAGCCTAGAATGGACCCTGGAAAATAGTAGGCGCTTTATAAGTACGTGTTGAATAAAGATGGTTCTCCTCATCTCTCCTTTGTCTCTATTCAAGCGAAGAAGTGAACAGAACAAGAATAAATAAGTGAACATTCTAAACCCACGATGCTGCTCACCCACATGGTGGCCGCCCTGCACTGACATCCTCGCCACACAGCAGCCCCACCAGCCCTCATGCTGCTTCTGAGCCCAAACCAGGGAAGCTGCTGCCGCCACAGTCACAGCCACAGACACAGGCTCCGGACGCTGGTGGGAGGTGGCGTTAGGAACTGTAGACAGATGGCATATGGCACAGTCCCAGCTTGGTGAGGAGAGACATACAGCCGGAGAGAAGAGGCCCTGTTTCTTTTCTTTTGCAGAAACGTTGTAGCCAGCATGTTTGCTTCGAGGGGTTTATAGAGTAGGTCTAGGGGGGAAATAGCCATTCAAAGTGTATTGTGGTGGGTTTTTTGTTTGTCTGTTTGTTTTTTATGACAGAGAGGTATGGAGCCGTGACCTCCTGGTTCATAGGTTGATGATTAACCACTGAGCCGGGCCAAAGTGTATTGTTTTCATTTATATTCCACTCTATTTGGGATGTCACCTGATTGGTGATCTGCTTCGTCGTTTGCTTTTCCTTCACTCAGTTAGAAAATTTTTATTGAGAACATATGTGCCAACATTTTGCAAGGCACTCAGGAGGTGGGGGTAAGAAGGAAAAAAGAAAATGCCCAATCCTCCGAGGAACTCATGCTTCTCTTCTCCCCGCCTAATGGAGGCTTTTGGCCTCCTCGCTTCTCCTTTTCACTCACTTCTGTGCCCAAACTATTTGGTACCATTTTACTGCCTCCTTCCCCCCCCAGTTCCTCACACCTCTCCCTACCTAGCCCCGAAAGCTTCATTGCCCACAAAATTTGCTCAAGGACCCATGTGTATTCCAATCAGATGCTCCCATATGCGCTAATGGTACAAATACTGACACACGAACACCCTGACGTCAATGACAAAGGCAGTGTAAATGGTTCTTAGTTGTACTTGTTGTATTTCCTGAATTTATATTTTAAAAGGAGGTATCCATTTAATGTGGATGATATTTACTTTTGTTTTTATCACACTGGTCTGAATGTGGATGTTTGTTGGCCCTTACTGAGTGCTCCCTCTATCCAGGGCACCTCGTTCAGGGTTTCCATGAGGGGGAGGGAGCGCTGGAGACACAAGGCTGGGGTGGGGGGTCCAGTGGTCCCACATTAGCCCAAGCCTGACCCATGTTGCCACACATACTGAATAATTATGTTGGGGTGGGGGGTGGCACTGGAATTACTGATGGAAGCAACATCAATAGGTGAGCTCTTTTTCCTTAAATTTCTGATTAGAGAAGTTTCATTTGGAACTATGGGATGGGATTGGGGATTTTTATAGCTCAGGGAATAAATTTTTTAAAAAAATATATTTTTATTGATTTCAGAGAGCAAGGGAGAGGGAGCTAGAGATAGAAACATCAATAATGAGAGAGAATCATTGATCAACTGCCCTCCTGCATGCCCTACCCTGGGGATTGAGCCTGCAACCTGGGCATGTGCCCCAACTGGGAATCGATCTGTGACCTCCTGGTTCATAGGTTGATGCTCAATAACTGAGCCAAACCAGCTGGGCACTCAGGGAAGAAATTTTATTATTCATTCTGCGTCTTGCCTCTGACTTAGGGAGCTCAACTTCCTCAAAACAGAAAAACAATGCCTCGTGTTTAAACTTTTCACATTTCTACCAGCTTATCTCATTGAATCATAAGGCAGACATTATTATCTTTACTGTGCAGGTGTGGGGACTGTGGTTCAGAGACAAAATGGCCCAAGGTCACCGAGCTTAGAAAGCAATAGAAAGGACTTTTCCCCAACATAGGTTTTCCTGTTGCCAAGCCACCCGCTGCCTCCAGGGCTCCATCCTCAATCTTGCCCTGTCCACCCACTTCCTTTGGCAGTTCCTGCTGCATTGGCTCCAGGCAGAAGTCCTTGCTCAGCTTCTCCCTTGCCTGTTAGGGACCACGCTGGCTTCTTTCGGAGACTGGGAGCGCTCCCACCAGCGGTCACACAGCTGGAGCCGGAGGAGCCGTTTCTCCAGCTTAACTAGATGCGATGATCATAACACAATTGTTAATTCACCTCCAGAGCCCTCTAACAGCCCCTTTAGTGGAACACAGGGGCTGCCTTCCTTTTATCTTTTTAATTTTTATAAAGCAAAACGCCTACACAAAAGGGAGAACCACACTTAGATCTGCTTCGGAAATGCCTCCCAGTGTTCTCTGGCTCCTTCTTGCCCCTGGCCACGTGAGGCCAAGGCAGGGACTGATGTCTCCCTGCAGATAGGCAACCAAAATGAATACTGGATGAAAATCAAAGATGCGGGCTTGGAACTGAGTGCCGTGAAGTCAAGGCCACGGCATGTTGTCCTCCAGCCTCCACCATCGAGTTCCCAGACAGATGATGACTGATGCCTGAACTTGACCTTCTGACCCTCATATCCTACCAGGCTACCCATCCCTGAAATCCCAGGCCACTGTTTCTGATTTTAGTCCTTCTGATTCCTCCATCCTCTCCCTGCAGTGAACCTCTCAATTCCTTCTGTGTCTTCTACTGTCCCACTTCTCTCCTCCTATGATAGATGGTTTGCAAACATGGCCACAATTCCTCCCTCCTCCCTGTACTTCCCAGCCTTTCCCATTGAAAGCTGGAATCTACTTCCCCTCCCCTTGAATCTGGGCTGTCCTGTGCCTTTCTTTGATGAATAGAATAAGGCAAAGGTCACCTTGTGCCAATTCTGAGCCCAGGACTAAAGAAGTCTTGTACGTGTTTGTTCATTCCCTTGGAGCCATGCTGACCACAATGTCAGCCACCACAGGCTCTATAGCTGGGTGATGAGGAACAGAGAGCCCCACCTCCCTGGCTCCCTCGCTGAAACAATCCACCTCTGAATGCAGAGCCACTCCGACTGGCAGCAAGGGTGCAGATTCAGGAACATACCCAGCCAAGACCACA
>NW_005871151.1:1029118-1050954 GCF_000147115.1 Myotis lucifugus | reverse complement strand
GCTCCTGAGTTGGGGATTGTTTTTATGCAGCAATAGCTAAGGGGGATACGCCTCCTTTTCATACTTTTCCAAACCCTCCACTAGAGCCATTGTTCATTGATGACTGATGCAGGTCGGCTCACCTTTCAAGCTCCACTCATGCCCCCAGCACCCCTGGCCGTGGCAGCCAGGGGAACTGCTCACCCGCCTGGTCTTTCTCTGGCCACAGGGTCCAAAGAAAGAGCTGCCATTCTCTTACCGACGCCCCCTCCCTCTCAGGCCAGCAATGAGTATCTGGTCCAATTTGGCCAAAATCACAGCACTTGACTCCCCAACAGCAGTGACTATTCCAATGTGGGGAATGCACACAAGCCAACCCAGGGCAGTCAGAGTCCCTCCTGGAACTTCTCGAGTGGAGAACTAAAGGAGAGTGAGAACGTTTCTTTCCAAACTAGAAAGCGAACTGTAAAGATGTCGGCATGAGGCTGTAATTGCTCAATGTCCTCGTCAAATGGAGAAGCCAACCTGGGAGAATGAAGCTGCAAGACAGAAGTTGAATCACGAGAGGGTCACTCTGCAGATGAAGGTCGAGTCCCCGGTATCAGGCTTCCCTGACTGTGTGGACTGGGCGTGTGACCAACAATATCCTCTATCTGCCTGGCTAATTGAGTCTCAGTTGAGCCTCTGGGACTTGCAACCATAGGGTCCTGCGTGCAACCTCACCCCGCGGTCAGCAACCTTCCCTGAGCAGTGAGACCTGGGGGAACGACTTGCCTGTTGAGTAGCTTCTGGCTTCAGCTCAGTCTGGCTCAATGTGAATGAAGTTGGCACCTGGAAGCTCTTATAATTTCCCACATTTCTTTCCATGCCCCTTTTCTTTTTACTCATTCAAAAAAATAGTGGCTGTGGTGAGCAAGAGCTGTGCTGGGTATTTGATATGTGAAGACAAACCACCTGGGCTCCACCCTTGGCAAGCTCAAGATGGAGTGGGATGAGAAGGGAGTAGCTTTCCAGTTCTCTCCGGCATGATAACTACTGTGACACGGGGATTCGTAAAGCGCTGCGATAACACAGGAAAGTGTGATCCAGTTGCAAGGGTGGAGAGAGGGGCCCCTTACGGAAGGCCTCCTGGTGGAATCACATGTGCTGGGCATGACAGCGAACAGGAACTAGCCAGGTGAAGGCAGAGGTAAGAGCGATACTCTTTCCTGAACAGGGAGTGCTGGGTGGAAATGTGTGCAGGGAGTTTGGGGAAAAGCAGCAGATCAAGGTGACAGATCAGAGGGGGAGGGGCTGAAGGAGAAGGAAGCCAGAAGGTTTGTGGAACCAGGGCACAGACAGACTTGTGATCATGCGAACGAGGTCAGACTTTTTTTTTTTTTTCTGAGAACAGTGGGGAGTTGTGGAGCATTTTCAATCAAGGAGTCAGTTGGCTGGATATGTGCTTTAGGAAGATAGGTTTAACATCTGTGCAAAGAACAGATTAGAGCAGGGAGAGCCCAGGGCAGGGAGATTGGTTAGTAATCCAGGGGAGAGTCGATGAAGATCTCAGCAATTCCAGGCAGCGGCTTTTGGGCTTTGGGGATGGATAAGAGGGCAGATTAGAGAGATGTTAAAGAGGCAACAGGAATTGGAGATTGATGGGATGTGGGAGGGGAGGAGAGGGGATGGGGAAATGGAAAGGAGGGGAGGGGAGGAAAATCTCTCCTCCGAGTTGCTTTTATCAATGACAAGTTGGCCCTGAGCTGTAAGCACAGTGGGCAGTGCTGAGGACTTAGGGTCCAAATTCAACCAAACCCCTGATATAAGAAATCATTGAACAAGAACAGTCAAAGAGTCTTGGCCCCTCAAGTCCTGGCTGGTTTAGCAGCTATGAACCCCAGTATTTGTCTCCCCAGTTGCTCTGGACCGCTGAAAGTATTGCCCATCTCGGCCCATGGCACACAAATCCACAAGCTCCTTGTCTCACGCCTTCTCTTCTGTCCCGGCTGCCTTGGCAGCTCTCCAGTGCCCTCAGACAGCTGTTTCTGTAGTCATTATTGTTGCTGTTGTGGATTCAGCTTTTGTAGTTGTTCTTGGCAAGAGGGTTGGGCTGATCCAAGCTCCTCCAACTTGGATGAAAACGGGAGTTCCAACCTCCATTGCATTTAATTCAGCAACACGTCAAATGTCCACTTCAGTGCTATCGACATTTCTGTGGGGAATATAAGTGAAAATATCAAATGAGCACCTAACGTTGCCAGGCAGTTTACTCGGTGCTTTATAGAAAATATAAGTGGCGTTCTTCAGAAGTTGAGTCCAGTGGCTCTCAAGAGAGCCTGCCTGGGTTTAAATTCAGAATCTATTACCTAAACTTGGGCAACATATTTAACTACTCTATGCCTCAGGGTCCTCATCTATAAAAGGAAAGTGAAAGATCCCTCTCTTCTGGGGCCATTGTGAGAGACAGATGGCACAGTACTGTAAACTCATGGCGCAGTGTCTCACTGATGCTAACACCTAATAAATGACTGTGCTTGTTAATGTTTTCTTGTTTACACGGCACCGTAACCTGGAGACATAGTTATCACTGACCCTGTTTCACACGTGGTGAAGCCAAGGCCCAGAGAACACGATGTGAGTGTATGTGGGCATATGTGTGAACATGCATGAGAGCATGTGTGAACACATATGTATAAGTGTGTGAGAGGATGTGTATGTGTCTGAGAAGGGTATGACCAGAAAAAAAAAACCCACTTTAGCGCTAGACTGAACAAATCAAGGTAAGAGAAAGAGGCAAGCCGAAACTGGTTTGGCTCAGTGGATAGAGCGTCGGCCTGCGGACTGAAAGGTCCTAGGTTCGATTCCAGTCAAGGGCATGTACCTTGGTTGCAGGCATATCCCCAGTAGGAGATGTGCAGGAGGCAGCTGATCGATGTTTCTCTCTGATCGATGTTTCTAACTCTCCATCCCTCTCCCTTCCTCTCTGTAAAAAATCAATAAAATATATTTTTTTAAAAAAAAGAAAGAGGCAAGGGAATGACGTCAGGTTGTCATTGTGATGGACGAGGAGAAAGGGAGTGAGGGCTTGAAATAGGTTAATGATACCAGAGACAGGAAAGAGCGAATGCATAGAGAGATGCTGTGGAGGGAGAAGCAAGTGGAGTGAATGACAACTCAACTGTTGACTTTAAGATGAAGCAAAGGCGACCCTAAGATTTCACATCTAGACTACAGAAAGGAGGAAGGCGTTGATGGTTATCAGGTTTCTCTTTTTGGAAGCCGAGTTAATGAAGAAATGAGAGAATGGGATGTAGGACAGATAAGTGTTGATGAGTAAGTGCTCATCAAAGATGCAGAATGTAGGCAGCAGGTGACGAGAACAGGCCCAGGTGGTATAGCCTAGTGGGAGGTTTCCTAAAATCCGTAGAGGTAGGAGGATATAAGTTCTGTGAGAGATGCCTACTGACCAGGGGAAAAGGTGTTAAAAGAAATTCATTAAATTTTACAATTTTCTTGACTTCAACTCTAGACACTGCTTAACACCTTGGAAAACACTAGAGTAATCCCAAAGGCAAAGCACATTTGAGAAAGCGATAAGATGGAGAACGCTTCTGCCTGTATTCACCCATCCATGTATAGCAGCGGTTCTCAACCTGTGGGTCGCGCGACCCCTTTGGGGGTTGAACAACCCTTTCACAGGGGTCACCTAAGACCATCAGAAAACACATATATAATTACATATTGTTTTTGTGATTAATTACTGTGCTTTAATTATGTTCAGTTTGTAACAATGAAATTGGGGGTCACCACAACATGAGGAACTGTATTAAAGGGTCACGGCATTAGGAAGTTTGAGAACCACTGATTTATAGGTTCATCCATCTATGGATATGGTCTGCAGACCTGTTCAAGGATACGTGGGTGTTATTTGAAGCCACTAAGCAATGGAAAACAGACACGTGTAATGACTCTGATGTGTCCCCTTGGCCATCCACCCCCCACCCCTCTAGCGTGGTAGGCAGAAGTGCCACTGAGTGTTCCACTCCTTGCAGAATAAGCCACATCCCTAGGCTGTTGGCTCCAGTATCTCTCTGTTCGGAACAATCTTTGTTTCCAACAGTGAGTGGCCAGTGGCAGCTAAGAAACTGCAGAAGCAGAGAGTGGGGGGAAAGAATAGGCAGATTCCCCATGGCTTAGACTTCAGGGGAAAGGCAAAAAGTTTCCAACTCGGGTCTCAACCAAATAAATTGTTTTGTTTGCTTTTCTATCACTGTTTACAGATATCACCTAGTCTGAGATCAGAGTAACTTGTGTTTTTTCCAAACAGAACTACAGACTGAATGATCCTTGGGGCTGGGGGGTGAGGGGGAGGGGGAGTAATAGGAGTTGTGGTATCTCTTCAAGTAAGTTGGTAGACAAGACAAGATGCAATCCTTGTGAAGCAAAGTGAGGCTCCATGCAAGGTCTGCTCTGCGTGTTTGTGTGGACAGAATGTTTGATCTGGGGGTACTGGGGAGTTACGATGTGTGCCACTTCTAGAGTCATGTTGCAGTTGGCAAAGTTGAACTGTGTTTGTGGGGAATTATATGTGGCATTATCCGTGTCTAACAGTGTGTGATGGGTGGCGAAGTAGGTCATTGTGATGGGGAGAAAGTGTTTGTGAAACTGTGACTCTGGTATAAAGAGCAGGTAAGTGGGTGCAGTAGAGCATGTAGCACAGTTCTGTTTGTAGTTGTCTGTAGGAGTGATGGGTGTGGGTGGTGAGTGAATGATGATATGGGGGCAAAGGTAAATGTAATTGTTCACAAGTGTGTAGGGTGTATATGTGGGGTAATTTCAATAGAGGGGTCTGAGGTGTCATGCATTTGAGGGTAGGAGTGCAAGTTCGTGGATCCTGCTCAATGATTCTCTGTCCCTATGACATTACCTTCTTTAAATTTCCCCTTTGCACTGGTGACTATCTAAATCTTTCAAATATTATTACTTATTAGTGCAACTACCCACTGAATGTAAGCCCCATGAGAGCACAGCCCATGTCTATCTTATTCACTGATGTAACATCCATATTTTAGAACAGTGCATGGCATACGGATAAGTAAATGGATGTGGGGGTGACATGAGAGTGGGGTGTCTGTGCATAGGCGTGCATGTAAGAGACTGGAAGGGGATTTGCTATAATGGTGGAAATGAGGTTAGGTAGCTCATTTTCTGTGATTTAGTACAGGGGTGGAGTCCAGTTGGGTGGAAGTGATAGACTTCATGTGTGGTTGTGCACTGTGTATGTGTGTGTGGTGATTGTATGAGTGTGTACCTGAAGGGTCTGTGGTCGGTGGCAATGTGGTGGAGGGAGAAAGGGGAGGGGGTGTATATATGTTTCAGAAAATGCCATTTGCACTCTCCGTGGGTTCAGTGGGGTACACATTTCCAGGTGCTGACTCCCCCAGCTTCCAGGGACCTGAAGCTGTATTGGGGCTTCCTAATGAGGTGTCCCTCCTAACAGCTGGGTCTCAGGAGCCATCATTGTCTGAGATAGGGAAGAGAGAATTCTGTCTTCTTAAGTGGTCCCTCCAATGAGAAGCAGGTTTTCTTGGATACCTGTAATACCTGTAAGACGGGCTATAAAACATCAGAGCCTGAAGTCCAGGTGGCCTGGTTTGTTTGCTAGACACTACACGCATGTGTTGTGCTTGTGTGTGTGTGTGTGTGTGTGTGTGTGTGTGTGTGTGTTCTTTTAAAGAGGCAAGGCTTTACCAAGTTCAGTTCTTGTTTCTTCAACTGGAGAGGCTAAGCTTTTCTCATTGAAAGAATTTCTCTTTTGCTTGTCTTTCTAGTTTTGCTGATCAGCTGAGGGCCTGCTAGTTGCCCGCTTAGCTCTGGAATCAGAGCAGCTTGAGCACCTTCCTCCTTGCCTGAATGGCCTGCAAACCCTCCATCCCAACTTATCTTGAATTCTGTGTGTTTTCCCTGTTGGAAAAGTGCTCTGGGCACATCTGAGCTTCCAGGTTGATCCACCTTTCTTTTCCCCTCTCCCATTTCTCTGCTGTAGCCGGAGGTGCTTGATTAGCCACAGAGAACTACTGAGTTTCAATGGTAGTATAACGCTGAAATGTGATCTGGGAAAAATGTTTTCCTGGAAATCTTCCTAGATGGTTTGACCTAAAATTTCTAGGTGGCAGACACTGAAAAAGGCACCTTCCATGTCCTCATTTTTTAAACCTCTTATGCAAAAGGCATTGTCTTATAAACTGAAAGTGGGATAGGAAGTGACGGAGAGAAATTCTAAGGAAAACTAAATACAAAATTTATGCCTAGTTTAGGAGAAAGGGTTCTTGGGAAAGAAGCACTCAAAAGACAAAGTTGAACCATTAACATCATGGTGACCATCATCCTCATCCTTATCAACAGCCCTGTAAGATGTGAATCATCAGTCTCTCTTCTTCTGGTCTCAAATCCATATTAAAAGGGCAAAAGATATTGATCCACCCTAAGTCTTGATACCTTCGATGTGAGTTTTATAGAAGAGAAACTTGATGCCTGAGATCATTCAACTCCCTGGTCTAACCTTGGATCAAACCCAACCCTTCCTCTATCCAGTCAGCGCTCACCATGCCCACTATCTCAGGTGCAAATTCATCCTCTAGGGCAGCGCTTCTCAACCTGTGGGTCGCGACCCCTTTGGGGGGTCGAACGACCTTTTCACAGGGGTCGCCTAAGACCATCGGAAAACACATATATAATTACGTATTGTTTTTGTGATTAATCACTATGCCTTAATTATGTTCAATTTGTAACAATGAAATTGGGGGTCACCACAACATGAGGAACTGTATTAAAGGGTCGCGGCATTAGGAAGGTTGAGAACCACTGCTCTAGGGCATGCCCATGGTGCCAGGCTCTGTGAACTGGGGATACAGAGATGGGTAGGAGATACAGAGCTTGTCTCTGACCACAGGTGGCTCACAGTCCAGCAGGAGAGGCAAGGTGTGGCAGAGATGAGTCTGGTGCAGGGTGAAGGGTGGCCGTGGGAGGGTTAATAAGAGAGAGACTCTGGAGCTGAGCCGTGGAGGGCAGTGCAGGGAGGTCCCAAGAGAATAGAGGGTTACAAACAGGGATGGTGTTCGCAGCTGTGCTCTGTGGCTTAGACACTACACACATTCTAACCTCCAGGTCTTCACAGATGCATTTCTATTAGAAATGCCTGCCTCCTCTTCCCCACCGACCCAAGTCCTGACTGCCCTGCAGGAACCAGACCTGATCTCAGCTTTTCCCTGCGACTTCCCAGACCACTAGAACCCATCTCCTCTCTCTCCTCCCCAAACTCTGCAGTCTGTTCCAGACCAGCGTGCTCATTGTTATTTTTGGGATCTTGTTTTTCTACTAAAGAAGAAAACTCTGAGAGCAGGAGGTCCAGTTCATCCCTCGGAACCATAACCTGGCAAGGCTAGGCGGTCAGGAGGCCAGCACCATGCAGTGTTTAAGAAAGATCACATTCTAAAAGCTGGACTCTGAGAGTCTAAACTATGAGGACTCTTGTGCTTAACCTGTGTGTAACCTTCAGAAAGTTATTTAAGTTGTCTGTGTCTTGGCTTGCTCATCTGTAAATGGGAATGATGAAGTAGGTTTATTGCCAGAATTAAGTAAGTTCATAAGTATAAGGCCTTTGGAATAGTACCTGAGTAGTGGTAAGAACTAAATAAATGGTGCCCATTATGATGTTCTGATTCAACCAACCCCTCCACTCTTGTATAGATGAAGAGACACAGAAAGGAGAAGTAACCTTTCTAAGGTCACACAGCTAGTGAGCGGCAGAGCTGGAACCAGAACTCAAGTGTCCTAACTCCCAGCCAGGGCACTTCGTGGGATCACACCACTTCTTGGTCTTCCCACAGACCTGAGCCCACACCTTAGCTGGCAGCTCCATATGTGTTTGTCCAGTAACTGACTGGCCATTGAACCCAGCCAGCAGTCTCCAGAAGAGCTGGCTGGGTGTGAAAAGAGAAGAGCTAAACTGATCCAACTAGAAATGTTCACCTGTAGAACCTCTAACCCATACTTCAGAGAAGACATGGCGTCTGCGCTGGGAGAAAGGAGAGGCAAGGTGATTGAAAATGCATGCTCTTGGGTCGGGCTTACAAGCTCCACCTTCCTCTCTCCCCATCTCCTATTATGACCTGGAGGCAGCTTGGTGTATGCCAGCCTAAGAAGCAGCTCCATTTAAAAGCCATTAGCTTTTTAATTGCAGAGAGATTGCTCTCCTGCTGCCTGGCTGCAGGCTCTCACTTAGTCCCAGGTACCTGGGAACGGATGTTTCAGGCAGGCAGGCAGTCAGCCAGCCAGCCAGCCATGCCCCATGCCCCGCAGAGCGGAGCTGGCCTGCTGCTCTCCCTAACCCTGCCCGGGTCCTCTCTTTACCTGAAGGATCTTCTCCTGACTCAGTTATGCAGATCAGAGGCTAGGGAGGCAGGCTATTCCTTCCTCTACCACGCACTTGCTGTGTGACCTTGGACAAGTTCATGGGATGCCCTGGCTGATGTTTCTTCACACCAGTAAATGCCATTTACTGAATGTCTCTCATGCATTCCATTCAGGCCCCTCCTAACTCATCTAACAACTCAGTAGAGAAGTTTTATTATCCATTTCCTATGCAAGCAGGCTCAGAGAGGCCCAGTGACTTGCTCAAGGCCACTACTTCATATGCAGGGGAGCCGGGCTCAGAGCAATGTTGTAGAGAGGGACGAGCTGGAAATAACCTCCTATGGGTCCAGATTCTGCCAGTACCTATGGGGCGTCCTTGAGAAAGTTCTTTCTGTCAAGTAACAAAATCGTTTATATGAAAAACGGCTTTATGTTTACTATTCTGGGATGTCGTTATTTCCAAACATGCCTACACATCTGACGCGCCACCAGAAGCTCGATTGAAAACAGATTCCTAAACCTTCCTCCAAGCATTTCTGATCTCTGTGGAGCGGGCCTGGGAGTCTGGAGTTGAGCAAACTCATGTCTGACACTTGGAAAAACATGTCAGTTCTGTGGCTCTCACATTCCAGGAGCCGGTGCCTGTGTTAGTCAAGTGTGGCAGGGTAAAGGAGTAACAGACAAATCCCAAACTGTGCTGTGTGTCCTCACACAACAAGTGTGGTTTTTGTTCCTATAACATCTTTTGTCAGTGTGGGTGTCTCTCCAGAGTAGCTGTCCTCCATGTGGTGGCTTCTACCCAGGCCTTGACCTATGGCACCTTCATGGTCTACTCCTTTTTCCTTCATGTGCTTCTATGATGCTCCCTGGCCAGGGATCAAGTTATTGTTCATCATCCCTTTGAACTCTTTTTCTCCTGAAAATGTCCCTCATCTTTCTCCATGTCCATTATGTACCACTCTCCTTTCTCCTTGAAGGTCGTACATTCACACATGGCCAGAAGGACCTGAGCTTTGGTGAAGGGCTTGGCTTGCACCAATCTATGCACCTTCTTACGGCACACACTCTGTGGGCAACTGTAAAATTTGTCTCTAAAGTAGGTTTGGACTTGAAGTCTGGGCAGAGTCTCCTCAAACATCAAGATACATGAAATATGCACCTCCACTGTGCCAAGCTGGGGCCTGGGGAAACCAACATGGAGGGGACATGGTTCAGCATTTGAGTAGTTTAGTCAAAGAGAAGAGCTTGGGGATCACCGTTGATATTGGCCTCCTTTCTGTCCTTCACATCTGCCTGGCGCCTTTTGCATTTGCTCTTTCATCTCCCTGAAATAATCCAACTATTAGTCATTGAATGGTTGACTCCTTTTTCCTTCACATCTCAGTTCATATGTCATCTCCTAGACAGACCTTTTCTGGTCACCAAACCCCAGATAATCTCAGTCAGACCAGAGCTATTTGTTTTCTCCATAACACTTATTTGAAACCTTGGAAAGATCTCATGTGTTTATATTTTTGCTCCATAGCAGCCCCCATCCCTCTAACCACCCCCCAACAGAATGTAAGCTCCTCTAGGGCAAGGATCCTGTCTTTCTTGCTCAGCTCAGTATATATATTTGAAACCTAAAACAACGCTAGTATCTTGATAAATATTTGAGTGAATCAATTGATTAAAGAATTACTACTTGCCAAGCACATTCACTCATAAACAGCAATATCATTTTTTTAGGAGGATAATATAGTACATATATCCCTATTATATGAGGTGAGCTGACTTGATGGGTGTAAATGGAATACAGCTCAGTTCTTTCTCCCACTGGCCTACAAGCCTATGCTGTGGGTTAGCTCTCACCCTGACCCTGGAGGGAATCTTATGAAAGCTGTTGAAGTTCCTTTCATTCTCAAGAATAATTTCATTTTGACAATGAAGCTCTCTAATGCAATGTAATATTTTAGTTTGAACCATGAGAAATTGCCAATATGTATAATTTTTGATCTATGTAAATGACAATTTTACCTGGTTCAAACTAGTAATGCAGTGTAAAGCCAAAGATAATTCCAATTTAAGCTCACCCCCTCCCTCAGCTTGGGAACTGGCCCCCAGTGGGCACATAGGGTGTGATTGACTCCCGGTCTTTCTGTTGACCACTTTCTGCTCCACTGGCAACCTGCTGCTTCTGACACCTTTAGGATCAGCCCAGATGAAGAGGGGATCAGGGTCAAGGGGCATGGTTTTATGTGGCTGATGCTGTTGGAAGCTCGTGTTGGGCTTCAGGCTTGGTGAACAGTTAAAACTGACTTTTCGTTCTTGGACCGTTTTTGTGTGTTTTCCTTGTGATCTTCAAGCAGGGCAATTCCTCACTGAAATCAATGCATCTCTACGGGACAACCCTGGGATTCTGGCACTCCACGCTCTCACTGGGTGCCTCCAGGTGTCCTGGTGCACAAATCCTTCCATGATGCTCCAGGGGAGTCCCCTTTGTTGTGGCTGATATCTACCCAAGAAAGTGTACACCTCTGCTCACTGGATAGAACTCTACTCACAGTCAAGTCACAGTCTCTCCGACCAACCCTAATGTTTCCTCAATTCCTAGGGACACAGGTGAAGTCTGCTGTGTGATCCCATTAACCTTCTGTCATCTCATTTGATGTCAACAGGTATAGCCCCTCCCCTCCATCTGGAGAAAGAGGAAGGGAGACCTACGGCACTGCAACAGCTCTCTCTGTAGGACTCTGCTCTACAAATACCTCCAAGTCAACATTTTTACAGGCTGGAGGTAAGTGATTTTGCTGGCAGAACTAGCTTTACCACATCCTTTTCATATCTTGTATGGGGGACCTGATACCTCCTTTTAAGATATAGGGGTACCTATCACCTATTATACTTTGGGTCCTCCGTTGAAATGAGACAACCAGAAGAGCTACCTTTGACAACCGGTTTCATTCATATACAATTGTTGATCATGCCCTGCCTTGATTACACACAGCTGTTGATCAAAGCCCGCCTTCCCACTTATTATATTTCAGAAATGCAGGCATAGCACAGGCAATTCTGCAAAGCACAACTGTTTCTGAGCCCATTAGGTGAAGATTCAGGAAGTAGCTTGGCAGCCTGTTAGAAGGTGTTGGTCAGCTTGGCCTTTGGAAAAGACGGATTGAAAGAGCAATGAATGATCAGGACTTCAAGGGGGGCCGTCAGAGTCAGTGTGCTGCTAGGAAAGGTGACCCAAAAGTGTATTGACTGGCCAGCCACTCACAGCAAAGGATTATTTAAACATGGCAGCTGCTGACAGAGTCTGATGACAATCAAACCTCATATCTACTTTTTAAATGATAATGCACAAAGAATCCAGACCCCGTGAGGACCAGTGAATGGCACAGGGAAGTTCTAGGATTCCTGAGTTTTCCACTGGCAGGTGGATGATGTATTATATTTGCTTAGAGTTCAAGTTTTGGAGTCAAATAGACCCAGGTCTGAATTTCTGCTCCCCGCTTTACAAACTGGATGTCATTGGTCAAATTTTCCTCATCTGCAAACCAGAATTTATAGAGTTTATGTGAACATTGAACAAAGCATGATATTAACAGTTCCTTGGATACATTCAATCCTTCATATGTATTAACTATTATCACCATATAGTTATTATTGCTAATGCTGCTGGTGGAAATGGTGTTCTTTCATGGGATTATGAGGAAAGCATTTCCTGGACCCACACATAGGAGACTGTGGTGTGGCAATAGAAGGCTGCCCCTGGGTTTCCAATTTCCACTTCTCCTTCCCTCTCACCATGAAAAAAAAAAGGCCAATCTTGTCCTTAGTAAGGCCAAAACGAAGGCCAAGGTCCAGACTTTCTGTTTAAT
The DNA here is from genome assembly GCF_000147115.1 of Myotis lucifugus. Lineage (NCBI taxonomy): Eukaryota > Metazoa > Chordata > Mammalia > Chiroptera > Vespertilionidae > Myotis > Myotis lucifugus. The sequence goes on along the minus strand of NW_005871151.1, from coordinate 1,038,718 downwards.
ATTAGAGCTTAGTCCTTTGGAACCCATGTGGTCTGCTGTGGGCCCACGTGGTTGCAAGACCCACATGGTTGTGTGGGAGAGAGAGAGAGAGAGAGAGAGAGAGAGAGAGAGAGAGAGAGAGAGAGAGAGAGAGAGAGAGAGGAGAGAAAGAAAACAAGCAATCTTCTTTGTTCCCCTGCAGTTATATTATCTTAGACTTGGGAAAGACCAAGAGCTTTTTCAAAATAGCCAATCAGCTTTCCAAGCCTTGGGCTTCTGATGGGCCCACCAATGATCCCTTTCCCAGGTTAGACTGACAGGCCTCCATGGTCAAGCACCCCCCACCCCCACCCCGTGCCATTTGACATCTATTGCACATGTGCTTGCCTCCCCTGCTCCTCCCACAATCCAGTACAGAGGGGGACAGGCAGGGGTGTGAATCCTTGGTGGGGCAATGCTTCGATCCCCTGGAGTGTGTGAAGCGATAGCTTCCTGGTGAAGCAAACAGGCTCATGGTCCCCAGTCTAATTCCCTTTACTTCCTTCTTTATTAATAACCAGCTAACTACCTACACTGACACTAACATTGTGATTGTGAGCCAAGAGTCAACCTACCTGAGTTTGAATCCTACTCTGCAACTTACCAGCTATGTGGCCTTGTCCATAAAATGTGGTGCAATAACACGTTCTGAAGGGTTGTGGAAAGTGTTAACCTGAGTTAATGAATGTAAAGCACATAGAACAATACCTAGAATATAGAAGACTCCAGCAGTTGTTAGCTGTTACTATTATTTCTGAGGCCCTCTTCGTATTCTTTTCCCCTGGAATTCCATAGATTGGAAAATGTGGTCTATTCAATCATGTAAGAAATGCTTAACTTCTCTCTCCCACCATTTCCTTGAAACAGATCAAAGACATTCATGGTGGCAAGTTGGGATTTCTGAATAGAAAGGGGCAGGGGGAAGGGACCCAGCAGTGTCATCAGACTAGTTCCAGTAAAAGCAAAAACTTTGGGCACTTTTGTTAACCAATGAAGTATTATTCTTCTCATTGCCTTTTGAAAATGTTTGAAACAACCCTAAACTTAGAGAAAAAAATGACAAACCCAGAATAGACACCTTTTTCCCTAAACCATTTGAGAATAAGTAACCTAATGTTCAATTACCCCAGGATACTTTAATGTATATTCCCCACAAGCAATGACATTCTCCTTCATAACCATAACCCAGCCCTCAAATCAGGGAGTTAGCATTAATACATCATCACCATCCACTCCACAGTCCCATACGTATTTCTCCAGTCATCTCATAATTTCCCTTATGGCTAAAGGACTCAGTCATAAATCATGCAATGGACCTAGTTTTATGTGATTTTTGTCTCTTGCAGTCATTTCTTAGTTTTTCTTTGACTTTCATGACCTTGACTCTCTTAAAGAATACAGGCCATTTATTTTGTAGAATGTCTCTCAATTTGGTTTTATATTTCCCTATGATTAGATTCAAGTTCTGCATCCTTGACAGATGTATTGCCGAAGTGATGCTGTGTTCTCCCCACAATGTCCCATCGGGTGGTGGGCGCTCCTATTCCTTTACTTTGATCTTTTGATAAAGGTGGTGTCTGCCAGGCTTCTCCACTGTAAAATCATTTCTCTTCATCTTGTAATACTTTGGATACTATGTAAATATGCCACTGTCATCAAACGTCTAAGTTATTTCTTTCAGTATGGGTTCGTGGTTCTCTATTTTATTCAGTGTGTTCAAATCTGTTCCTATCATTTCTTTGGTTACTCAAGTTGTCCCCAGTTTGGCCAGTGGGGTTCCATTCTAGCTGGGTTTTATGTCCCTTTAACATGCTCCTATTATTTCTCTCTGCCACAAGATGTTCCAGTATCATCTTGTACTTTCCCTGCCCCACCCTTGAAATTGGCCATTTCCAAGGAGTTCTGGTTTCTTTTAGTGGAGAACAGTATTAAGAAACCAAGACATGATGCCCGGCCGGTGTGGCTCGGTGTTTCAGTGTTGACCTATGAGCCAGGAGGTCATGGTTCAATTCCCAGTCAGGGCATATACCTGGGTTGTAGGCTCGATCCCCAGTGTGGGGTGTTCAGGAGGCAGCCAATCAATGATTCTCTCTCATCAGTGATGTTTCTCTCTCTCCCTCTCCCTTCCTCTCTGAAATCAATAAAAATATATTTAAAAAAGAAAAAAAGAAACCAAGACATGAGTTCTAGGTGTGCTTGTTGGTGTTGGAATGTCACTGCTCCGAGATCCTCTCGGTTTGCAGGGCCAGGGAATGTATGTGTATACAGTGACATATATACATTTAGTTCTGTCTATATAGAAAACCATGCATTCATTCCAATTGTATTGCCATGCTACAGTTTTCCTTTTTATTTTCTGCCTTTCCATAGTTGCACCTCCCAGCTCCAAATGGTTCCCACCATCCCCACTTTATTTACTTATTCCAGGGGTGGGAACCTTTTTTTTGCCAAGGCCCATTTGGATATTTATGATATCATTCAAGGGCCATACAAAATTATCAACTTAAAAATGAGCCTGCTATATTTGGTCAAATATTTAATTAACTCACCTCTAATGCCTTGGCAGGGCCAGACCAAATGATTTTGAGGACTTTATATGGCCCACGGGCCAGAAATTCTCCACCCCTGATTATTCTATCAATACCTTGTATATGACCAATCTCCCATCTCCACTCCCCACCCCCCAGAACAGATGCCCCCCTTCTCCATTTGAATTCCAACACCCCAGGGTGAGGGGAAGCATACCATATGGACAGCCTCCTTGCCCTGCTGGGTCTTCAGTACCCCTTCACTGGGCTGCCCCTCCCCCCCCATATGGATATACACTGGAGGATGCCCCCTCTCAGCTACACCCTCTCTTTGTTCCTGCTCTGACTCTCCACTATAAGCCCATTCCACACCCATGACCCTCCCCACACACTGCCCTTCCTGGGAGCTGTGCTCTTCACTCTGCTCAGGCGCTGACCTCCCCACCTGAATGGACACCCTTCCACCCCGCCTGGGCCATGAGGGCTGCTCCTCTTTGTGATGTCCCCATACCGCACTTGGGATGACTCTCCCCTGAGATGGACAAACTGCCTGCACGCTCCAGGCGGACAGTTCACATCATGTGGACCCTTCACCTGCACGCCCCCCTCACCTGCTGGGGCTCAGGCTAGTCTGCCAGGGCAGCCCTCACATGTGGCCTTCCCCTGCTCCCTGGGCTTGGCCCTGCCCTCTGTAGATGCAAATGCCAGCCCTCTTTTATCCCACCTGATAGATGCAGGACTGAATCATTCAGCAAAGAAAAAGAAAGCAAGGGGAGGGGAGGGAAGAAGAATGGAACAATATTTGAGGATAAAATTGATCTTCAACAACTAACTCTGTTTTCATAAATATGTCCATAAATTAATAAAAAGGCTAGATTCTCTAAGAGTTTTGAGAAGTATCATTTAAAAGAAAATTTTAGACTTTAAAAAAGAGTTATTTCAAAATATTTTCGCCCTAACCAGTTTGGCTCAGTGAATAGAGCGTCAGCCTGCGGACTGAATGGTCCCAAGTTCGATTCTGGTCAAGGGCATGTATCTGGTTGCGGGTACATCTCCAGTAGCGGGTGTGCAGGAGGCAGCTGATGAATGTTTCTCTCTCATCGATGTTTCTAACTATCTCTCTCCCTTCCTCTCTGTAAAAAATCAATAAAATATATTTTTTTAAAAATATTTTCATGCAGGCAGTGTTTTCACATATGGGGAGGTCATCTATGTCTATCGCTTCATCTTTTAGATGGGATTACAGTCCTATCCCAACCACTGTGGCAGGGGTGCGGTAAGAATCGAGTGAGATAATAAATGTGAAGTCACCTCAAGCTGCAAAGTGCTATCTAAGGGGAAAGAAGAAAATGCCCAAGAGGATGCCTCCATTGTCCACACACACAGGGACTGTGTTATTCCAGGGACGACCATGACTGTTCTCTAAGAAAAAAGTTAGGGCCCCAATACATCTTTCTTCTCTTCCTTCCTTCCTTCCTTCCTTTCTTTCTTCCTTCCTTCCTTCCTTCCTTCCTTCCTTCCTTCCTTCCTTCCTTCCTTCCTTCCTTCCTTCCTTCCTTTCTCTCTCTCTCTCTCTCTCTCTCTCTCTCTCTCTCTCTCTCTCTCTCTCTCCTGTCTTTGATGCTCCCCCAAGATATAGCAGGATCAAGGTCAGCATCCCCCATCAAAGAAGAAGAGTGGGAAGGATTGCCTTATTCTCAGCTATTTTATGGGACCTAACTTTTAGCCAAACCACCCATAATAGTAAAATATAATTTTTCTCTATCATTTGAGAATCTAACTTATCATTTGTAATAGTTGGGGTAGTCACCAATTCTTCATTCTACACATTGCGAAGGTGCATCTGTATGAGGCCTCTAAGGTGGCCCACAATGAACCACGCCTGTGGGTATTGATGTGTTAGCCCACTCAATGCCTGAGTATGAGCTGGACGTATTTATTCTCCGCTAATGAACAGAATAGAGGTGAAGGATTAGATACCACTTCCGATCCCAGAGGCCATGAAGACTGTGCCTTGATCACTCTGAGGGAAGCCAGCAGCCCTTTTGTGGGGCCACATGAGGATGTGAAGTCCACCAGCAGCCACACAAGTGAGCCTGTGGTCCCACCCAACACTTTGACTGCAGTCGTGTGAGGGACCCCGAGCCAGTGGCACCCGGCTAAGGTGGACTCCTGTACTCAGAGTCCTCACCCACAGGAACTAGGAGCTAGCAAATGTTTCTTGTCTTAAACTACAAGTTGGCTGGGGGGTGGGATGTGGGCACAGGTGTGTGTAATGTTTTGTATAGCAATGGATACCTAACACAGCAACAGTATGGAATGTCTCTGGTATTTGTGAATTGTCTCTAAAAATGGTCTCAGGTTTTGTACCCCGTCTTCTGCAGTCACATGAGTGAGTGATTCTATCAGGACAGCAGTTACCAGCCACAGAGCAAAACACCCCTGGAGACTGGTTACTGACCTAGGAGAACCCTGGAGACCAACGCCCAGCTCTCTCAGAGATGAGTAAGCAGATTCTGAGAGGAGGGAGATCTTCCAAGCTCGCTGGTTGTAGGGTGGGGATTAGTTTGGTCTTGTCACTTCCAGATTGACGTAGCCTCTCAGTGTTCTAGTTTTCAGGGCAATGAGGCAGAATCTCCGATCAGAAACTCCTAGGTGACATTCAGAGTGTTGGCACTGCATTATTTTCCTGTTGTTTTTGTAATGCATAACCACAAGCATAGTGGTTTAAAACAGCACAAATGTACTGTGTTATAGTTCTAGATGTCAGAAGTCTAAAATGAGTCCCCCTGGCTGAAATCAAGGCGGAATCTTTTTAAAATCCTGATTTCTGGGCCTCATCCTCCGGAAATTCTGTTTCTTTGTTACTAATGTTGTGGCCCCACCCCATAACAAAGAAACAGAATTTCCAGAGGATGAGGCCCGGAAATCAGGATTTTAAAAAGATTCCCAGGTGATTCTAAGGTGCAGCCAAGGTTGAGAACCACTGCTCTAGGGAAATGTATTCACTTGCCTTTTCCGGCTTCTACCGTTGCCCACATTCCTTAGCTCTTGCCCCACTTCCATCTTTAAGGCCGACAGCAGCTGAGTCTCTCACGGTGTGTCACTGTGTTTTATCTTCTGCCTCCCTCTTCTGCATTGAAAAACCATTGTGGGTACATCATCAGGTCTACCTGGATAACCCAGGATAACTGACCCACCTCAAGGTCAGCTAAATTTGCAACCTTAATTCTTTGGCATGTCTGGTAACATCACAGGTATTTGGATGTAGCCATCTTTGGAGTTGGGGGGGGGGCATTATTCTGCCTACCACAGGCATCCTTCCTCTACCTCCCCTGGCACCTTATTGATTGTGATGGACATGTAACATCCTTATTCACCAAATATATATGCCCTTCCCTCTCTGCCTTTGAGTTACACCTTCAACCTGCCTCTTCAGGATCCATTACCTTGGGGATAAGCTATTGACCTAGTGTAGTGGTCGGCAAACTCATTAATCAACAGAGCCAAATATCAACAGTACAACGATTGAAATTTCTTTTGAGAGCCAAATATTTTAAACTTAAATTATATAGGTAGGTACATTGTTATTAACTTAATTAGGGTACTCCTAAGGCTTAGGAAGAGCCACACTCAAGGGGCCAAAGAGCCGCATGTGGCTCGCGAGCCGCAGTTTGCCGACCACTGACCTAGTGTATAAGTAGGTCTTCACTATGAGCATTTCCAGCCTCAGGTACTGAGTCAATAGGTGGTAAATGGCACAATGGGACTTTTATGAAGATGGAGATCAGCACTTGGAGACTGAAGGGCATGATGGCATGCGCATCAGCTCTGTGGGCAATGGCTGATGCCTCATGTGTGGGGATAGCCACATGTCCGCTCACCCCAAGGTCACGCCATGTCTTTATTTTCTGTGGCATCTTTGTTACTGGCTGAAGCTCACTGGGCTTGTGAGATGAAGTATGAGATAAGAGAGGTAGAAGAAAATTTTCTTGTTTAGGTGCATAATTCATGAAGTCTGAACATTAATATTAATGATCCTGTCCACCAGAGTCAGGCAAATGAAATATGCAAAGGAAGATAAACTTGGGAGCTCGGAAACTGTAGGTCTTTCAGGGCTTAGTTCCCCTGAGGGTGTAGCTATAAAAGTGTAGCCAGCTTTGTAGAGCAAATTATAGCTTGCTAAGAACCTTGACATTTATTCGTTTGTGTTTTGCTCCCAATAACCCCATGAAGTAGAGGAGACAGGGAGAAGCTTCCATTTTATGGATGGGGAACGTGAGGCCTCACCAAAGTCCCATAGTTTGACCGAGGAGGAGCTCGAGCCGGAAGTCAGGTGACCTGATTCCAAATCTCACATTCCCTCCTCCACCTCACTCTGCTATGTTAGTGGTGACATGATACAATTAGGATGACACACAGAGCCCTCTTACTGTTAAATAAAGTAACAAGTCAAAGCCACTGTGCCAAGAACATTTTATAGCCTCTCTGTCTTGTAAAACCTCTGTGTCTAGAAAATGAGATATAAGTAGGGCTCATTACATAAGTTTCTTGGGTGATTAGATGAAATAATGTACAAAGAAAAGTCAACACAGTGCCCGAAAATAGAAAGCAATCAGTGAATGGCAGTTATTACAAGAACTAAGTAGCTATAGAAGATGGGGTTTCAGGCGAAATAACCTTCATTTACTCATTCATTTATTCATTCAGCACGTGTTTATTGAACTTTTAAATAGCTCTATTGGGGTATAATTGATATACAAAATACTACACACACTTAATGTATACAATTTGATGAGTTTGGACATATGTGTATACCCATGAAGCCATCACCACAATCCAGGTAATAGAGACATCCATGACCTCTAAAATTTTCTTGACTTACCTTAGCCCCTTTCTTGTGATGAGAATATTTAACATGAGTATTAACTGCAGAGCTTCTGCCATATACCACACACCTGCTCTGAACACTGGGGTTACAACAGTGAACAAAAGAGACAAAGACCCTTCTCTTCTACCTTTCAGTGCAAGGGGTTGACAATTAACAAGTAAGAATGGTAGTCAACTGGTAATCTAATGGAGATGAACAAGGCTGATTAGGGTAAACCCAGAGTACCAAGAGGGTCCTAAGGCTCTCTGAGGAGCTGACTTTGACCCGCATGAAGTAAGGAGTGACCATAAGGCTCTCTTGGAGAAGAACAGTCTAGACATGGACAACAGCACATTACCCGTTCCTAAGACGAGAGGTGTGTAGGAACTCAGAACCCTGGCTTCCATCTTGGAGGTTTTTAGTAAAGCTCAAACTCAAGGTAGCACATGCTTCCATTCCCCACCCCATCCCGGAGTCTGCTGGAATTCACTTCCCAAGGCCCTGCAGAAAGGTTCCCAGTGGCAGGTAGAATTGCACCTTTCACACCTTGTTCCAGGGCACTGCCTTTTTATCATGAAGCTGGATAACTGAGTTCTCAACCAAACCCACATCCTGTCAACTGAAAAAGCCCTCCTACATCTTTATCATGGCGTCATTGCACTCTAACTACCTGTTTATTTACTTCAACAAATATTTAGTGAGCATCTACTATGTACTGGCACAGTTCCAAGCATGTATATACAATCATTTATCCATCTCTGTTTAGTTTCTGGAAGGCAAAGATTGTGACTTCTTATGGTATCCCCAGTACCTTAACCAATAAAGAAATTTAAAAGCTGGGAAAAAAAAGAATGTTTACTCCCACACACAAAAAAAGCGTGAGTTTAAGAGATATTTGGTGAATTAAACTAAAACCTAATGCCTTTCTTATATTTCATCTCTCCCTACCTTTTCATACAAATAATGTTCAGTCTCTTATATTTTACCTCATTGATGTTCATAAGGTACTCTTTTCAGCATTATTGATATTAATTGAATTGATCATAGTCTATATGCCCAGAAAAATAGGAGCAGTCATATTAATTATATTTCCTTCTGTACATTTGCATCTTCCTCCTCCTCTTTTGTGTAAATTATCTCATTGCAAATTAAGAGACTTAAAAATATTTATTTATGCCTTGGCCAGGTAGCTCAGCTGGTTGGAGCATCATCCTGTCCACCAGAAAGGTTGCAGGTTCAATTTCCAGTCAGGGCACATGCCTAGGTTGTGGGTTCAATCCCCAGTCAGAGTGTGTATAGGAGGCAACCGATCAATGTTTCTCCCTCTCTCTCCCTTCCTCTGTCTCTAAAATTAATAATCATAGTCTTGGTGATAAATCAACAAATATATATGCATATATATATTTTTTCACTTCAATTCGATAATTGTACTTTGGGGAAATTATTCCAGGTAAATAAAAAGAATTTAGACAATTATTTGAGTGTAAAGGTACTCTTTTCAGCATTATTGATATTAATTGAATTGATCATAGTCTGTATGCCCAGAAAAATAGGAGGAGTCATGTAAATTGTATTTCTTTCTGTACATTTGCATCTTCCTCCTCCTCTTTGTTCTCATTCTCATTCTTATTCTTATCCTTCATTCTATTTCCTTCTTTCAAAGAAAACTATGTCACCCAGGACTCAACTAAGAGCTTGCCATTTGAAAGGTGACAATCATAGGGTTGAGGGAGAAAGCTAGGTCTAAGCTATATAAAGTTACTGTTTTACTTTCCAGTGACAATGCATATCTTCCTTGAAACTTTACCTGTTGAAATAATTTGAGATGAGTTATTCCAGAGAGAAGACTTACCTATAATTTCTGCCTACTGCCTGGGGACAGGGTCTGCCAGACTAGGACCATTTTGAATTAGATCCTCAGCTAGACGTTTAAAGCACAAAGTGGATTTTGATTGCAACCTGTGTGATGGCTGGTTTGTATTTATAACTTCTCATGGGACATTTTCCTTTCATTACCAAGGTTTCCTGGGCAAACTTTTACTATTGCAGATTTCTTTACAGTTCCCCAGGATGTGTATTTCTAATTCTTCTGTCCACTAAAGTGCCCTAAAGCTCTGCAGAGTCTGCCTTTATTGGGGAAATTCTATGCTAGACATCCCCTTGTCTTGGGTGACTCTGGGTTTT
>NW_005871151.1:941308-1021972 GCF_000147115.1 Myotis lucifugus | reverse complement strand
CATCGAGCCTGTAAAATCTGGTGTGTGTTTTCACACTTGCAGCGAGCACATCGCCTTTCACCTGCTTTGCAAGTGCCCAGCAGCTCTGCATGGTCAGTGCTCCTGACCTGGACATCACCGCTCTGAGGTCTGCCTGAGAACCAGCCAGGACAAGGCAGCGTGAACCTCTCCAGTGGGTTCCCTGGCGCCCGGTTAGTGTCTAACCTCTGACCTCTCGGCTGCTTACTGATGAGGGCATCATCATTGCACATGGAAATGTGTCTGACCAGGCCTCGCCCAGCAACTGCTGATTGGAGGAGAAGTTCGGGAAGTGCCTGATGCATACTCCACCTGTCACCTGCTGAGAATGCAGGTTGCCTGAGGGCAGCTTCATAGCACCGCTTCCCCATCTGCCCACTCGCATCTGCACGTGATCACTCACAGTCCCGCCCGGCAAGTTCTCTTGGAGGCTGACCTTCCCCGCTCCTCCCTTCCACTCTCATCCCCTCTGTGAGCAGAAGCCAGAGGAAGGAGGATTCCAGTTATTTCCAATGGGGCTTGGCGCAGCTTCCCAAAGAGCATCAAATCAAACCGTTTTCACAGGCAATCTCACCGGGCAGTTAAACAGACTGAGAACTCAATTACAGCCATTACTGTCGGATTTGCCACTCCCGTATCTCCACATCCCTTGGCTCCTGGAAAAGGGGTGGGAAGGGCCAAAGGGCACCCACATTTGTAGTCTGTTAAGATGCTGGGCCCCTGAAAAGGCCTTCATTTTGCCCATCAATCCTGGTAGGAAAGACCATGAGCAATTCTGCTGCTACTTAAACAGCTGAAAAGCAAATGATGCTGTTGACAAGCTCTAAGCAAAGATCCTTCTGACACTTGATTAGCAGGATGGACCCAATAATGTATCTGCCGTGTGTGTATGTGTATACATGTGCATGCATGTGTACACATGAGTATCTGTGTTCTCTTCTTCACACCCATGTAGTGTATACAAATACCAAACAATGGTAGCAAGAGTCAGAGCAAATCAAGAATTCAATTTCACATGTGCGCTGGTGGACATGTGCCCCTTCTGTAAGATGGAGATAATAACTCCATCTTCAAATAGGTTGTTATAAAGGCCAAATTTAGCAAGCCTTATTTAAGTTGCTTTCTAGTTATTTATTTATTTGCTTATGATGGAAGGAGTGTGGCGTGAACCAGAAAAGCCAGGTTATTATAATGGTAGAAGGAGCAATGAAGTGGTAATTGGTAGTTGAAAATAGTAACAGGATATAAAGTAAAACATAGGGAATATAGTCAACAATATTGTAATAACTATCTATGGTGCCAAGTGGGTACTTGAATTATCAGGGGGAACACTTGGTAGAGTGTATGTCTGTCTGCTGTGCTATACCTGAAACCAATACAAAATTCTGTTGAATGTAAACTATAATTGAAAATAAAATAATAATAATAAAAAGAATTAATAATAGGCACTTAAACAAATACATGTACATACATGTTCAAAGCAACATAATTCACAAGATGGAAACAACCCAAATATCCATCAATGGCTGAATGGATAAACAAATAGTAATAGATAAGCATATATGTTACTATAAATATATATTACTATTTGTTTATCCATTCACCCATAAAAAGGAATGCAGTACTGACTTATGCATATATATATAATGGGTATGAATGAACCTCAGAAACATTAGGCTAAATGAAAGGAGCCAGAAACAAAAGGTTACATATGACATGATTTTTTATATGAACTACCCAGAATCAAAAGACCCACAAGGACAGAGAGCAGATGGGTGGTTGCCAGGGTGAGAAGGTGGGGAGTGATTTAGGAAGGAGAGGCAGAGTGGAGGAGACACAGGTGAGAAGAGATGGGTTTGGGGAAGGGGAAATGGGGAATAACTGATTAATGGATAGCGGCTTCCTTTTTGAGTGATGAAAATGCTTTGGAAGTACATAGAGGTGGTGGTTGCACAACATTGTGAATATACTAAATGTCACTGAATTGTTCACACTAGAATGGTTAATTTTATGTCAAGTGAATTTCACATCAAAAAAGAAGGAAAAAAAAAACAACAAGAAAATCCCAGCCACCCTGGCCCCAAATTTGCCATCATCTCATTTGGCCATAACCATGATCCTTCTCTCATTTGGTTCTGATCATGGAACCAGTGTGAAAATTAGGCTATCCTGCCAAAAAGAATGGGCGTTACATGAAAATGACCTCAGTGATCACAAAACAATCAAAGCAACAGCATCCTTTAAAAAAAATATTTTAAGATATTTAACTAGTTCTCAAACCCTTCCTGACACTTGGGTTCAAAGTTTAACTTAGGATGAGAAGGTTGGGAGTGATTTAGGAAGGAGAGGCAGAGGGGAGGAGACACAGGTAAGAAGAGATGGGTCAGAAGACACCAGGGAGTGAAGCTAAAACAAATGTGTACACAGCCGCACTCCCTGATGGAAAATAAACTTCTCTCAGGTCAAGGAGCATGTCTTATTCATCACCAACAAAACCTATTATAGAATCTCATTTATAGCCGGCACTCAGTAAATATGTGTTTAATAAATAAACCATCAAGGAAAACACATTTGTGTTTTGCCCTGCTGGCCTAACTCATGAATCATCACACTTAGGAAAAGGCGATGCTTTTTAATTCAGAACTAATTGAATTCTTTTGTTCACTTAATTTATTCGTCCATCCATCCACTTTTCTTCCAAAGTTCTGCCACCTTGTATTGACTGCTTACCCTAAGCCAGCCAGTATTCCTGAAGTGGTGGTTACAGATATGAGTCAGACACTGTCCCTGCCCTCCAGGGGGGTTAAGAGCAAATAAGACAGAGCTGGAGAGATAGGCCAGGCAGCAAAGGCCTTGGAGAGAAATAGAAGGAGGGAACAGGCAGGTGGAGAGGTTACTGGTCTGGCGAACCACAGAAAGGGCCTTGTCATGGTAGGTGACATGGGTGAAAACGAGAGAAGCCCCATTCTTCATTAAGCCCAAGGGACAAGAACAGAATTAGAAAGGGGAGATAAAAAACAAGATCAAAATCCAGGCAAATTCAAGAAAGAAGTAGGGAGCAAATACCAAGAGAGAAAGAGCTGAAATGCTGAAATAATAGCAATTTTTGAATTGTGACGCCCCACTCTCAGCATTTTTGGGTGTCATGGCTCTGAAGAGGGTGAGGTCTGCCTGCGATGAAGGTACAGTTCATGATGAACAGTCATTGCGATGACCAGCCCGGGATGCCTGTTGCCCTAAACGGCCCGTGAAAAACAATCGTCCCATCCCCTGAAGACAACCACACCCTCATCCTTAGATCCTGGGAACGAATATGTTATGTTATGGAACAAAAGGGACCTTGCCAGTGTAATTAAGTTTATGAGACTTAAAATGGGGAGATTTTCTCAGATTGTTGGGTGGGCCCAATGTAATCACATGAGCCCGTAAAAGCCTAGAAAAGGCTGGAGTAAGAAACATGTGACAGAAGAAGTCAGGGAAACTTGGGGCAGGAGAGGGACTCAGCCTGCTGACACTCGAGGAGGGACCAGGGAAAGCATGAGGAGGAACCGGGCAGCCCCTGGATCGAAGACCACAGCCAGCTAGGGAATCAGACCTCAGTCTTACCATCAGGAACCAAATTGGACCAGCAATCTGAATGAGCTTGAAAGTAGATGGATCCCCAGAGCAGTTGTTCTCAACCTTCTGGCCCTTTAAATACAGTTTCTCATGTTGTGACCCAACCATAAAATTATTTTTGTTGCTACTTCATAACTGTAATGTTGCTACTGTTATGAATCGTAATGTAAATATCTGATATGCGGAATGGTCTTAGGCGACCCCTGTGAAAGGGTCATTCGAGCCTGCAGAATGGAACCCCAGAAAGGAAGCTTTTCTGATACTTTGATTTCAGTTTGTGAAATCTAAGCACAAGACCCAGCAGAGCCACGCTGCTGACCTACAGAACTCTGGGATGATAAGCAGGCGTTCTTTTAAGATGCTAAATCTGTGGTCATTTGTTAGGGCAGCAATAGAAATCTTATCACTGCCTTGAACAAGAACTTGTCTCATATTTGATGAAACTGATTTCCTCTGGAATAGGGAGTCTCTTCTATTATCCTTGAGGTGAAGAACATAGACTCAGGAGTGAAAGCACTGGGTTCTCATCCTGCCTCTGACAGGTGATATTAGGTCTACCTTTTCATGATTTTGAGGGTTTTCCTAAATAAACCTTCCTCAAGGGCTGCTTTAAGGAGTGAATGAGTTAATTTCTGTAACTTGGAACTGTGCCTGGGACAGAGCAAATGCTGAAAGTATTTGATTTTACAATGACGATGTGTCTGGAACACAGTGGAAGCATTTGATGGATGACAGATTTTCTTCTTGTAGTGGATGCGGTGGTTCCATCTACATCCCACCTTTGGACCAACGCTCTCATGCTCCCAGGTGCTGGGAGTGTTGACTGAGGGAGCTGCCTGTTCCAGGTGCCACCTCCCTGGGGCCAGCCTGCACCCAGTGGCTAGTCATTGCTGGGAGGAGGGCTTGGCGCCCGCCCGTGCTGAGGTTTCAGACAACTCTAAGGGCCATCTCAGCTGTGTCCCCTGAGGACTGGCCAAGTCCCTGCTACAGCTCCAGGGCAGTTCATCCCCCTCTTTCCTCCTCCTGCCTCCCTCACTGCTGGGGTCCAACCCCAACAGGTCCAGGGGTCCCCAAAGGTGTGGACGGAGTCGGCGAAGAATGAGTGACACGGAGACTGGGTTCAGTTCATCAGCATAGCGAGGTTCTCCCTCCAGGATCTCCAGTGAAGTTCTGGCTAGGATCTCCAGCGAAGTTCTGGTCAGGATCTCCAACCAAGTTCTGGTGCCATGTTCTCTCGCTAGGTTCTCCAGCCAGGTTCTCCAGGTTCTCCAGCCAGGTTCAGTCACCAGGTTCTTTAGCCAGGTTCTATCCAGGTCCTTTTGCCATGTTCTGTCTAGGTTCTCCAGTGAAGTTCTGTAGCCAGGTTCTGTCCAGGATCTTTTGCCATGTTCTCTGGCTAGGTTCTGGTTAGGATCTGATGATGATGTGATGAGGATCTGATGATTAATGTCTTGTTACATCCGTATTTATACCAGCCGATTTTAATCCTGTCAATTTCTATTACAAAGGTTAGGGCGTTTCTTATCTCCATTCCAGGGAGTAAAGATTATGTAGCTTAACTACCCGCCTGGCACTTAATTAAGGGGTTGTATCCCCTCCCTAACCTCAGGGAAAAATCCCCACCTGGGGAAACAACCTTTCTCAGAGAGGTGACCTTGGTTAAAACACATGGCGCTAAAGGGAGCAAACATATTAAGAACAGTATGCCACATACGCCAGGTCCCCCGAAACATACGCTGTGCAGATGTTTCTTCTCTGCAGCGACTGTGTCAAGCAGCAAGGATGGACCAGCTCCCGGCACCTCACTCTCTCAGAGGTGTGGGTCCCGCAGTCACTCCCCAAGAACCCTCCAGTACACACATCTCTGTCTCAGAGTTTGGTTCTCCAGGTGAAACTGATGAATCACACGTCTGGAAAAGCAAGATAGACTTGGTTGGGAGAGTATCTGAATGTTGCATTAAGGAATTTTTATTTTGGTTTTTGAAGGAAATGGGAAACATTGGGTAATTCCAGTGGAAGTATATTGTACATAAATGGGGTTGGATGATTCAGCATAAATCCACCAATTCTAACAGCTGGATGAACTGAATTGGTAGAAATACCCTAATGAGTCACAGTGCAATTATTTAACTCTTTATTTAGCATTATTATATGCTATGTGCTTGGCCCCATTTTTAGTCACTATAAATATGTAAAATTTTTAATCATTTTTTCTATTAAGTACATTTGCAGCTTGCCAAATTTAGGCCATAGGATAAGAATAATGATACTTTAAAAATAAATGTTAATGAGAAATAAGACCAGAATACGTGACTCCGTATAAAAGAACTAGAAGTCTTAAGATCCTTCCACAGTGTCAGTACAATTTGTAACATAGTCATGTGTGTGGACTCATTTCCAGTAGCGAGGACGAGGCAGTACAGATCGCCTGGAACATGGAGGGAGGTGTGGCCCAGTGACCCCTGGGAAATCACTCTGTACGTTTCCAGAGCTGGAGCAAGTCCTTCTGTTAACCTTTGTGGGGTCGGGTAAACGGTGCAAAGGAATGTTTCTGCAAAGCGACTTGCTTTACCTTTAATGGGAGAGAAAGTAAGTGATGTGAGTATGAGTGCGTGTGAGTGTATGTGTGGAAATGATTAAAATAAGACACTGCAATCAGACTGCCTAAGCTCAAACCCAGGCTTTGCCCCACATACCAGTTCTGCAACCTTTGCAAGTTCAGTCAGCTCTCTGTTCCTCCTTTCTTTTTCTTATTGTTGACACTGTTACAGATGTTCCCCATTCCCTGCCCCCCTTTGCCCACCTCCACCAGCACCCGCCCCCGCCCCTGGCCTTCACCACACTGGTGTCTGTGTCCATGGGCTATCCATGTATGTTCTTTGGCTGATCTCTTCACCTTCTTTTATGTCCCTCCTCTTCTTTGTAAAGTACAGATGGCAGTAGATTCTACCTCATAGGATGGTCAAGAGGGTTTGCTATAAAGCTCTTAGTATGGTGCCAGGCACCTGGGAAACATTGCTGAGTATCAGTGTTCTTGTTACTAAGGTCCATGATCATTGGCTAATGAGCCAGGGACTCACAAGGAAGAGGCTTAAGGCAACACTGGGAGGGAAGGGGTGAATCTCAAGGAAATACTGAGAGGGAAAGGTCGGGGCCTGAAAATCATCCTTCCCTCCCTTCCTCCTTTCCTTCCTTCTTTCCACCATTGTTTATTGAGTGCCTACTCTGTGCCAGAAACTCTTCTAGATTTTGTTCAAATTAGAGTGAACAAAACTGTTACAGGTCTGCCTACAGGGTCCTTACATTCTAGTTAGTGAAGAAGATAGAAAACCACACCAATGTAATGTCAGGTAGTGTTGGCTGCTATGAAGAAATTGAATGACTTGGATGTGGGGTTTGTTTCCTGGGAATGACCTTAATAGTGGAAGGGATAAAGATAGTGCTAGGCCAGTGGGGAGACCAGTATGCTGTGAGGGGCAACGTAGGGGTGTTCAGAAGCTGTCCTGGGTTGGAAAACCACCCTGCTCTGCAGCCCAGGGGGAATCTCATTATCTGAGCGACAGCGCCCTTTGCTCTCTTGCCCCTGGAGCATCTGGGGACCTCAGGAGGGCACCATCAACCTGGGTACTGAGACCTGTCTGAGTGAGTGTAATCAGTGCTAAAAGTGTTCCCATACCAGAGGACCAACCACCCTGTGAGGAGGCCTCCCATCAACACCCAGGCCTGGTGAGCTGAATGAATGAATGAGTGAGCGAATAATGAACACGCACGAGGCTTCCAGCACTATCAAACCCGTCTTCCCCGTCCTGCTGACTCTCCCAGCTCCGCCGCTATGTTCCGCTCCAGACCCACCCCTTAAAGCTGTTAGTTATTCCTTACAGGTGCCCCGATTCATTAGTGGTTTCCATTAATGCCATGGTTGGAAAGACACTTTCATTTGAAACCCTCCGGCGTGGAGTTTTGTTGGCTGGCTTCTCCCGCTCTGAAATAATTACTTTTTTTTGAGGTGCTGAACTTTCTCATGTTTGTCTCTCCTCCCTGACAGCCTGTTTTTGATCCTTCCTGGAAGGCCTTGCCCAGGCCCGTTTAGTGATGCCAGAGGATCTGAAAGCGACATGAATCACTGACTCCTGAGGCTGAAAAAGACCTGGGGAGGAGCTTTTGTCCAAACCCTTCGCTTCCCGATGAGGTCACAGTTCTCGAAATAAGCCGTGCGAATGGCAGTAGTAGCCATAATAAAAGTAATAATAAAGGCATTTGTCAGATGCCTTACCCTTTGCAAAGAATTTTCATTGGTGAGATTTCATTTCACACAGTTCCTTACACAGAGTAGGGTAACTCGGAGAGTGAAATGACCATTGGCCCTGGTGTTCATGCCCCAGTTAGAATCCTGGCTTTGCCCCTTCTGCTCTGCCAGGACTCTGGCAAGTCCCTTCACCTGCAGGAGCCTCTGTTTCCCCAACTGGAAAATGGGGACGAACAAGGCTCCTCACTCAATAAGGCTGCCAAGAGACCAAGAATGTAAAAGATCTTTTAAAACTATGAAGTTTGACCTAGCCATTTTGGCTCAGTGGATAGAGTGTCGGCCTGGAGACTGAAGGGCCCCAGGTTTGATTCCGGCCAGGGGCACATGCCTGGGTTACAGGCTCGATCCCCAGTAGCGGGCGTGCAGGAGGCAGCCGATCAATGATTTTCTCTCACCATTGATGTTTCTATCTCTCTCTCCCTCTTCCTTCCTCTCTGAAATCAATAATATATATATATATATATTAAAAAACTATGAAGTTCTACAAAAACATAAATTGTGGTGATTTTTTAACTCCAGCTTTTCTTAGTTGATTTAAAAAAAATCATTATCAGCAAAACAGGGACAGTTTCTTAAAGAAATTTTATTATCTAATCTCATTATTAGCACAACTCAGATCTCCCTGACTACCATTCCAGATAATCGCAATTTCTCCCATCAGTAAAACTACATCCATGCCTCTGGAAGATTAGTTTTATGGTTTAACTATTACAAGAGTTCACACCAGGCCTGCCCCCTCTTAAAATATACCAATAAGCCTCAAACTCCGAGCCTGAGACTTTTAGATGTGGACGACTTAGACCTTCGTAGTGTAATGGCCAATTTCATGCAAGAACTCCTCAAGCCTTCAATATGGCCTCCTGGCCTTTGCAGCGATGTGCTCAGCCCAAATTCAGCAAACAATTCCTCAGCACCCGCTCCACAGCCAGCCCTGCAGCAGACAGATGCCCCAGAGGGTGTGGAGATGAGAGAGACGGTGCTCCTGCTCTAAGAGGACTTGAGCTGTAATCAGCAGCCTGTTCCATGTTCGAGCAGCTCCATTAGAAACTCCTTCCTCAAACGGATTCAGAAACTCAGCTGACTGCAGCTTCTGCTCATGGGCCCTTCCATCGTCCAATGCAGTGGTTCTCAACCTTCTGGCCCTTTAAATACAGTTCCTCATGTTGTGACCCAACCATAAAATTATTTTCGTGGCTACTTCATAACTGTAATGTTGCTACTGTTATGAATCGTAATGTAAATATCTGATATGCAGGATGGTCTTAGGCGACCCCTGTGAAAGGGTCATTCGACCGCCAAAGGGGTCTCGACCCACAGGTTGAGAACCACTGCTCTAATGCCTCCATCAAGTGCCAAACGGAGAAGGTCCAGGCAGGAGGGCAAGTGTCTCCCCATCCCTGCCAATCCTCTAGGGCAGAGGAGTTACAGTCTGATGGGTCACAGACCAGACTACACACCGTACCAGGTGCTAGTGCACCGTAGCACCACACATCAGAGCAGTGCGTACCTGCACGGGTCTTCCCTCTGTGTTTCCTCCATGCAGCTGGGTCGGAAGCCGGGCTAGCGCCCATGCCCAGCTGTGGTGAACCCCTTTCCTTATGTCCTTGCATGCATATCTGACAAGCATGTCATCTTGTTTTCATGGCCAGTGCAGCGAGCCGGAGGACTTGTGATTTTAAGATCCATTGGGGCTTGGGAGAAGGTGGGAATTCTAATAGGTGTGGAGGGTGAGGCTTTTGCTGAAATCTAGTGATAGCAGAGTTTTTTGTTTGGGGTTGAATGAAGGAAATCTTTTTGGCCCAATCGATCATAAAGCATTCCTTTGTCTCTCACTTGCCATTGTTCCTCTTAAGTCGTTTCCCCAAGAACTTCAGAGGGGAGGGGCCATGGGAGAGGATGGGTCTTCGGATGGGTCTTCCCAGCTTTCTTGGCAACCATGCTGTCGGAACCTAGTGCCAGTTGTAAAGGAAGGAATTTATAATATTACAATTTACCTGTTGTCTTCAACATCTCCTGGAAACATTCAGGCAAGCTCTGTACACACTTCCAGCGACAGAGACCTCTACCTTACAAAGCTGCTCTTCCCATCTTTGCACACTTCTGGTGAATAAAAATCCCTTTGTGTGGCAAGCCAACTCTGACCCCCCAGAAACTTCCATCTCATGGCCCTTTCTCTACCCCTCGGGGTTAGAAGGGAATGAATGGATAAAGCCCATTCCTCTTTAGTGTAGCCACTCTTCAACGTGACTACGGTTCCTTCTACTTTTGTTTAGGTCGGATAACCCGCAGGAAGGAGACATTCCCAATTGTTGGCTGTTTCTCTGGAATTGACTTTTCTGCTTAGTGCTCAGCTCAGAAAAGCTGCTGTTGATTTGCTGACTGAGATCCTCTCTGTGTACACAGCCAAATAGAGTGCAGCAGCTGGGGTACAGGCAATGGCTGTGGATGGAAGTCGTGGCCTGGTACATCTCCATGTCATTTGTCATGAAATAGCCCATTCTCAGGGCCCTAAAGGAGACCTCTGCCTTTGATACCCAGGGATCCTAACATTTGCTGAGTGTGGAGTTTTCAAGCACATGATACCCTTGTTTAGTTGCCAGATGGGTAAGTAGTACTTGGTCTAACTGGGGCATCGTTATATACACCCAAAGGCAGTGTTTGTACATCACAATGAGTAAGAAGCCTTGATACTCATCTATGGGTGAGAGAATGGTGGACACACAAGAGCAGGAACTATGGAACCAGATAGACCTGGTTCAAATCCTGCCTCCACCACTTACTAGCTTTTGGGCCCTTGGGTCAACTACTCTATCTCCCGGGACTTCATTTTCCTCCTCTATTTGCAAACCAGAGAAGTAATATCCTCCCCATAGGGTTGTTGTTAGGATAAAACAAGTTAAGGGTCTAATATAGTGCTGGACACATACAAGTGCAAAGAAATATATTATCTTGTTCAATTTTTCAGTATACAGAATATATATATATGGTCTAATGATACCTGGGGTCCATTTGATCTGATGCTCAGCCTTCAGACAGGGCCGTTGCATATGTAAATACACTCTATTCAGAAGGAATTGTGCAACTTCATCCTTGAAAAGTTCTCTGTTGGACCCAACTTTCACTATTCATGCTTCCGTCTCTCCATCTACAAAATGCTGAGGTTGAACCGGGTGATCTCTAAGGTCTCACACTCTCTTCCGACTCTCATCTATTATTCTCATCGCTGTCTGCGGCTATTTTTATCCTGTTCTTGAGGGAGAGGGGAGGGGAGGACTAGCAGTCTTTGAAATCCTCCTCACTTCCAGGGGCTTAGTGGTAGCCTCTTTTTTCGTTGCCTTTTATGCTTACTGCCACTCTAAGAGAGAGCTAGTACTCCGTTCTCATAGATGGAAAAGGTCATGGAGATTAAGAAATTGGCCAAGTCTCTCATAGTAAGTGGCAGAGCTTCTTAATGCAGATGAGGACATAGACTCGGGGAAGGGGATGTTTCTATGACTCAGAGATACAAGCATGTCTTACGCAGGGCCCTCGGCCCCAAGAGAGCGCATCATGGAGCAAGAAAGAGTACATAGTCCCAAGAGTTAGCTTTTATTCTACCTCTGACTTGCATCTTGAATCATTCTTTCCCAGAGGAATTTTTTAAAATTACCTGCTATGCCTATCTTTACCTTTGCAGTCGCCCTGAAATGTGCCTGAGCAGGATAGAGAGAAATTAAAGACAGGGTCCAAGGACCTGCAGGTCTGGGCTGCAAGGTTCCATTATTCACTCTGTGGCCTTGGGAAGGTTGCTTGCATCTTCTGAGCCTCAGTGTCTTCACCTGTCAAATAAAAACATTGAACCAGGTTCTTAAACTGCAGCATCAGCAATACCTGGGAACTTGTTAGGAACTCAAATCTCAGTCCTTACCCCAGACCTACTGAATCGGGTGCCATGATGAGGGAGCCCGATAATCATGTGTAATAAGCCCTCCAGGAGGCTCTGACCACGGTGAGGCTGGAGAACCACTGGACCAGGCACATGCTAAGGACCCTGCACCTGGCAGAAGCTCTGGCAGGCGTGACTGTCCGGCTGATACCAGCCCCGGAGAAGCGAGTGTGGCTGACACTAAGGGAAGGCCTGTCAGTGAATCAGTGTCTGGGCATAGGGTCCTGCCTCCGAGGTCAGCCTCTAGCACACACACTGGCAATTGTATCTTCCTTCATCTCTCTTCACCTCTTTCACTCTCAATTTCTCGTCAGCAAAGGGCAGGGGAAGTAACGGTATTAACCTCCTATGTTTTCTGAGAATTGAATGATGCAATCTGTGGGAAGTACCTGGCACACAGTAGGCCCTCAGTAAGTGGTTACTTATCCTCTCTGGGTCTCCATTCTTATGGAAAAATGTAAATTAATTAATTAATTAATTAATTAAAGAGCCCGGCCAGTGAGGCTCAGTGGTTGAGCGTGGACCCACAAACCAGGAGGTCACGGTTCATTTCCAGTCAGGGCACCTGCCTGGCTTGTGGGCTTGATCCCCAGTAGGGGATGTGCAGGAGGCAGAAGATCAATGATTCTCTCAATCATTGATATGTTTCTATCTCTTTCTCCCTCTCCCTTCCTTTCTCTAAAATTGATAAAAGCATAAAAATTTTAAAGAAAAAGAAAGACTCATGGATATAGACAGCAGAATGGTGATTATCAGAGGGAAGGAGGGAGAGGGGGCGGTGACTTGGGGTGGTGAACACAATACAGTACACAGACGATACGTTATACAGTTGTACACCTGAAACCTATGTAATTTGATTAACACCAGTGTCACCTCAATAAATTCAATAAAAAGTGAAAAAAGAAAGAAAACTCTCCCTTCATCTGGATGGCATGGTTTTCTGAGCAAACTCATGAGGTCAGACCTGAGGAAGCCTAGGGGTCACAGGCGCCATGGCCCACGGGACAGATTCGAGGTTTGCCGTGTCTGAGTTTGCTCTCGAGGAAGCTCTGTGTCTTCACGGCTGCCTGGACCTTCTTCAGGGCACGTGACCAGGAAGGGCATTACTTAAATAGCAAGAACCAACTCACCTCTAAGCAAAATGAGAGCAGAAAGCAGTCCACTAAGGTCATGGTCCAGGATCCCAGGGCAGGAAGGTGGCCAAGTCCTGGGTCTCCTGTTGGTAGCAGAGACCATCTAACCACTCTGGCTTTGCAGGCCTGATGGCTCTGCTCCCCAGTCCCCCTGGTGGTTAATGGTAGCCCCGAAGCTCTGCAGTTTGTGGCCACGTGTGCCCTCTGCCTCTCTCTGCCCCTCTCACTTCAACAGTCTCCTCCTCTCCTATTCACAAACCCCTGGGGAAGAGAATCTGGTTGGGTGACTTGAGTCGGGTACACCCCATCCCGGTCCCATCATCTGTGGCTGGAGACGGGATCACCCCTGAGGGCAAGAGGGCAGTTTGGAAGCTCTCGGACACTGAGCCGACCATGAGAGATGTTCGTTTCAACAAAGATGGGAGAGAAATCTGTTGAGTCCCTCCTCAAGAACGAGGGCTGCTGATTGCTGACAGGTGCAGAAGATGATAAAAACCCTCCCATTTCGTGTCCCCAGTAAATGGTTACAGTTTATAAAGCTCTTTTAAATTGCACTGACAAGAAAGGCTGACTCAACAGGCATGGGATATGGAAAGGGGATGTTTGATTCTATAAACACACCGAACTTCCGTGTAAACACGGCGATCCGGCACCACATAGATTACTGTTATCTTCCGTGCGGGTTATGCATAATAGCAGCTTATTGAATCTCCGTGTTATGTAAGGTAGCTCTGCTGTAATGACACAATTTTTGTTTGGGGGTTTACAAGAGGTAATGGAATACAGGGGAAAAATTATCTTTACTGACGGCAAACAAACAGGCGTGATGTTGTGGAAAGCACTCCGGGATAAAAGTCTTTCCTCATCCAGCCGCAGCTTGGCTGCCTTGTGGGTTTCAGGTCCCTCAACTGCAGAACCACAAAGTTAGACCCGGCGATGTCCGAGGCCCTGATCGCTGACACCATCCAGGTTTTCTCTGCCCTCCTGTTGGTAGAGATGCTGTGCAATGTCCTCGGGATGGTGGCTCCGTCAAGGTCCTGCAGGAAACAAATGGCACGCTCAGAGGGTTTGCTGAGAAAGTTGAATGAGAAGATTGTTTACAGGGGCTGGGTAGAGTTGAGGGGACGGACCAGTAAGGGCCATGGGGTGGACGAGCCAGGGCCTTGCGACTGTGGGAAGCTATTGCCCTGTCACCTCAGGCAGGGGAGCCACCTGAGGCTCCAGGAAGGTAGCAGGGGACACGTGTGTGCATGTGTCTCTCCTGCACCTGGGACTCCAGCAGGTACCTCCCATTGGCAGAACTTAGAGAAGCCAGGTTAGAAGGTGTCCCAGGGGGACAGAGAAGGGCAGATCTGGACCTGGAAGGACAGACAGGGACCACAGGAAATGGAAAGGACTGCAGTGGCTCTCTCCCTGCTGTCGGCCCCAGACAAATGTATATTTCATCTCTCACAGAATCGACATCGACTCTCCAGATCTGAAGGGCAAATGGGAACATTGTTGTCTATAGCCTGACCCCCACTGGATGCACTTGAACCCCCAGACTGCATGGAGAGCTCTAGTTGCAGACACCCAGGTCCTGGAGGAAAATCGGGCTGGGTGTCCATAGCACCCCCTCCCTTCGGGAGGTACTGGGGCCTGGGATGGTCTTCCCATGGTTTTCCCAGCCTTTCCATTCCCAGCTACCATGAGCATAAGGAGGTCCAGCCTGCACCATCGCCTACAACAGTCTTGAAAATGGTCTTCTTCCCAGCCCCGACCTGCTCTGCCTCCCTCAGACTCCTGCAGTGAGTTCAGGTAGATGAAAATGGGATAAAAATGGCCCGGCAGGTGGCAGATACTCAATACCCCATTTCTCAGTATCAACAAGAACTAGATTCATCTCTTTTCCTGGCCCCAGTTTCGACTTGCTGGGACTTCAGCTACTTGTAGATAAGCTCTCCAGCCTTTGTAGTAACCGATGACTTATAGATGGAGTGAAGAAAACCAAAGGCAGGCAAAGGAGAGAAAACACTTCGATTGCCCCATTCCAGGAGTCCCTTAAATATATCTGCTGATTTAGTTTCCCCTGGAAGAGAGGATTGTCAGAGAGGAAACTGAATCTCTGAGAGGTCTGGAGCTTGACTTGTCTGAAGTCACACAACTAAGGCAGTGGTTAGAATCCAGAACTTTCCATCCCTGGCGTCCAAAGTCGCCATCAGGATGAAGGTGGGCAAAGAAGTTAATGTTCCTTGAAAACAAAGAAGAGACCTAAATGCCACATCAGGCCTTAAGACAGGAAACTCACTTCCTTTTATTCTTGCAAAGCGAACCCGACAGATGTGGATGAGGGAGGGGGAAAAAAAAGAAATGAAGAGAAATGCGATGAGTTGGAGAGCGGAAGAGGCAGGGAGTGATAAGAAAGGAGTGGTGTGGCAGACGTGGTGGCAGCGGTGACAGCATGGAGATAAGGAGCGGCTTCTCGCTGATAGAGATTCTTCCCGGGCGCTAAGAAAATGCCATCCCTGGACCTGTCAGGGGAGATGTGGACCTGTCAGGGGAGATGTAACCCACTTCCGAGGGACAGATGGGAAGGATAAAGGAGATGGAGGTGGGGAGGCAGGCATTCTCAGCTTTGGCGCTCACCTTGCTTCTGACATTCCTGTGCCCTCCTTTGCCCAGGCACTGTTCTAAGTGGGCAGTTAGGTAGCAGGTTCGGTACTGTGCCCTTCAAGGAAAGTATTTCTGTATTCAGCAAAGAGGACAGTCATGGGCCATTGGTTTCTAGTACTGCTACTTCCTCTCCAAAGGCCCTCAAATGAAGAAGCTGCCCTTCCCCCAACACACACCCCCTTCTCAGAGGGTAACAAAGACAGCATCTGTCTTTTGGGAGTTTCAGGCTCAGCTGGACCTCGCCACACACGTATCCAGGGCCAGGGGCCAGGCCTGGTACTTTTCCATCTCACCGATCTTCTCAACCACACCAGAGGTGGGCCTTGTCTCTTTATTTAATAGAAGAGGAAACTGAGTTCCAGAATAGAGAAATGAGGGGCCAGGGTCAAACAGCCAGTGACTGGCATCTGAGTCTGCTGGTTCAAGGTCAGGCATGAGCTCCTGAAGTAGGGGTGGGAGTGTGTGCATTGCTGATATACAAGATGATTATAGGTGTCACATGTATGAAACTCTAAAAAATAATTTAGGGCTTCTGGGTTTATTTTATCACAAATTAGAATAGATTAGAAAAATTATATCTCTAACCAGCACACTAACTCTCACAAAGTACCAGCAATAGATAGTATTGCCTTGCAAGAAGTTAGATACATGTTTTATTTCATTAAAAAATAGTGAGTTTATAACAGTAAGGGTGTACCCGTACACGATAGCAACCATGGGTATAGTGCCTATTATAGACTGAGCCGAGGCCGAGCGATCGAGGAGGGAGGCCGGAGCAGCCACAGCTGAGGAGGGCGGCACTCGGCACATCGCCTGCCGGGAAATCCCTCCTCTTCCTGCTGGAGTTTGTGCCCAACTGACTGGAATGCCCTTGTCCCCATGGTCCCTCCCTGGTTTCACCTGACATGTGGTCATCTATTCATCTTTCAAGACTCAACACTGCCTGCCTCCTTGAGGCCTTTAAACTGACTGCTGCCACCACTCTTCCCT
This sequence comes from Myotis lucifugus, assembly GCF_000147115.1. Lineage (NCBI taxonomy): Eukaryota > Metazoa > Chordata > Mammalia > Chiroptera > Vespertilionidae > Myotis > Myotis lucifugus. Next base: position 1,005,330 of record NW_005871151.1, on the reverse strand, counting down.
CTGTTTCTCTACTTGATTTTAAACAGGCTTCTGTCCCTGCCACTGTAACGTTTGAGTCCCAGGAGTGTAGGTCTGTCTCCTTAGCAGCTAGAAGCTTTGGGGGAGCACGGCACATACAGTGTTTGTAAGAAAAGAGGGTTAATCCCTAATTGACTGTAGGCCTACCACTCCCTTTCATTTCACCTAACACCTTCACGTATTTGTGTTACCTGCTTGGTTCCTGAATGCATTGAAGTCATTAGCCCTAATTTAGACAAAGACACGATTTGGGGCATATAAAGAGCAGAAAAGGGCCCTCCTCTATTGTACAGGTTAGAAGGGGAGATGTTTTAGAATCCAGTGGCCTGATAAGGATCCTGTTAGGACAGTAGGGGTGACCCAGGAGAGGGGCAATGGTGGTAACGGTAAAGCAGGGGAAAGAGTAGGGGAGGCAGGTAGCTGTATTAAATAGGGTGACTGGTGTAGGCTGGCTATGTTTGAGGGAGAGAGAGAGAGAGAGAGAGAGAGACCGACCAGGGATCGAACCAACAACCTAAGTATGTGCCCTGATTGAGAATCTTACCTGCAGCCTTTTTGGTGTATGGAATGATACTACTCAGTTTGGCTCCACCCAACTGAGCCACCCAGCTGGGACATGAAGTAGGTAAAGAGCTATATGGAAATATGGGAAGAGCATGCTAGGCAGAGAGAACCGCTAAGGCAAAGGCTCTGAGGCAGGAGCATGTCTGGTGCATTTGGGCAGCAGCAGGGAGGCCTGAGGGACTGGAGTGGAGCAAGAGATGGGAGAGTAATAGGAAGACTGAAAGGTAAGAGGGACTGGACCGCGGAGGGAAGAGAGGTCATCATAAGGACGTCAGCTGTCACTCTGGAGAAATGAGGACTCATTGCAGGGTCTTGAGCCAAGAAGTGAGTGATCTAATTTCTTCTTAAGAAGGATCCTCCAGACTCTGTGTTGAAACGGGGATGGTGAGAGGCAAGAGTGAAAGCAGAGTCTTATTAAGAGGCAGGTGCAAGGGGAAGATGGTACAACTTGAGAACAATTTTTAGGATTTTGGAGCCAAAAAAATAAAGTTAGGTGACCACTAATCTGTGAAGGTGTGGAAAATAACACTAGGTCTCTGGTCCCACACAGTCCTGATTGTCCTGTACCCTTCTCTCCTGTAATGATCCTGTAATAATAAAAGGCTAATATGCAAATTGACTGAACAGAGGAATGACTGATCGCTATGACGTGCACTGACCATGAGCGGGCAGATGCTCAACGCAGGAGCTGCCCCCTGGTGGTCAGTGCACTCCCACAGGAGGAGTGCCGCTCAGCCAGAAGCTGGGCTCACGGCTGGCAAGCGCAGCGGCAGTGGCAGGAGCCTCTCCCGCCTCCACAGCAGCTCTAAGGATGTCTGGCTACTGGCTTAGGCCCACTCCCCATGGGCTCCCAGACATTCCCTGAGGACTCCCGGACTGCCAGAGTGTGCAGGCCAGGCTGAGGGACCTCCCGAGTGCACGAATTTCATGCACCAGGCCTCTAGCAGAAAATAATGATGATATCTTATCTATAACAACAGTAAGCCAGCAGCACCTGACCCTTATGTAGCATCCAGTACAAGCTGAGCACTGTTCTAAGGGCTGCACTTCTGTGAACCCTTCCATAGTATGAGGTGGCTATCTTCTTACCCCATGACAGAGGTGGACACTGAGACACAGGCAGGCTAATGACTTGTGCAAGGTCACGTAGTTAATAAGTAGTGAACCAAGACTTGACCCTGGGCTGAAGAACTCCAAGGCCTTCCCTCTTTGCCACTACTCCATGCTGTTACCCAAGTCATGGAAATGTAAATTCAGGGACTTCTGTCTATCCTTCAGTTTTCATTTCATGAGCATCTTTAATTCCTTGCTGTCACCACCTCTTATAAAGTGAGTCAGGCACAGGAGTAGAGAATTGAGGGTTTGGTAAAATTTTTTAATCGGCCACTTACATATAGTCATTATGCATGACTGTCAGTAGTGTGTATCTTTAGATTTTTGTAACCATTCCATTCTTAATTGTGTCAATACTTTATGAATTAGGCTGTCTTTGCATTTTCTTTCTCTTAGGAGCTATCCTCAGTTTGGGGGATGTGGGAGTTAGGTTGGATTGTTGTTCTTTGTATTGTTTTTATAAAATAAGCCAAATAGTTTTGCTCCCTAGTCCCATGAACAAGAGTGTCCTGGCATCTTCTTGGATTTCTACAGGGAAAAATTTTATTTCAAATTTCAAGCCAAAACACCTCAGAGAATCCTAAGATCTTGCTATTTATTTACCCATTTCCTGAAATGATTACAGTCTTTAATTTTTAACATAATTATCAAGGGCATGGAAAATTGCTTCAAGTACCTGTAACAAGTTAAATTAACAAAACCAATTTGATCTTATACATTCCAGCTTTTAGCTGCTCCTAATGTGTTCATTCAATCATAACATGCATCTAGGCAGTGCCCCGATCTAGATGGTTTCAATAAAAATGGATTTGCTGAATTGGAATGAACATTCTTCAGCTTTGAAGGATTGAGAAAGAAATGGTGGACGAGAGGGTTGGTGGTGGGGATGCTGATGGAGGTGATGCCGTGGGTGTATCTGTGGGTGTCTGTGTGCATGTGTGAGTATTGGGGTTTGCAGCCTCGGCACTCTTGGCCATCGGAGCCAGATAATTCTTTGGCAGGGGAGGGACTGTCCTATTACTGTAGGATGTTTAGCAGCATCCCTGGCCTCCACTCACTAGACACCACTGCCACCCTCCTCAGTGGTGACAACTAAGCACATTCTCTGTTCTTGCTGAATGCCCGGCGGGACCACCGTCCTTCCTGTGGGGGGAACCGCTGTGGAATCTCATGTCCTATTGGGCACTGACTACTGCTTGAGTTTGCTATGCGTCTAGTCACGTAGTTTGTCTTCTGGACACAGAAGCTGTGAGTTCCGTGAGTCCCACCAGAATGAAGCTCCGTGTAGATCAGCGGTTCTCAACCTGTGGGTCACGACCCCTTTGGGGGTCGAACGACCCTTTCACAGGGGTCACATAAGACCATCAGAAAACACATATAATTACATATTGTTTTTGTGATTAATCACTATGCTTTAATTATGTTCAATTTGTAACAATGAAAATACATCCTGCCTATCAGATATTTCCATTACGATTCATAACAGTAGCAACATTACAGTTATGAAGTAGCAACGAAAATAATTTTATGGTTGGGTCACAGCATGAGGAACTGTATTAAAGGGCCGCAGCATTAGGAAGGTTGAGAACCACGGGTGTAGATGGATGCTGCTGTGTCCCCAGCACCTGGCACAACGTGGAAAGCCCGTCGGTCTTTGTTGCATCCAGGAAAACAGTCCTTCAGGATAGGCACCTCTGAGGTGTCACTCAGCAGAGAGGCTCTCTGTGCCTCTGGTGGAGTGGCGAACCCTCAGTTTCCTTCGCAGAATGGACGTCATAATAGCACCTACCTCCTACCTCATGGGTTGTTATGGGGATTACAGGTAGGGTGACCATATATTCTAACTTGCTTAAAAGAGTTTTGCCTGTGGCCCCAATATAGTTACTAATAATGCCATTTCCACGCTCAGAAGTGTCCTGGTTTGGCTGATAAATCATGAGGCGGCTGTTTGCTGCCGGTCCTCGGGCTACTGATATCCATTGTTGTGACTGGTCTGTCCCTAAGCTTCTTCTTATGACTGCAACATGCCCTCAGCAATAACCATCGGGAAACTAGGTCAGGACAGGTCCTGACAGGTCCTGGAAATTACACCGCACACCGGGGCCACACAGCGAGGGCAGGAGAGGGTCACTGAGAGAGCCTGGGCCTGGGATTTTTTTTCCCATTGATTGAGAGAGAGGGAGAGAGAGAGAGAGAGAGAGAGAGAAACATTAATGTGAGAGCGACTAGAGCTAGGGATCGAGCCAGAGCCCGCAATGGAGTTACATGCTCTTGACCGGGAATTGAATGCACAGCCCTTCAGTCCCTGGGCTGATGCTCTAACCACTGAGCTCAGGACCAGGGCCAGGCTTTGTTCTTGATGGAAACATCTTAGTGGCTTTCCGTGTGGTTAGCATGATGTACGGATGTTTCCAGTGGCTGACAAGTTTCTTAACTGTCAAAGCCCTCTCTCTCCACTCTCCATGCCCATTTTGAGAACATCCGTTTCTCCAAAGTTATGACCTCTGGGATGTTGGACTGTTCTTCGTCTGAAAAACTCCTTCCCTAACTCTCAGCTGTCTAACCCAGCTTGCTCTTCAGATCTTGGCTGGTGTGTCACCTCTTCCAAGAAACCAGCCCTGAATCCACAGACTGGCTTCGTTGGCCAGAAAATCTAGTGCCCCAGTTTCTTATAATGAATGCTTCCCGTATTGGGCTGGAGGTTGTGTAATTCTGTGGCTTTTGACTATATTTTTCTCACCGTTGCCTCCCTGGGATAGAATTTGCATTAGGCTGTCAACAATTATGTATTTATTAGATGAATAAACTGATTAACTAGTGTCAGATCCTGGCTCTGACTCTGCCTGTGAGTTTCTTCCATTTACTTACGCTCTTTGAGACTCATTTTCCTCATTATAATAGCAACTACCTCATCATGTTCAGAATAAATGTGATAATGTGTGTCCAGTTTCCTGCACATAGTAGGAGCTCAATGCATATAAGTAGATAAGCGCCACACCTCTTAGAAACCAAATCCCCATCCCCTCTCAGAGTCGTCCTTTTATTCCTCCTGGTCGAACTCCAGGAGTGGGCCGCAACCTCAAATTCTTCCTCATCACACTTGAAGGATGAGGTTCTGGTCTCGGATGAAAGGGGATGTTGTCATAAAGGGGTTTCATTTTCATAATGCTGGATTTGAAGGCAATTTAAAGCGGAAAGAGTGCCGTGTGTCCCAAATGGTTAATGATCCTCGGCGAGCAATCTGTCCAGCACGGGCAAGATTTCTTCTGCAATCTGACAGCTGGTCTATAATCAGGCTCTGCTTGGCTGCTACCCTGAGCCCCTCCCCCAGCTCTCCACGGGCTCCGTGAACACCCTGTGGAAGGAAGAAGCCCAGACCTTTTATTACATGCCTTTCTGATTTCCCAGAAGCTTCTCAACGGAGGGGGACGGGCCGATGCCTGCCAGATGTTGCTTTACCTGGGGGGAGAGGAACGCCTCCTCCGAGTGCTTTGGGGTTTGAGCTCGGTAAAAGTCTAAAGCTGGTGAAGTCTCCCGTCTTCTTTTCTTTCATTCATTCAAGGAACATTCATGCAGCCACTACTACCTCAGGGACAGTGGTTGCAAAGACAAGCAACATAGTTTCTGCCGCTTGAACTCTCAATTTAATAAGGGATATAGAGCAGTTAAGCAGGCTGTTACGTAAAGAGCCATGGCTGCCCTGGAAGGAGTGCACAGGGTGATGTGGGGACAGAGGATGGGTGCCCGGTGCGCTCTGTGCTGGGGTCTGGGAGGGCTTCCTGGGAGAGGTGTCAGGAAGGAGAACCACAAATCATACAGAGAGGGGAAGAAATAAGGAAGTACACGTGAGAAGGCGCAGGGAGGGAAGCAGCCTAGCATGAAGGAAATGGCAGATTATTCAGGAAAGGAGTTTTATGGGAAGCAGACGGTAACGGGAGTGAGGACAGAGAGGGAGACAGGATGAGGTCATGAATGCTTTAGATGTCATACTTAAGAGACTCAGCTTGTTTTAGGGTATGGGACCATAGAAAGTTTTAAGCAAGGATGAATTTCAGTCAAAAAGACCAGATAAGGGAGGAAGCATCCCAGTGAGACCTGGTATTCAGTGCCCTGGCAGACTGCTGGTTAGCCACACAATCCCACCCGGAATTCCCAGCTCCTTGGTTACCAGGCAGCCAGGTGCGGCTGGTGACAGAGCTCGGACCAAAGAGATACACCCTCAGGTCATAGGAGGAGCTCCAGAAAGGGGCTTAAACGGGACACCCGTGGCCAGCATGCGCACCTGACACCCTTTGCCTTTCTCTCTTCCTCCTCCCTGGCTGTTGGACATGAAGCCCAAAGGTATAGCATCTTGGGACCCTGAGACAGCAAGCAGATGATGAAAGACAAGAGAATCGTTTTTAGCTCTTTGTATCGCAATATGAATGTTAGAATCGGCCACAAAAATATTGGGGGGGGATTTTTATTGGGCTTGTGTTGCATCTGTAGATTATTTGGGGGGAAACTAACGTTTTTTGACCTACTGGGATTTTTCATCTCGGACACATATCTTCAGTTATTTAGATCCTCGCTACACTCTTCTTGAGAGGTTTTATAGTTTTCCATGCACATGTCTTAAACACATTTTGCTAGATCTACCCTTAATTATTTTATATTTTTACTAGGAGCCCAGCGTGCAAAAGAAATAGCGTGGCGCCCTCGTGCCTTGATACCCAAACCTGCCCACACAGAGCTCCAGTGTGCCTGGCCCAGCCCCCAACTCCTCTGGCCTTCTCTGGCCACTTCAAGCCCCGCCCTCAGTCCCCAGAGTTGCCTTGGGCTGGTCCCACCTTCTCCGGGCTGGTCCGCCTTCTCTGGGCGCCTCCCCGCTTCCACGCCCCCCAACCCCCTCCCTCCCCCTTGTCTCAGAGCAAAGCAGTGGCTCCACCCAGTCATGGCCCCGGAGGAGAGCTTGGAAGCCTCCTGCCTGCTGCGCTGTGCTCCTTCCCCTGGCAGGTCACCATGGGGCACTCAGAGGGCCAGCAGTTGGTGGCGAAGGACTGGTGAGGGGGGCGCAATGGGCTCTCACCCCTGCCCTCCTCCGCACAGGAGGGTCCCGCCTCCTCTGGCACCTCCCTGCTTCCCCCGTCTCCTCAGCAATGCCCCAGCTAATATGCTAATGGTCTGGTCATTACCTGTTATAGCCTCTCGACCATTAGCATATTAGCTCTTTATTAGCATAGATGCCATTGACAATGGTATTGTTTCCTTAATTTCCCTTTTGATTGTTTATTGCTGGTATATATGAATACAATTGATTTTGTATATTGATGTTGTATCCTGAAACAATGCTAAATTCACATATTCGTTCTGAAGGGTTTTTTGTATAGTCCATGTGATTTTAACGTAGGTCATGTCAACTGTGGATTCAGTTTTCCTTCTTTCTCTTTGACTGGGATTCCTTTTATTTCCTTTTCTCACCGTATTATACTGACTAGAATTTGTAATATGATGTTGAGGAAAAGTGTTGAGAGAAGACACCTTCATCTTGTTTTAGATTTTAGAGGAGAATCATGTAGTCTTTCACTATTAATGCTCTGTATAGGTTTCCCAAAGATAACCTTTATCAGGTTCAGAAAGTTCCTTTTTATTCCTATTTTGCTGAGATTTTTTTAAAAAATCAGGAATGAATATTGAAATGCTTTTTCTTCTTTTTTTTTGAGATGATCATATGATTTGAACATTTTTATAGTTTGTTCCTTTGATGAATGGCGTTGATTTTCAGATGCTTAAGGCCAGCTGATTAGCAGTTTTGAGTTCATCTATAACCTTAACTCCCCTTTGCCATATGTATTAGTTTCCTATTACTACTGCAACAAATTACCCTAACGTAGTGGCTTAAAACAACCGCATTTATTCTCTTGCAGTTCTGGATGTCAAAAGTCCTAAGTAAATCTGAAAGGACTCGAAGGAAGGTGTCAGGAGGGCTGGTTCCATGGGGCATTTGTTCTGTGCATCTCTCGGCTTCTGGAGGCTGCGGGCACTCCTGGGCACCTGGCTACATTATTCCAGCCTCTGCTTCTGATGCCACGTCCCTTTCTCCTTTGCCTCTACCCCCTACCCCGTCCCTCATAGAAGGATCGCTGTAGGTGTAGCAGGCCCACCTGACGATCCAGGATAATCTTCCATCTCGAGATCCTAATCTTAATCACATCTGCAAAGTCCCTTTTGCCTATATGTTAACATTTGCAGGTTTGGAGAATTTGAATGTGGAAATATTTGGGGAGCCATTATTCAGGCTATCATATGTCACATAACATATTCACCGATGTTGGAGATCAGGATATAACATCTTTAGGGGACCATTATTCTTCTACAACATTCCTTTTTCCTACGGTTGTTTCTTCTGAGTATATTAACAAACAAATACTGGACATTCTGGATCTGTTCTTCACACCTCCTGCTTTTTTATCTCTTTGTCTTATTTCACTCTATTCCTAGGCTAATAAGTACTTGGTTCAGTCCTTTACGCATTAATTGACTCTTCTGCTATTTACATTGTGCCATTTATCTATTCATTTATTTTTTGCTAATTATCTTATTTTTAAGTTCCAGAACTATGGTTCCGTTTCATAGCAAATAGTTTTTAATCTCTCTGAGGAGAGTGACTATGTTTTCCTAAAGTATTTTCTATGTGTCCTCAATTATATTTGCTGTTTTATTAAAATAAAACTTTGCTACCATGAGTTTGTATAGATAGTTGTCTCGATTTTTTAAAATAAAAAATTGTCTTTTATATTTAGGTCTTGAGTTCACCTGGAATATATTTTTACTTACATGTGATTTAAAGATCCATTTTTTCCTCTATGCACAACCAAATACCCCCCACCTTTCATTCAATAAACAATCCTTTCCCCCCAGGCCTGCAATACTAGTTTTAATTGTTAAGTTTCTAATGTAATTTTGTTTCTGGGCTCTTTATTCTGTTCAATTGCTTGAATTGTTGATTCTTTTTAACCCTTTGAGTGCCAACCAATATCCTAGGAACTATACTAAAATTGCCAAGGCATTTTTGCTGATTTTACAGCAGTTTAGGAAAAAAATTATGAATCACAAGTAAATGAAGTTACATATTCAAAAATTTAAGGAAACCTTTACTACATTGACATATTTAGCAATATCATCATCACTAATAAAAGCAGACTTAGAACTGGACGCCATTTCGAAGCTTTGATAGTGCTCCCGGCACTTTTGGTGAAAGACAGGAGGAGCGCGATTGCGCTCCCCGTCACTCTAGGGGTAAAAATGCCATATTTTGTTAAATATTCTTTATTTATAGAAATTGTTCTTAATATTTGATAGGGCATGTCCCCTCACCATTTCTTTTCTATTTTAAACGGAATTGGCTAGTTTGGTTCCCATTAATTGTCCAAATAAATTTTAGGATCAGCTTGTTAACATTCACATGTAACCCTGTTGGGATTTTAACTAGCATTATTTGAATATTTAGATGTATTTGGGAATAAGTGGTGGTTTACAATCTTCTATCAATGTGCACAGGCTATGTCCCCATTTATTATATGTCATTCATAGTAATGTTTTATAATCTATACTAATAAAAGGGTAATATGCTAATTAGACCTGACATCTTTTACTGGACATCCTTCTGGAAAAAGCCACGGTGTCAGGGGCCGAGGCAGAGGCAGTTAGGGGCGATCAGGCCAGCAGAGGAGCAGTTAGGGGACAATCAGGCTGGCAGGGGAAGGCAGTTGGGGGCGATCAGGCTGGCAGGGGAGCAGTTAGGGGGCAATCAGGCTGGCAGGTAGAGGTGGTTAGAGGCAATCAGGCTGGCAGGCAGAGGCAGTTAGGGGTGATCAGGCTGGCAGGCAGAGGCAGTTAGGGGTGATCAGGCAAGCAGACAGGCAAGCAGTTAGGAGCCAGCTGTCCCGGATTGCAAGAGAGATGTCCGACTGCCAGTTTAGGTCAGACATCCCCGAAGGTTCCCAGGTTGGAGAGGGTGCAGGCTGAGTTGAGGGACACCCCCCCCCCCCCCCGCCATGCACGAATTTCATGCACCAGGCCTCTAGTATTCACTATAACAGTCTTGCACATCTTTCTTTAGAGCAGTGGTTCTCAACCTTCTGGCCCTTTAAATACAGTTCTTCATGTTGTGACCCAACCATAAAATTATTTTTGTTGCTACTTCATAACTGTAATGTTGCTACTGTTATGAATCATAATGTAAATATCTGATATGCAGGATGGTCTTAGGCGACCCCTGTGAAAGGGTCGTTCGACCGCCAAAGGGGTCGCGACCCACAGGTTGAGATCCACTGCTTTAGAGTATTTTTCTTTTATGAACCTAAATACTTTTCTGCCTTCATCAATAATCATTACCAAATTAATTTTCATTGCTGGTGTAGAGGAGAGCAACTATTTTTCATATGATTATCTCATGTCCAAACTCCTTGGCACATGCTCTTATTAATTTTAATAATATAGGATTCTCTTAGATTTTCTAAATGATCCATCATAACCTCGGGGAATCAGGATAGTCTCCAATCCTAGCATTTTTTGTATCTTGTCTGGTTTTGTTAAGAAGGCCTCTACATAATGCCATCCATGCTGAGTTCTGCACAAGTTGAGGGAATGTCATCGACATAGTGATGCCTGTTGTGCTCCGGCCGGTACTTCTGGGAGAACTAGTACTGGCCAGCAGCTGTTACACTCGGTCTTAGCCAAAAGGCCGAGAAGTGCCAAGGACTGGGATTCTAGTGCTTTGTCCATTAATTATGATTTTCTGCAGGATTGTTTTTTTGTGTTTTTGTTTTTTTGTAGATACACTTTATGCAGTTAAGTGTGCTCTCTTAATTACATTGCTAAGAATTGTTGTCCTTAGGGGTATTAATCTTTGTCAAAATTTTTTTCATTCTCTATTAAGACAATCACATGATATTTTTCTATATCTCTTCATATGGGGAATTGTACTAATAGATTATCTAATGGTACATTTTTTACTTTCTGGGGAAAGGCTGACTTTATCATAATTATGTGTATGTGGAAGGTGTGGGGAGAGGGCCATGTTAGATCTGCTAAATTATTTTGATCATTTCCGGTCTCTCAGTTCATTTTCTTTTCACAGCATTATTGTGTGGCATTGGTATAAATGTCATACTGGTTTCATACAGTGAGATCATAATGTTGTCCTAATACTCTTTTACTTCTTTATGGGAATGTCTATAATATTGGAATTCTATGTTTCTTGGGGTTTTTTTAAGTAGGACTCAACTGTAAATCTATGGGGGTATATTTTTAAATCCTATTCATTTTCTTTAATGGTATTGGTGTATTCTGGTATCTTTCTTTGTAAAAGTTTTAGTAAGCGAAGTTGTCCATTTAATGTAAGTTTTAAATCTATTTAACCGACTTTTTAGAAATCGCATTCTTTCCCTGGTCTTCTGAATCATCATTCCATCTGTAAACGTGTCCCTCTTTCCCATTCTGTCTTCGTATTATGTACTTAGATCTTATCCCTTTTATTCTTGACAAATCATACCAGCCTATCTGTTTTATTACTTTTCCAAAAAACTGTTAGCTTTGGTTTGTGTCTATTTTAAGTTTGTTTTCAATTTTATTGTTCTATGTTCTTATCTTTGCTGTTTCCCTGCTCAATTTTCTTTTTTTAACTCCGTTTTATCTTACTCTAAATTTTAAGTGAATATTTATCTCATCTATTTTCAGTTTTTGCACGATTTTTTAAGAACATTAGCTTTGGTTGATCTCTCCCCCTCACCTCCACCCTCCCCTACCTTCCCTCTGAGTTTTGAGCATCTGATCAATGCTTCTCTGTCTCTACATCTGTTTTTGTTCATCGGTTTATGTTGAGGGCAGGATTGGGGGGATGAGGGGACATTGGGGGGGATAAGGACACATTTGTGACATCTTAATCAATAAAGGGAAAATATATATATAAAAGAACATTAGCTTTGGCCCAGCCAGTATAGCTCAGCAGTTGAGCATCAACCTATGAACCAGGGGGTCATGGTTCTATTCCCAGTCAGAGCACATGCCCAGATTGCAGGTTCAAACCCCAGTAGGGAGGTGTACAGGAGGCCGCCAATCAATGATTCTCTCTCATCATTGATGTTTCTGTCTCTCTCCCTCACCCTTCCTCTCTGAAACCAATAAAATCGTTTTTAAAGAATATTAGTTTTGTTCTAAGTGCGCCTTCAGCTGTAGCTAATAAAATATGATATGTAGTATTTACATTATTCTATTCCTTGTTCTTTCTTGGAATATTTAAATTTTAGTTTTTTACTTTTTTTAATTTAAATTGTATTGTGCTAAGAAATGTGGTACATATGCTAATAATTTTTGGGAATTTGTTGAGACCAGCTTTATGACCTGGTGATCATTTCTTTTTACAAATGTTTATTACCAGTATATGTTTGAGAAGAATGTATATTCTTCAAGTTGAGAATAGGTTTCTATTAGGACTTTTACTAGTAGATCAAGCTTGTTGGTTATGTTGCTCAAATCATTTGTCAGTGTGTTGTCCTATTCTTTTATATACTCAGTTTTTTGTCTGCTTTTCCTATTGAATACAGAGCAGTGTATTAAAATATCCTGCTGCTATCCACTATAATATTGATTCTTTTCTATTTAATTTTGTAATTATGTTTATTTTCCATAATAAATTATGTATGTATGTATGTAGGTGTGAATGTATGTGTGAATGTATATATGTGTGTATATATATATATACATCTCATATATATGTGTGTATATATATATACATCTCACTGGTCCTGGAGACAGTTCCTCCTCCCAGAACTCCATATATAATTTTATATATATATATATATATATATATATATATATATACACACACCACACACACACACACACACACACACATATGTAAAGCAGAGGTATAGGTTAATCTAAAAGTGAGACAGGTTCAGATGATATTAAAAAGGGCCTTACCTGATAAAATAAGGAGTCTGAGTTCTACCATGTAACTCAGCAAAACCAGTTGCCATTTATTTATAACTTACCAAGTGGGAGGCACTGTGCTGGAGTTTTTACACAGGGTATGACCATTATCTACACTTTATAAATAGCATGGGCAAAGACAGATTTCTTTTCCAAGGTCACACACATTCAACAGAGCTATTGAATTAAGTCACTCTGTGCAGTTTTCGCCCATCAATGAAGTCGGTAAACATGGTTGAGACAAAGGTGAATAGTAAGACCGGTTACTAGGAAGATGATGCTGTTGGCCTGGTAGCACAGTGAGCGAGAGCATTTCTACCACTCTCAGCTGCTCTCAGCTCTGAGGAGAAACCAGGAAAACAGAGGAAAGAACAAAGGAGGACCTTGCGGTTGATGGCAAAGGCCTTTACTTTTTCTCTTCATGAGATGGGAGGTCACTGGAGGGTTTTAGCAGAGGAGTGAGATCCTTACGGAGTTAAAAGGAGCACTATTGTGGCTATGGAGAACGGATTATGGGAGGACCAGGTTTAAAGCAAAGAAGTGTGCATTATTCTATTGCCGTTATTTACAGGGATAGGATATTTGGGCCTCCCTGGTTGGAAGCAGAGGTGAGGAATACAAGACTATTGAAGAGGCCAGTTTTTGGAGGGCCCACTGAGCAGAGTGGTGCATGGGTGACTAAATTGTCCCTCTGAAGAGGAAAGGAAGTGAGAGGAGATCTCAGAGATGTACAGAAATGGGAGCAATAAGAAGGCCAAGGACAGGGAAGTATGGGTGATAAGAATGCAAATCATTTTCCTTTTGGCTAACATTTATATTCCCTACTTCAGAAGTTCCCCAGAGAACTGGAGAAGAGGAAAGGGCTTTGCCACTCAGAAATATTCTGTCAGTGAGAAATGATTGACAGCTGCAGATGCGCGGGACACAAATGCATTCTCATTTAACACTTTAAACGACTCTGAGAGACGAGGATTATTAGCCCCAATTTACAGTTAGAAAACTGAGACTCGGCAATGTTAGCTAGCTTTTCTAAAGCCAACCACTAACTAGTAACTGGCAGAATGGGATTCATACAGAGTTTTAGGCCCTAAAATACTTGCTTTTAGAGGACAACACGCTGGAAAGAAAACTTGGTCTTAATCGCAGTGAGAATTACTCTGTGGTGGATCGGAACTCAGAGGGGAGCCCAGGAAAACTGCAGCAGCAGCCCAGACAGAGTTGTCCTGGAGGTGGCCCTCACTGTGTCACCAGGGATCGCTCTCACTGGTCCTGGAGACAGTTCCTCCTCCCAGAAGTCAAGTTCAGTTCCAATTCTTGTTTCCCAAGGGGTCAGAAGCCAGAGCTCCTGAGGGTGCCCCAGGCTATTTTTCACCACACGCCCTCGGGACACATGCTATTCTGAACCCTCACCTGCCCTTGCTGCCGCCTGATGAGGGGACCTGCTGATACCACACTGGGAGGGATGCATTTCCATCACCAGGGACCCTGACTCTGTGTGTGTGTGTGTGTGTGTGTCCACTTCTTTAGATAAAAATATCCAACCATCTTCTCTTTTGCTTCTGTTTGTTCTAAAACTCAGTGTTCACCATCTATTCATAAGGAGAGGAATCACATCGGCACAAGAATTTAATTGTTCTAGAGAATAAGACAAGAGAACACGCAGGGAAGGAAGGGTTGGAGAAAAGTCTAAAAGAGAGACAAAACAGCCCTGGCCAGTGTTCTCAGCGGTTAGAGCATCAACCCGTGCACCTGAAGGGTTGCAGGTTAGATCCCCGGCCACATTCCAGGCATGTGTGGCAGGCAACCAATCCGTGTGTCTCTCTCACATCGGTGTTTTTCTCTTCCCCTCCCTCCCTTCACTCTCTCTAAAAATCAATGGAAAAAAATATCCTTGGGTGAGGATTAACAACAAATAAATAAATAAAATAGAGACAAACAGACATGACAAATTCCATCAGCTGAGTAGAACAAGAAAGATGTGAGGTCACATACAGAATCTGTCCATCCCTGCTGACAGCACAGGTTGCATTACACTGAGTTCCTGCTCTGTGTTGGGTATGGGATGTTAAGCGCTTCTCCTACTTTTCTCTTCTCATTAAATTTTTATACAAATCTAGAGAGGTGCTCATTGTTAGTGCCTTTTACAGATGAGAAAAGTGACACACCCAAATATTAATTAATGTGTTCGGTTCTAATATCAGAAGCAGGATTCTTTTATTATTATTTATTTAAATTCTTTATTGTTTAAAGTATTACATAAGTCTCCCTTTCCCCCTATTGACTTCTCCCCAGCCACTCCCACCCTCCAGCACATGCCCTCACGCCCCTGCTGTCTGTGTCCATTGGTTATGCTCATATGCATGTATACAAGTCCTTTGGTTGATCTCTTATCCCTCACCCCCCTCCCCTGTCTTCCCTCTTAGTTTGGATGGTCTGTTCGATGCCTTTCTGTCTCTGGCTCTATTTTTGTTTATCAGTTTATGTTGTTCATAATATTCAATAAATGAGTGAGATCATGTAATATTTATCCTTCTTCGACTGGCTTATTTCACTTAGCATAATGGTCTCCAGGTCCACCCATGCTGTTGCAAATGGTAAAAGTTCCTTCTTTTTTATAGCAGTGTAGTATTTCCATTGTGTAGATGTACCACAGTTTTTTAAGCCACTCATCTGCTGATGAGCATTTAGGCTGTTTCCAAATCTTAGCTATTGTACATTGTGTTGCTATGAACATAGGGGTGCATATATCCTTTCTGATTGGTGTTTCTGGTTTCTTCGGATATAGTCCTAGAAGTGGGATTACTGGGTCAAATGGGAGTTCCATTTTTAACTTTTTGAGGAAACTCCATACTGTCTTCCACAGTGGCTGCACCAGTCTGCATTCCCACCAGCAGTGCAGGAGGGTTCCTTTTCCTCCACATCCTCGCCAGCACTTGTTGTTTGTTGATTTGTTGATGATAGCCATTCTGACAGGTGTGAGATGGTACCTCATTGTCATTTTGATTTTCATCTCTCAGATTATTAGTGACTTTGAGCATGTTTTCATATGTCTCTTGGCCTTCTGTTTGTCCTCCTTCGAAAGTGTCTAATTAGATCCTTTTCCCATTTTTTGGTTGGATTGTTTATCTTCCTTTTGTTAAGTTGTACAAGTTTTCTGTACATTTTAGAGATTAAACCCTTACTGAAGATAACATTGGTAAATATGTTCTCCCATGCAATTATCTTGTTAAGTTGTATGAGTTCCTTGTAAATTTTGGAGATTAAACCCTTATCACAGATAACATTGGTAAATATGTTCTCTTTTGCTGTTCAGAAGCTTTTTATTTTGATGTAGTCCCATTTGCTTATTTTCTCCTTAGTTTCCATTGTCCTAGGAGCTGTATCAGTAAAAATATTGCTACAACATATGTCTGCTATTTTGCTGCCTATGGCTTCTTCTAAGATTTTTATGGTTTCCCCGTCTTACATTTAAGTCCTTTATCCATTTTGAGTTTATTTTTGTGTATGGTGTAAGTTGGTGGTCTAGTTTCATTTTTTTGCATGTATCTGACCAAGTTTCCCAACACCATTTATTGAAGAGACTAGTCTTGACTCCATTGTATGCTCTTGCAGAGGCAGGATTCTAACCCAAGTATTTCTGATGTCCGAGTCTAGGACTCTGTCCACCACATGAACTTGCTGCCTTTTCCAAGAGTGGCTGGGAAATGAAAATGAATGGAAGGAAACTGAGCTCCTATAGAAGGAAAAGGGGAGCAGAAAGATGATTGAGTCCGGCTCATTTGTCTCCATCAGCCTTGACACTGGATCAGGCACAGTGCCCTCATTAGCCATCTCTACTTGGTGTTTTTGTTTATTCTCCCCAGTGTCATACTGTGAACTTGCTTCCAGACTCTGTTCTTCTCTTTCTGGGCCCCTCTCCACTTTACCAAGGCCCTCGTCATTCAGTTCTATTCATTATTAAGTGCCTCCAATGTGCTGGCCATTGAGACACCAAGGGACACAATTATGGTTACAGCTCAGAAGGAAAAAGGGGCAAGAAATGAGGTCAGATCTAGAGTTTGGTCTCTACCTCTGGTCTGGTTGCCAGATACATAATGGCTATATTCACTTATTCAACAAGTATTTGTTGCATATATACTACTAGTAAGTCATTGTTTTGAGTGTGTGTTTTTTTCCCTAGGGATGCAGCCAAGAATATAGTACAATATAGAACAGATTCTACATGGAGCTTATATTCTAGTGGGTAGGAATTATACAATAAACAAATAAACATCCATAGTATGTCACTTGGCAAGAGGCACAATGGTAGAGAATAAGCAGGTGGCAGGATGACAGAGTGCAGGTGGAGTTGTTACCTCAGGAGGTTTGCAGAAGACCTTTGCGGGGAACTGTCACACTCACAGAGTGCTGAATGACGTGAGAGTGAGCCATGATCTGGAGGAAAGGTGTTGTGGTGGAGAAAATAGACAGGAGTGGCAAAGAGCCTCCTGTACAACGTGCTCAGAAAGAGAGCTGGGGAGTATTGGTGATGACGTCAGAGAGATAGCAGGGAACCAGAATAATTTAGGGCCTGAGGTCAATTGTAAAAGGCTGGGGTTTTTCATGAGTAATATGGAAAGCCATTTGAGGGTCTTGATCAAAGAAGGGAAATACTCTGACATGTTGTAGGATCTCAGTGGTAGTTGTATAGAGAACAGATGATTAGAGACAAGGTCTGAAGTGGGAGGACCAATTAGAGGCTATTGCAGTATTCCAGATCAGAGATGATGGAGTCTTGGGGCGGGGTCATATCAGTAGGAGTGTTGGAAAATGTTTGTATATGGACATATTTTGAAGTTAGAGCTAACTGAATTTCCAGACAGATTGGATATAGGGTATGAAATGGAGTGTGAAAAAAAATGCTTCCAACATTTTGGTCTGAGAAGCATGGATAATGGCATTACCAGTCACTGTAGTTCTGAAGACTGTCAGTGAAAGCAGAAGATGTCTATTAAATAAACAAGCAGAAGGGATGGATAGGTTCGGATAGATGAGTCTGGAAAGAAAAGAAGTCTAGGGTGGAATTATAGCTGGGGATATGGAGTGCTGGGAAGCATTAATTATAGTTATAAAATGAACTAGGGTCACCCCCCAAAAAATGATTGCTGCTAGAGCAGAAGTCAGGAACTGAGTCCTGAAGAATAAGTCTAGTATTTCATCATCAGGAGGTTGGAAGAAGCCAGCAAAGGATATTGAGAATAACTGATGAGTGGCCAGAGATGTACAGGAACCAAATGAAAACTGTACTCCAAAATGGAAGGCATTTCTACCACTGCAATGAGCCAACCTGTTCTGACATCTCAGGGGTGGGAACCTGTGATGATGTAAGGCTAGCACTCTTGGCATGAGTGTTGGTACCTCCACAGTTGACACAGGCATCTGTTTCCACATGGCTTTAAAAAAAATGACAGCAAAAAAGTAAATAAATAAAATAAATTTTAAAAAATGACATGTCCGAGGAAGGACAAGAACAAAGCCCAGAAGGAATCTGAGCTGACAGTAGACTGTGAACACATGTGAGACACCTAAAATAATCAGGGACTAGCTTAAAGGAACCCATTTATAGTAATCAAGCCACTGTGTAGTCATTGGGGTTGACCAGTTGTCCCAGTCATTGGGGTTGACTAATTGTCCAAGTCATTAGAGATTAACCAGTTGTCCAAGTCATCAGTACTTCAAGAGAGCTTTCTAAGGAGGGAGTCGATGACATCAGTCACCTCTGGAGCAAGTTAGAGTATCTGACCTCCTGATTGTAGGTCAGAAACCCCATTTGCACACTCCAAGACAGCTGTGGTTAAAGATCTTTCTTTGTCATTTTTCAGTATTGTGATTATAATTCCTTTTTATGCATGGTAAAAAACAAACAAAAACAAAAACCAGCAATAAAACATATAGAGAATATCAAAGGAAAGCAGTCTATAAAAATAATGTGCAAACCTATGAATGGAAAGGGTTAATTTCTTTCACCATAACAAATGCTCTACACTGAAAAAAGACCAACAACCTTGCTATCCTTGCTCATTTGAAAAATGAGCAAGGATAGCAACATACAGCTATAGAAAAAGAAATATAAATGGCCATTCAATGAGAGGAATGTCAAATCTCATTTGTCACTTAAAAATGCAAATTTAAACAATGAGATATCATTTGTCACCTTTCAAATCTACAAATAGTAAAAGGATTGATAACATCCACTTTTGTCATGGGTACACAGAAACAAAAACTGTCATACATAGTTGGTGGAAGTGTATATTGATGCATTTTAATGGATTCATTTGTCAATATCAATCAAAATATTAAATAAACTTTTAATTTTAGAATTGCTTTCAGTTTACAGAAAATTTGAGGAAATAGTACAGAGGGTTCCCATGCATCCCTCATCCAGTTTTCACTATTATTAACATCTTACATTGCCATGGTACATTTGTCATAATTAATGAACCAATAACGATCCATTATTATTCACCAAAGTCATTACTTCACTCAGATGATGGCCTCCTTAGTTTTTACCTAATGGACCTCTTCTGGTCCAGGATTCATCCAGGACACCACTAGATATTTAGTCATCATGCCCCCAGGCTTCTCTTGCCTATGAAGTTTCTCAGATGTCTTGCTTTGATGACCTTGACAGTTTTGAAGAATGCTGGTCAGGTAGACTTGCCCTCAGTTGGGATTTTCTGATATTTTCCTTATGTTTCTATTGGGATTATGTGCTCTTGAAAGGAAGGCCAAAATGGTAAAATGCCATTCTCATCCCATCCTATCAAGGGTGCATACTATCATAAATTCTCACTGTTGATGTTGACCTTGACTGCCTGTTAAAGGTAGTGTTTGTCAGGGGTCTCCTCTGTATTCTCTTTTCCCTCTTTTCTCGGAAGAAAATGGATATGTACATCCCCTACTTAAGTAGTAAAGAGATAGACTGCAACTTCTCAACAGTGGATTATCGGCATAAATTATTTGGAG
Organism: Myotis lucifugus; assembly: GCF_000147115.1. Lineage (NCBI taxonomy): Eukaryota > Metazoa > Chordata > Mammalia > Chiroptera > Vespertilionidae > Myotis > Myotis lucifugus. Next base: position 985,656 of record NW_005871151.1, on the reverse strand, counting down.
ATTTTCTGCACGGGAGGTTAGTCTCTTCTCTATTTGTTGATTCAGTGATGTATTTACTACATCACTATGGATGGATTGATAAATTTTTATTTGATAGTTCAAGTCACAATCCAATACTACTTTATTTTGTTGCTCAAATTGTTTCAGTTTTTCCTTTGGGAGCTCTTTTAATTGGTTCCTGTGTCCCTTTGACATACCCTGTCATTGTACTAAAAAAACACACACACACAAAAAAAACACCAACACTTTCTCATTTCTCAAATTCACTGCCCCAGTCCTAGAATCAGCCCTTTCTCCAAGGAGCCCTGGTTCCTTTTATTAGAAAGTGTAATTAGAGACCAAGATGCAGGTACAAGATGCTTGTTGCTACTAAGGTGTCCTTGTTTCCAGGTCCTTTCAGCTGACAGAATGAGGAACTCTTACGTGTGCATATTAATCACTTTATATGTGCACATCTATAACTATTCTCTATATGTAAACAGCTGTATCTATATCAAGCAAAAACACTCATTGATGCTGATGTCTCCCATTCTACTCTATGCCCCAGGGAGCTTTCTATCCTTGGACTCTTGCTGGTTTGTAACCTACCACTGCAATAACTCCAGCATTTATTTATGTCATTGTTCAGTTTCAGTTTATACATACAATGGTTTCAGAATTGTTAACCCTTATCTTCTGTGGAAACAACGTTATAAACTAGAATAAAGGACTTATTTGCAGTTTATTTTGCCTTTAGTCTTACAGACTCTGTTCATTTCCAGTGTTACTTAGGTCGACACTTCCTTCAGGGACGTTGTTTCAGACACTCAATATAGTTTGATTCTTTCTGTCACGTTCTGCATTCCGTCTTGGATCTCCCAGTTTCCTAAATGATTATTAAAAAAATTTGGCTACATTTGACAAATGCATAGTGTCCTATATCCACAATTATCTATAATAATAAAAGTGTATTATGCTAATTAGACCAGATGTCCTTCCGGACAAAGCCACTGCAGTGGCAGGGGCGGGGGCCGAGGCCCTTGCACAAATTTCATGCATCAGGCCTCTAGTATTATCATACAAACCAATTTCACCACCCTTATTAATCCTGTTTCTCACCTAATAAGCCTCTCCCCCGACCAAATGCCTGGTAACCACTGATCTGTCTTCCATGCCTGTAGTTTTGCCTTTTCTAGAATGTCATATAAATACCATACAGTATGTAGTACTTTGGGACTGGTTTCTTTCACCTAGCAATAGGCATTACTAACAGTTATCCACATATTATGTGACTTAATAGCCCATTCCTTGTTATTGCTGAATAGTTTTCCATGTATGGATATATCAGAGTTTATTTACCCACTCACCTATTGAAGAACATCTGGTTGCTTCTAGTTTGGGACTATTATGAGTACAACTGCAATAAACATTTGCATTCCAGCCCTAACCGGTTTGGCTCAGTGGATAGAGCGTTGGCCTGCGGACTCAGGGGTCCCAGGTTCGATTCCAGTCAGGGGCATGTACCTTGGTTGCGGGCACATCCCCAGTGGGGGATGTGCAGGAGGCAGCTGATCGATGTTTCTCTCTCATCGATGTTTCTGGCTCTCTATCCTCTCCCTTCCTCTCTGTAAAGAATCAATAAAATATATTTTTACAAAAAAAAAAACACACAACAAAAAACATTTGCATTCCAGGTTTTGGGTACATGTGATCTTTCAAATCAGTTTTATAAATACCTAAGAATGTGGTAGTTGGATTGTTGGTAAGGCTATGTTTGGTTTCGTAAAAAACTAACGAACTGTCTTCCAAAGTGAGTTTACCAGTTTGCATTCTCACCAGCAATTAGAGTTCACGTTGCTCTATGTCCTTCACAACAATTTAAGCCTTTCTACGTGTCGTGGTATTTCATTATTGTTTTAATTTGCATTTTCTTAATGACAGATGATACTGAGCATCTTTCCCCAGGTTTATTTACCATCTATAGATCTTTTTTTGGTGATATGTTCATATCTTTTGCCCATTTTAAAATTGGATTATTTTCTTATTGTTGAGCTTTAAGAATTCTTTAAATATTTTGTGCATAAATCCTTTATCAGATATGTGTTTTGCAAATATTTTCTTCTATTTTTTGGATTGTCTTTGAATTCTCTTAATAGTGGCCTTCATGGAGCAGGAGTTTTTAATTTTAATGCAGTCCAACTTATCAATGTTTTCCTTCATGGATTGTTCTTTTGATGTTGTATCTAAAATCTCATCACCAAACACCAGATCATGTTGATTTTCTCCTATATGTCTTCTAGAAGTTTTTATAGTTTTGTATTTAACATTTAGGTCTATGAATGATTTTGAGCTACTTTTTATTTAAAGTTAAAATCTGTCTCTAGGTTCATTTGCTTGCATATGAATAACTCCTGTTATTCCGGCAACATTTGTTGAAAAGACTGTCCTTTCTCACTTGAAATGCCTTTGCTCCTTTACCAACAATCAGTTGACTGTATTTGGTAGAGGTATGTGATTGTTCTTCAGCTTAACGTGCCTCTTCTGATTGATATGGTACATTACATTGATTGATTTTTAACTATTGAACCAACCAATTGGTCCTGTTGTGTCATTCTTTTTATACAGTGTTGAATTCCATTTCCTAACATTTTATTGGGGATTTTAAAAATTTATGTTTATGGGTGATATTGTTCTGTAATTTTATTTAGTACTAGAGGCCCGATGCATGAAATTCATGCAAGAGTAAGCCTTTCTTCCCCCGGCTGCCAACATGGCTTCCCTCTGGCACCCAGGACCTGGGCTTCCCTCACAGCCCGGCTTCATCTGGAAGGTTGTCCAGAAGGATGTCCGGAAGGACGTCCAGTCTAATTAGCATATTACACTTTTATTATTACAGATGTCTTTCTGGTTTTAGAGTAATGTTAGCTTCGTAGAAGCATTCCCTCTGCTTCTATTTTTTGGAAGAGATTATGAAGAAATAGTATTACTTCTTTCTCATATAGCTCTGGTGAGTTCCCCGGGTTGACAGTACTCCACAATGTACTGGGAGGGTCCACATCCTTGGGGATGACAGAGGTTTCACATCTGGAACCTCCCAGACCTAACCTTATGCTTCTCTCCTTTTGTATCTTTTTGCTATAATAATACTGTCATTATATGTGTAGCATTTTCCAGAGTTGTTAGTCATTCTGGTGAATTATCAAACCTGAGGATGCAGTGGGGACCCATGAGTTTGCAGACAGCTGGTCAGGGGTAAGGGTGGCCTGGGAACTCCCAAATGTGTGTGTGGTCGGTGTCTGGGGTGAGGTAGTCTCATGGAGGACTGTGGCTTTAGCATGTGAGGTTTGTCCTAACTCCAGGTAGTTGGTGTCAGAAGTCACTGCACTCATGTTCGAAGAGTTTAAGGTTTAGGGGTGGGGACAGAGATGAGTTAGAAAAGCCCTAGCCGGTTTTGCTCAGTGGATAGAGCATCAGCCTGCAGACTGAAGGGCCCGGGGTTTGATTCTGGTCAAGGGCATGTACCTCGGTTGCAGGCTCCTCCCTGGCCCGGGCCCTGGTTGGGTCCATGCAGGAGGCAACCAATCCATGTGTTTCTCTCACATTGATATTTCTCTGGGTCTTTCTGTTTCTCTTCCACTCCCTTTAAAAGTCAATGGAAAAATATCCTCAGGTGAGGATTAAAAAAAAGAGAAAAAAGAGAAGTAAGCCCTGCTTTACTTTCAGAAACACCCATTTCCCTCAAACTCCAGTCCATACCACCCCACGCCAGCATCTCTCACTACAGTTTTCTAGGTTCCTAGCCAATGCCCCCCATTCTGTTGAAAAATCCTGGAAATATTCTCAGTGCCGGACAGAACATGGCAGTGCCTTTTCCTTCTGGGCCAAGACCGGTTATTTTGAGAGCAAGATAAAAATCTTTCATTCATCGCTCACATGTAGGCAAAAGAAGCAGGCAAGGATGAAAACCACTCCACTTCTTGTCTTGGGTAATTGCTGGTTTGCTTGCTGCCAAGTAAATTCGGGGATCGCTTGCAGGCTGGCATGAGCTGGCAGCCAAGATGGCCTCCTCTCCTCCCCAGTTCAGAAAATTAGGCTCTTTCTGCTTTACTTTTCTTCTTTGGAACAGCAGGTGCTTTTTAGAAGCCTTGTCCTGAGTCTGCTTGGTGCCCAGGCCTGGGTTCTGAAGGACGGAGGATGAATGGCTAAAAGAAAGGTGGGCTGTGATGCCGAAGGACAGGAGAGCAGAGCTGTGTAGTGGGAACCACATTTTGCATTCAGGAAGCCAGAGGTTCCTTTTTTCTCTGTTTGTTGTTGTTGTTGTTGTTGTGGTTTGTTGGCTTGTTTGTATTTGAAGATGTTTGTACATCTTGCGGCCACAAGGTTTAGAAACGAAGCTTCTGGAAGGAGGGAAGCATCTGACGTCCTTGACCTTGTTCAGGTGGACTCACTGTGCATTTCCTGACTGACCAGTCCCCTCGCTGCAGCAGCACCTGGGAGTTTCCTCCCCAAGTCAGTGGACGTGGAGGTAGTTTTGCTGCTCTGTCTCACAGCGGGAATGCTGGGAGAGAACCCTGGGCATTAGGGGGAAGAGAGGGAGGACTAGATCCTTTTGTTCTTACAGAAAAGAATGGGCTGGTAGGGGAGATTTCCTTCTTCCTCACAATTAATGTGAGATCTAACCTTCTACTCTATGAAAGATAACATGTTTGATTACTAGACATGTAGGAATTTAATTAGTTTCCAAAAGTATTATGGAGCAGGTGTTATGTAGAGCTGACACTGAGCTGAGCGTGGGGAAGAGTAAGAAACTTCCTGGCAGGTGATAGGTGAGCAGACGAATAATCACTCTCTCCTGTGGTAAGTAAGAGCTGCCGTCGAGATGCTCACGTTGCGTGGGAGCAGGCGTGAGCGCCCTCTTCCAGTCTGGAGACAGTGGGGAAGGGAGACAGGGAGCCATCTGAACCGGAGGTAATCTGACAGTTGGGAGAGGGCAGGGGTTTTAAAGTCTATCAGAGAAAGTGTGCATTCGCTTGTTCAGCTCTGTGACCTTGAGAAAGTCACTTACCCTTTCTGAGCCTGTATTTATTCACTATCATAGAAAGATTGCACTGCTTCATTGGGCTTCTGTGGGGGGTAGAGGAGATCTAGTCGTTTAGAGCAGCACCTAGCCCATGGTCCATCCCAGCAAATGGTAGCTCAGTGGTTGTAATTAAGGTCAAGTTGATGTCTCCATTTCAGTGGAGTGGCTGTAGGGAAGCAGGTGACTCAGATCTCTCACTTGGACAATGAGGCAGATACTGAGGACCAGCACAATTAGATTTGGAGAAAGAAGCACCGAATGAGTGTGATTTGGAATAAGTTGCAGCTGACATGCCTGTGGGACATGGGGAGGGAGGGACATTAGGAAGGGAGGCGGAGGAAGGAGGCAGGAGTCACTGATGGCCCCATGGGGACTGGGACCATCAGGACAGCTTGGCACCTCCTCCACCTCCATGTTTGCAATTCCTATTCATCCTGTGGAGGACCCAGTCTCTCCATGACTCAGACTTCATTTGCCTCATTTCCCTGAACCCTTTGAGGGCAGCTGCAGGCAGGCATGGGCCCTTACTCGATTCATTACCTAAATCATTCATTTTTTGGATTCTATAAATATATTGAGGGAGCTACTATACGCCAAAATCCGATGCAGAATCTAGAGAAACTACATCGAATGAAATAGTTGATTAATTTGCTCATTAAGATTACATGTATGTGTGTATTTAAACTTGGGCATCTCCATGCCCCTCCTTACTCACTGGTGGTTTAATATTAATAGGGGAGGACATTTTTTACATCCACTCTGGATGACGTTGTGGCAAAAAAAGAAAAAACCATCTTAGAAGGACTCTTAGAAAGTATATAATCCAGTTTTCTTGGTTCAACAAATATTTATTAAATGTGTTCTATGTATCAGGCAGCCTTATTTTTCAAAAGAAGCCTAGCCCTGGCCGGTTTGGCTCAGTGGATAGAGCGTTGGCCTGCGGACTGAAAGGTACCGGGTTCGATTCAGGCCAAGGGCACATGCCCGGCTTGCAGGCTTGATCCCCAGTAGGGGACGTGCAGAAAGCAGCCAATCAATGATTCTCTCTCATCATTGATGTTTCTATCTCTTCCTCCCTCTCTCTTAAATCAATAAAGAAATATATTTTTTTAAAAAAAGAAGAAGAAGCCTAGAGAGGTTGACTAGACTGAATGTTTGGGTCTCCCTAAAATCCATGTGTTGAAGCCCTAACCCCAGCATGGCTATATTTGGAGATGGGGGCCTCTCAGGTAGTAATTAAGGTTAGATGAGAGCATAAAGGTGGGTCCCTGATCTAATAGAATTCGGTCCTTATAAGAATAGACACCTGTGAGCTCACTCACCACATGCCCCCCACTCCTGCCCACCCTCACCCCAGCCTTGCACACACACTGGGAAAAGGCAGTATGAGCACACAGGGGCAAGGCAGCTATCTGCAAGTCATGAATAGAGAAAAGAGCTCTCACCAGAAACCAACCTTGATCTTGGATTTCCCAGCCTCCAGAACTATGAGAAATAAATTTTTTGCCATTTAAGCCACCCAGTGTTTGGTATTTTGTTGTGGCAGCCCTAGCTAAGACAGTCGGATCAAACGCTTTGCCTAAAGTCAGTAATGAATATATGAAAAGGCCAATGCATTAGTCAGCTATTGCTGTATAACAAACCACTCCACAACTCAGCAACCTCAACATCAATCACTTATGATGTATAATGTATCTGCAGATTGGTTGGCCAATCTAGGCTGGCCTCTGCTATGGATAAGTTGTTCCATGTGTCTCTAATTCTCCTTCTGGGATCAGCAGACTCTTCTGGGAAGATTCTCTCATGGCTGTGGCATAGGTAAAGGAGACAAGTATAAAACTGACCCATGACCACTTCTGTCTTATTCTGTTGGCCAAAGCAAGCTGTGGAACTGGAACATGGTTGCTTCTATTCCATTCTATTGGCCAAAGTAGATCAAAGAGATGAGCCCAGAATCATAATAGGGGGAGGATGCAAAGTTTCATAACAAGGGTGTGGATACAGGAAGAGGTACAACATCTGGATCGTCATGACAACCTAACATATCCAGGATTCAAATCCAGGTCTCTATTGGCCCTATTTGGGGTTATTTTTACAATCACTAATACTTTTATTTATTTTTAATAAGAAACACACACAGACGCCTTTACTCTTTGCTCTCTGCAGGACTGAACAACAAAGCCTGAGTTTGGCAGAGTGGTGACCACAGCCAACCCTTCCAGTGTTCTTCCCCCCTAAATCCCACTCATAGCCCCTGTTGTCTCATGCTACCACTTCTGTACCATAACAGGGGTCTTCTCATACTCTCAAACCTTGTCTTCCCTTCTGCCCATTTCATTAAAATCTACCCTCAGGCAGCTTAGCTGTGAGAAGAAAGCTGATCACTAAATTCTGATAACTTTGTTCTCTAAAACAAATAGTTACTGAGTATTTAATCTATATGTGGCTCTGTGCCTGGTGCTTGGGTGTTGGTCTCAGAGATGAATCATAGATCCAGTTCTCGACGAGAGAGCACTTTGGTGGGAAAAATAATACGTGCACATAATTGTTTTCATCCCTGTGCAAAAGATTATTGAATGAGGTTCCAGGCATTGTCTAGAAAGCTAGGGTACAATGATGAATGAGAAATACCCACAGTCTCTCCCCTGAGGTGGATCAGAGTGTATAGAGCCCCAGGAGGAAGGCTGGCTGCATTTCTGTGAGTTGAGGGGAGTGAGATGAGAAATCCAAGAAGGTTTTGGTGGGAAGTAACAGTTAAATGGGCCTGTGCAGAATGAACTGGGGGCTTTATAAACAATGCTGTTTATCTGGGAGTGTGGTTAACAGTGTGGAATCTGGAAGTAATGGCCAGGCTCTGAAGGTTTGTCTCATGCTTAGTGGGTGGCCATGGGCAAGTTGCTTAACCTCTCGGTCTAATGATGTGCTAGTAAATGTTTAACTACAAGCTTTCCAAAAGAAAGGAAGGGATGGAGGGAAGGAGGAAGGGAGGAAGGGAGGGAAGGAGGAAGGGAGGAAGGGAGGAAGGGAGGAAGGAAGGAAGGAAGGAAGGAAGGAAGGAAGGAAGGAAGGAAGGAAGGAAGGACTGCTTTGTAGATCTGCCATTTTCCATGGTGTATATCCTCACACCATGCCCTCCTTCAAGCTACCCACATGACGTTGTATAGTTCTTTGACCATGCTGATACAATGGACATAAATAGCCTCAAAAGCATGGATAGTAGTAAAATAACTAGGAAGCAATGAATTTTTAATATTTAGCATCTTTGTTTGAAATATAATTGATGCAGGTGTCAGGTTATGAAATTTAATTGGGAGCAATGGCTGTACTTAACAATCAGGCAGAAGGGGTGAGAAAGAAAAGGAAGGGCATGTCCCACAGAGAGAACGTGTGTAGAGAACATAGCCAAGTAACCGGAGGGAAGCATTTCATTTTTAAGAAGAATCCCCACAGTGGGAAAGTGAAATGTCTAACAGAAAGGTGGCTTCATCATCAGGATAGAGGATAGGGTAAGTATAGAACATGGGCTCCATTAAAGAGTACCCTTAAGGATGCTGTGGTTATAGGAAGGTGAGGTGTGGGGCATCTGGTCCACCCCTCTGGGTATACAGATGGTGGGACCAGGATAGAGGAGTCAGTGATTCCTTGCTCCTCGTGGAGCAGACATTTGAACCCCATTTTTTGGATTTCCATTCCAATGTACTTTTTACTATCCTACAACTTAGAGAAAAAGGGGCTCAGATCCCTGAGTGATAGGAAACCTGCAAGGCATTTGAGATGGAAAGTCTATTAGTGGTGACAGTTACAACTGGATAAATGATTACTGAGATTGTTTAGGAAATCAAATTGATTTCCAACTGTGTATATAGAAAAGACATTGAAAGAGGAGGGGACAGAGGCTGAGGAGGTCAGGGAGGATCTGCTGATGGGAACATAGCCAGCCACCGGCAGGGCTGGGATTAGAACTGGTCCCCAGCCCCTCAGTCCAGTTCTTTTCCCCAGAATCAAAGGTCCTGAGAATGTGTTTGTAGCAGATGTAGGCCTGGGAACTGTCCTCCCATGAGTTGTCCTTAAAGAAGAAAGAATGATCCACAAGAGGAGTTAGGGCTCAACAAAGCCCTCTGCATGATAAAGTGAGAACCATCAAGAGTCCAGCTCTGCAGTTATCAATGGTGAACCAATGGGCAGTGGAGTTTGCACACAGGTTATGATCATGCACATCCCCAAGTCTGTACTGCTATGGACTTGCTCTTATTCTACAGCAGTAAGTCCTCCCTGCTTTACCCAACTGTGGCATTTACAAAGTTACAGAGTCTCACCATCACTCTGCTAGATGGTTGAGCTAGTTCTTCCCATTTTACAGATGGGAAAACTGAGGTTCAGAGAGTTGAATCACCTTGCCCAGTGTCAGATGGCCACTCAGGATGTGAAAGGTATGGCATCCAGAATCCTGACTCAGTGGCTAGGAATGCACAGCTCAAGCATCAGCTGCTTTTCTTCCCTCCCCACTAGACTGTCCCTTTCCCTGTGTCACCTTCCCCTTCAGATTTCAGTGAGCATTTGTAACACTCCCTTGTGTAGAAGCCTGTCTGCTCGTAGTAAGAAACAGTATTCCTCCGGTCTCATGCAGTATCTGGCATATAGTAGGTACTTTATCTGGTCACTGTGTATTGTAATAGTTAAGGATACAGAAATCACAGAAAGCTGAGTTTAAATCACAACTGTACTGTCTGTTAACTGGGGGGCATTAGATAACTTAGCCACCCCACACCTCTGTTTCATCATCTGTAAAGTCATGTACATTGAAGTCCAATACATAGTAAGTGTTTAGTAATTGTTACCTATTATTATTTTTAATAACCAGTATTCATTGGACATCATCTTTAAATAAACATGCTAATACCCAAAGGACAGGCATTAGTGATCCTGACTTGCCGGCCCAGAGTCCCAGCTGGACCCACGTGCCAATGAAGTTGGAGGGGAAAAAGAACTTATTGGACTTTTGCTAACATGTCGGGGGTAGAGATAATTCAGCCCTCTGCAAGTGAAAATTAATCATCTTGGTTTCAGTCAGCAGGCAGGCAGCGAGAATGCCAGCTCGCCCCCTTCCCTGCCACTGGAGAGACAGTTCAGGAAGTGAGGAAAGAAGATGGGATTGTGGGAGGAGGCGGCCCCGTGGACCACACTCCACATCAGATATGGGCATTATCAGCTCCCACTCCCTCTTCTCCATTGCTGCCTAGCCACCCAGGGCGACGGGCTCCCAGCACAGCAGCCTCGTGCTCTCAGCATTGTTACTCCTTTGGTTAATCTGGCTTCAATATGTTCCAACAATACACACTTGATCTATGAATGCTGAAATTGCAATCGAGTCTACAGTAGTAGATGCATGCTCTGGAAATGTCCCTGCTGCATACACACACAGGGCTTATGTCTCCTTAGGACCTCGACCATTTTCCTGAATGGCTGGTGGTCAGTTTCCTGAGCCCGCTTCTCACAGTGATGAACAGGACTCTGCTGTGTTTCCTTCCACATAGGCAGAGCTTTTTACTTACTGTCCCAAGCGCTCAGTGATGTCCCTTCTACCCTGATGCTAATGACAGTTGTGTGACATGGTTTGGGTTCGTATCACGATGTCTATTTTGCACATAAGGCAACATGAAAATGCAGAGATTGTATCTGTCCTCTCTTCCAGACTCCCAATCTTTCTACAGCAATACATTAGACACCTGTTACCTAGACAACACCCATGCTCCTTTCTTCTCACTAAGAAAGAACAATGTGCCCAGCTAATAATTCCCACCTCTCTGTATTTTCCTACCGCTACCATAAATGTGGCCGTGTACGCTTGCACTGGCCACATGACGTGTTTGGGAACCGGCTCTAAAGGGTACCAACCGAGCGTGCGCCTTTGGCCTTGTGGTCCTTCCTTCCCATTTCACCTGTAATGTAGGCATAGGAGTGTGGCAGCATGAGGGACAAGCATTGGGACAAAATGCTAAGGCTGGAAGAGGGAAATGATGACAGCCTGGTGTCCTCGTGGCACTGTGGAGCCGCTGCAGCCACGTGACATGGCCCACTCCAGCCTGCCTCTCGCCGCAGTGAGCCATGGTTTGTTGGGTTAATTTTGCCGACCAACCTGATCCAGAACTTAACATTTCCCTTCTGACTACAATGCCCTTTAATTTCTTTTTCAATCAAATAAAACCCTGCTCAAGGAGTTTATTATTAAATCTCATATTATTAAATCTGCTCAAGTGCTCCCATGTCTGCTCAGTCTGCCCAGAACTTCCCAGAGTGATTTAGGGGCTCCCTCCTCTGGGCGTCCGTAGCATCCTGTAGATACTTCCTTCACCACAGCATTTGATGGGGTGTATGTATGTCTGTTCTCCCCCAACAGACACCTGGAAAGCACCAGGCCTGTCGCTTATTGGTGCCCGATCCCATTTCCTACAATTAATTGCATCACCTGTGTGGGATCATACACTGGAATCCCCACATCCTTGTTTCTTTTTGAAGATCTCCTGGCCCATCTTAAGGAATGTTTCCCAGAGTTCGGATTTCCTCCCTTGAATGATCTCATTGCTCTCATAGTTCATCACTCTGTGAGGGTGCAGATGCCTCCCATCCCAGAGTTCTGCTGCAGAATCATGGATCCACCATCACTTTATAGCTCACATTTGTATGTCTAGCAGGGAGGAGCACTGCTTTGGAGTCTATCTGCCAGGGTTCAAGTCCCAGCTCTTCCATTTATTAAATATGTGACTTTGGGCTGCTTACTTCACTCTGTGCCTCTGTTTCCTTCTCTGTACATGGGAGAGTGATTGTACCTGTGTAGGGTGTTGTGAGGGTTAAGGGCCCTACTATTCATGTAAAAATACTTAGAGCAGTGCCATACTCCTAGTCAGTGTTGGTTATTATGACTGTTGTCACCAGACAGGACCATGTAGATTGTCCCACAAACACTTCCCCTCATATGCCCATCCTCAGTTCACCTCTTTCCTCCCAAACATAGGAGCCTGCTCGCCTTCCTACCGTGCTTGTCTCAGTTAATGCCACCATCACCTCTCCAGTCCCCTCCAGCCCAAAACCTAAATTAGACATTGCCTTCTCCTTAACCCCTCATCCAGGTATTGGAAAAGATCTGTCAGCTATATCCCCTGAATATTCTTGACTCCATCTTCTTATCCTATAACTCGCTGTGCATGAAGCATCTTCCTAAACTATTGGAATTGTCTGTAACCTGTGCTCCTGCTGTATTTTTATACCCATTAAATTCTCCCACCACCTTTTGGCCATAATCATTTTTCCCTTGTGCCAATATGACAATGCCACTTCCTAATTAAAGCTCTTCTACAGCTCCCATCACCCCAGGACAAGGATAACAGCCCCTCGTCAAGCAGTGTTTCTTGCTTCCCTCTTCTTTGCTCATCTGTGCAGCCTCACATCCCACTAGCCCCTCCACCATGGCAGCACTGGTGCCATCTTGAATTGCCTTCCCATCCTCAGATCTATCACCTTAGTTTAATCCTTTGTGTCTTTGCTACATTAGTCTTTTCACCTTCTATGCCCCTTTTCTTTTCTTTTTTTAAAAAGATTTTTTAAAATTTCTTTTTAGAGAGGATGGGAGAAAGAAACATCAATGTGAGAGTGAAACATCAATTAGCTGCCTCATGCACAGCGCCCCCTATCAGGGATTGAGCCCTCAATCCAGACATGTGGCCTGACCAGGAATCGAACTAGCAACCTTTAGGTGCATGGGATGATACCCAATCAACTGAGCCACACCGGCCAGGGCTGGTGTGCCCCTTTTCTAGCCTCTCCCAATCTACAGGGCAGACTTCTGCTCATTCTTCGCCTTTTAGTTTGGATGTCACCACTCCTGTGCATCTTTCCCAGATTTCCCAGACAGATCTGTGGAGCCCCTGTTACATGTTCAGATATGTCTATCAAATTGCAAATCTCATTGGATTGTGACTGAGTTCTTCTCTAGTTTATAATCTTCTTGTGAACCAAGCCAAGGCTGCTGTTGTTCATCTTTATAGCCCCAGTACATAGCCCAGTGCCTGAAATAATTGATACTTTATAGTTATGGAACAAATAATTCTCTATCGTAAGTAATACTATTTGATTCACAGATGACTGAGGCTGGAATGGGCATTATTATCTCTCATTCTACGCCTTTTACTTCACAAGGGAAGACCTGAGTTTCAGAGAGGGAGGGTGACTTGCTCAAGGTCACGCAGTAAGCTAATGACGAAGCTAGGATAAGAAGCCCAGGTTTCCTGCTCCCTAGTTACAAGTTCTTCCTGCTGTACTTCTCTTTTACAGAGATGATATTTTGGTAAGGATATATTTTCGTAAGGACACAGGTTCAGCTGTACATATCAAAAATCTAAAATAATGAACTGGAAAAACTAAAGTTCCTTTTCCTCCGGCAACAGTCTGCCAGGAGCAGGTCCAAGGCTGTACAGCTCCTCATGGTGACTGAGGCTCAGGCCTTTCTGTCCTGTGGCTCCATCCAACCTTCAGGTGCTGCTCTCAGCCTCATGGTCCAAACCAGTTCCCCACCCACTGCTTTCCAGGTGGTAGGGAAAGGGATGAAAGGAAGTGTGTGAATTGTACACAACACTTTTCTTATGTAGAACTTAGTCATGTGGCTGCACTTAGGTTTAAGGGAAGCTGGGAAAAAGATTGTCAACTCCAGGTGGCTGTGTGCACAGCTAAAATTTAAAGCTATTTTTATTTGATACAAACAATGAGCCTGCTAAAAAGGGAGAGTTATTGAATTGTCCCTGTTTCAGAGATCATAAAACTGAGGCCCTGAGGTGTGTTAAGAATACCAGCCCAGCTGGCGTGGCTCAGTGGTTGAGCATCAACCTATGAACCAGGAGGTCATGATTTGATTCCCAGTCATGCTTGATCCCCAGTACGGGTTGTGCAGGAGGCAGCCAATCAAAGATTCTCTCTCATCATTGATGTTTCTATCTATGTACAGTCATCACTGTTATCACTATGGGGCAAGGTCAAGGCCTTCCCTGAGGGCAGTGGCCTCCCCTGGGTGGTTGGGCTCAGCATTGTGTCCTCACATGGAGCACAGTCCCTGATGTAGAGTAAGTGCCGAGTAAATATTTGTTGAAAGAATAAATGAAGTTAATGAGCCAGAACTGGAACCCAGATGGCTTCATGGCTTCAGCTCCATGCCCCGTGCTATTTCTATGCCACCAGAATGCCAGTCTCCCCGTGATCCCTCCTTCTGAACATAAGCCACAAAATCCACATGAATCTGCGGATCCAGGAATGATACCAGCCACAGCTCCCAGAACTGGAGCAAGTATGAGGCTGCTTGGCAGACTTGAAGCCTTTCACCTGGGCCCCGACTGAGGCACAGAGCCTTTGAGCAATCTCCTTGGCATTCCGAAGAGTTGGGTGCCCCTGCTTATCTCCCATAATCCACAAAGGCCACTGCAAACCCGGTTCCGAATCTGGTTGGCTGTCCACCCCAAACCATTTGCATTTCCTCTTCCAACGGAGAAGCCTTCTCTGTGCCTGTCTCCATGAAGACCCTCCCCTTCCTCCTCTGAGGGCTCCAGTTTGTGCCAGTCTTAGAATGGCACACAGTACCATCCAGTTACAGCCAAGCCTTGCTTCCAAAATTAATAAGCAGCTGGCAACTGATCATAAAATCAAAATGCTTGAGGGAAAGATCTTAGGAGAAGAAAAGATGATTTATATTCTGCAAAATGATTACCACACTCTTTAGTTAATGTACATCACTTTAATAGTTATACATTTTTTTCATGTGATGAAAACTTTTAAGATCTTACTTTCTTAGCAACTTCCAAATATACAATATGGCATTGTTAACTACACTCATTACGCTGTATATTACATCCCCAAACTTTTTTATTGAGAATGTAAATTGGTACAGCTGCTATGGAAAACAGTATGGAGGTTCGTCCAAAAATTAAAAATAGAACTACTATATGATCCAGCAATCCCACTGCAGGTGTATATCCAAAGAAAATGAAAACAGGATCTTGACGAGATACCTGCATTCCTATGTTCATTGCAGCATTATTTACAATAGCCAAGACATGGAAACGACCTAAGTGTCCATCAACAGATGAACAGGTAAAGAAATGGTGGCATAGCTATACAAGGAAATAGTATTCAGCCATAAAAAGAAGGAAATCCTGCCATTGTGATGACATGGATGAACCTTGAGGGCATATACTAAGTGAAATAAATCAGAGAAAGACAAATATTGTTTGATTTCACTTGTATGTGGGATCTAAAAAGACAACAACAAACTCATAGAAATAGAGAACAGATTGATGGTTCCCAGAGGTGGGGTACAGGGAGAAGGTGGTGGAAAGATAAAACACCCAGGTGTTAACCATTGGTGGCTTGATATCAACCATGGTAAAAGCATTTACACCACAGAAATTGGCATATACTACATACCCTATTAGGGCTGTCATAGCTGTTTTTAAGAACTATGTCACAGACCAGCCCTGGCTGCATGGGATGCTGGAAATAGGAATTATTTGCTGAGCACATTGCCTTCCTTAACAAACAGGAGTTCCGTTTGCAAGGGGAAAGTCAGTGGAAATTTGAAAGGGTGAAAGTCAGGTCTGCTATCAAAGACTCTAAGATATTTTTGCTGTCTTTTGTCAGGGCTTGCCTAGGTAGGATCTCTTCAGTGCACATGGTTTTCTTTGCCCAGGTGCCCAAGTCAGAAAGTAGGAGGAAAGAATCCTGCATCTGTGAGGTGGTGAAGCACAGGGTGAGGGAGAAGGTGGGGCATATGTGGCTATAACACACCCAACTCCGAGTATCTTGACACTATTTAGGGCAGCCGTGGGCAAACTACGGCCCGCAGGCTGGATCCGGCCCGTTTGAAATGAATAAAACTAAAAAAAAAAAAAAAAAAGACCATACCGTTTTACTCAGGGACAGTTCTCACCAGGGATTCAGGTCTTAAAACAAACCCAAAAGGAAGCTGTCAAACAACCATCCGGTCCAGTTTAAGAACCCATTGTGGCCCTCGAGTCAAAAAGTTTGCCCACCCCTGATTTAGGGAAACCACCCTCTTTCTGCCTGCAGCCTTTCTGAAACATGGTGCAGTGAACTGGGGCTAAGCAAGGAAAGGCTAGTGGGTCTCTTAAACATGGGTTTTACTCAGGGACAGTTCTCACCAGGGATTCAGGTCTTAAACCCAAAAGGAAGCTGTCAAACAACCATCCTCTTTTGCAAATGCACAGATCCATAGGCAGGATTTTTAACAGACTGACAGAAGGAAGGCCAAATAAATTCCTGATTTAACAAAGCTGACCTCAACATCTCTTCATATCCAAGGAGCCTCCAAGTGCAAACCCTTCTCTGGTGATGGTCTCTGTAAAAATGAATCCATCTCACTTATGCCAATGAATGTAAGTACTCCCTAAAAAGGCTGTGAGATTGAGTGCCGATGAGTGTTTTGATTTAATGGATGTAGATAAAATCCCCCCAGGCATACAGACTAGTGAAGAAGTAGATAGAAACAAGGAGTTAGACCAGGGCCAAAGGATGCCTGGTCAGCTGGAGTCCCGCTGTTCCACGTGCGTCCACATTCTTTAGACTGTGCTGTGTCTGTACATCTAGGAGAAGATGGCCTGGGGTAGTTTTTTTGTTTGTTTGTTTTTTGTTTATTTGTTTTTTGCTCCGTCTCTCTGCTGTAATCTGCATTCCTCTAGAAGAGCCTTCGTTCACATTTGATTTCTCTCTGAACTGAGCTGTAGGGCACTTTGCTCAGTGACCGTCCCCTGCCTGACATTTTTCCTCCCCTGTAACAAGAAATCAGTGGGAAGGGAAGCCAGTCTTACCAACTGGCTTGCTTGGACCTGAAGTGGTGGGTAGAGTCCCTAGAATTGAACCCAGACTTTCTGAAGCCAACCCCAATAGTCTTTCTCTTACATAATGATGTCTCCCAATGGGCAGTCTGTAACTTGTAGTGTGGCTGAGGATACAAATTTTTGCTCGGACTTAATTTTACTTAATTGAAGTTTAATTTTTATAGTTGGATGTATCTAGTGGCACAGCTATGGAGTGTCTCACCCTTAACCTTCCACATCCTCACCCAGGTGGGCTGCCCTGTTTTGCTGTCCCCCAGCCAGCTCTTCGTCATGTGGAGTGCTTTAACACCCCTGAGTGTCTCCTCGCTTCACCCATTTCTCACAGAAAAGGAGCACCTGGGAACTGAACTTGACAGCAAATGTCTCCTTTCCCCTCCATCTAGTCCTCTCTTTCACTTTCCCCAAGTCCCTCATGCCTCGAGTGAACCTAGTGCTGTCTTCAAGGGTGGGGGAGGAGGAAGAAGTTGAATGAAAAGACATTCTCCTAAGTGAAGGGCATGGGTGAGAAGGAGGAAGGAAATGCTAGGAATTCTCAGAAAGGAATCAGCCACACCTTATTACACAGCAACGATAAAAACACTGAGAAATCGCCCAGCATCTAGTGAATCCATTTGCCTTAGAGCACTCACTTTTTATTTTCACTGTGGTGGCTGTGGTTTCAAAAAAAACCTACTGGGAGCAAAGTGTGTCAGAGTTGAGAGTGGACATCGGGTCCCTCCACAGCCGGCAGCCGCGTGTCCTCAGAAGTAAAGGCGGTGAGATTGTGATCAGTCCGTTCTGCTAAGGCCTAGTCCCTTTGGAAAGCTGGGGTCTTACATCTGCACCCAGTAGCCAGAGTGGGCCCAGCCTCTGAGATTGGCACACCTGCTCTGTGCCGGGTGCAAAGGAGGAATGAAAGGTAGGCTAGCGACCACAGGGAAGAGGGCAGCGGTCATCTGGAGGTGGCAGGGCTGGAAGTGCTCATCCTGGCAGAGCTGCACACAGCGGGAGCCGAATCAAAGCCCAGCAACCTGCTGCGAGAGCCAAAGGGAAGAGCGGGCGCATTTTGAAGGAAGGTGCAGTTGTTAATATTAATGATGCAACAGATGTGTTTTTCTTCTTTTGCTTTGTAGTTTAACCTCAACTACCTTCTAAGTTCCTTTGTTTCTGACTCTCTCCAGGTAGGGAATTCTGCTCTGTTCTTGGTAATAAAAGGAGAAGAATTTTGGTCCGGGGGTGTTTTTGGAGGGAGGAGTTGAGGGGCAAAGAAAGAAGGAGGGGGAAAGAGAATTTTGCAAGACAGTGGGAAGGTCAGCAGCATGAGAGGATGGGGCAGGCAGAGGCCCTGGGGGTGTCGGGACAATGTCTAACACTGTGAGGTTTAGAGCTGATGGCTCTGTGACACCTGCCTGTTATTCCAAGGTCTCCGGTGAAACCAACATACGAGTATTTTTTCTATTTTATCTCTTTTGGGGAAGAAGATAAATTTCATGACAAGAGAAGGTGAGTTCTGGGAATAGAAAAGAGAATAAAAGAACAGCTGCAAAACTGCAAGAACTCAGAGGGAGAAGCATGACAAGGGAGGTGACAGGGGAGGAAGAAGAGATGAAAGGGCCAGTGTACATAGACAGCTACAGCAGAGCATGGCCAGGATGCAGACCCTGGAGGGCACCCAGGCGCAGACTCGGGCACAACGGGCTGAGGAATGGGGGAGCACCCGCCAGTGTGCGTCCAGCCTGGCCACTCCCATTTGTCACACACAGATGCTCTGGCTGTCACTTGGCTGGGACCTCCCTGTTGATTATTTCTGTGTCTCCAGGCAGCAACACTGCTGTCAAGTGGGAATAGGGTGTCAGGTCCCATCACTCCCCGTGCGATGTGAAGAGACTCGTGCCGATGGAAGGTGCCACTTCTTTGGTGCGGATGGGCACATGCATCACTAGCAATTACTGCTGCTCCAGGGGCCCTGCCTTCCTAGTGGAATAGGCCAAATGTGCTCCAAAGGCAGACAGGAAGCAATCTACAGGGCTTTAAATTACAGGCCAGGAGTCCCTGTGCTGGCTCCGGCGATGATCAGAGAGCGAGAGGTGGGAGGTTTATCATCCTCCTGTGGGCCGGGTACCGTGCTGGCTGGTTCACATTGCTCATCTCAGGTCAGCATAGGGCCCAAGGGCCTGGCCTTCGGGTTGCAGACCTCATTTTGAATTCTGAGTCTGCTACTCATTCGTGGTCATGAGTAAGTTACTTCAATCCTGTTAGCATCGATCTCCTGATCTGTAAAACTGGGATGTGAATAGCTACCTTGCAGATTTATTTAGGACTAAATAAAATAATTTCATTTATTCACACAACAAGTAAGCTGTATTTGAAAATATATGTAAAATGTAATTATACACACACACACACACACACACATAATTTCCCTACACCACCCTGGGATATTGCAGTAAAAAAACAAAGGATAAAATTCCTACCTTTACAAACCTTATATCCTATTGAAGGGAGACAGAAAATAAGGCAAACAAATTATTATAATGTATAGAGAAGACGTAGCAGAATTTCTGGCACATAGTGGACTGAGATACATGGAATAATTTAAATTTCATATCATTCCTATGAAGCAATGTCACTCCCAGTGAAGAATTGGAAGCTGTTTAAATAACTGGCTCAAGATCATGTAGCCCGACCTTTGTTCGGTTCGGCCCACTGAGGTGATGACAAACGAGAGGAATCCACATGCACACAGTGTCCCCTGCTTCTTGAGTCAGCTGGTCATGACCTGCAAATTCAAACCAAGTGGAAACTCCCAGAGAACCATTCACAAGTCACTGAATCATCTTTGAGTACGTGGGCGGGACTAGCTCATATTCACAGAGGTGGCTGAGAAACGCCTCCCCTGGGTCGACCAGCCGTCCCACTCTGCCTGAGACTGAGCAGTGTCTCAGGGTGGGGCACTTCTTGTGTTAAAACCTGGGAAGTCCCAGGCAAACTGGGACCAGGTGGTTACTCCAGCTAAGCCCAAAGCCAGACTTTATTTCTTAAGCTACATAGGGAGGCTGGAGTGTTTACAAAGGCAGAAAGAGGTAGGGAGCACTACCAAGCTGAAAATAGGCAGTAAACCAGGCAGCGGAGACAGGAAACTCCACTCTCACTCTGAGGCAAAGCTGCTAGTGCCTGAGTCACCTCGTTTTACCAATTTCTCTGTGGGATTTGGTTTCGGAACACGTGGGCCATGAACAGTGGCGACGAGGTTGAGTGCCACGTAACCATGCAAATGCATGTGGATGGTTAGTCAATAACTGTTTATATAACTGTAACTTCTCGGGCATTTGCTATCTGCACCAATATCCATCCTCAAGCTCAGGCTCAGTTCTTTAGAGAAACAGGCGCCAGGAAACTGGAAAAGTGCTGAACTTAGCATTAAGTCCCAGCTCCGCCTCCACCAGTAGGATGCCCTCGCCAAGTCACTCAATCTCTGTGCATTTGAGTCCTCATTTGTAAAATAGAGATAAACTATTATCATCTCTATAATGACAATGGATTCACATGAAAATCAAATTAAACAATGTGTGTGCTTTGACTGCACTTTTGACTTTAAGGTGCTAGGGTCTGCTGAATTTGGACCACATCATACCCAAACCAATCTTTTGCTCCCATAAGAGCTAAATTACATGATCATTCCCTGCCCCATTATTTCTTATCAAATGCAATGTGAAGCGTTACCCAAGTATGACCTGCAAATCGCCTGTCCTCTGCCTGCAGGTGTTTTTAATGTAACTTTAATTTCTGTTGAGGATATACCTGACCATTATATGAGAAGCCAGATAGCTCTATAAGACTTATGACAACCAGCAGACCCTGCCCTGCCCCTGCTCCTAATCTCATCTTTCCCATTCCCCCAAAGCAACTACTTTTAACTCCTCTAGTTGTGTTTTTGTGGGGTTTTTAGGATTAACTTTTGTATCTCAAAATAATCTATAATAATATGCCAATTAAACCAGACAGCTGAATGACCTTCTAGACAACCTTCCGGACAAAGCCAGGGCTGCAGCAAGGGCCACGCCCCTTGCACGAATTTCGTGCATTGGGCCTCTAGTATACCTATATTGCAAAATCTTAACCTTCTTGTTTTGGTCATCATATACTGACTTCCAACTATTAGATGAGAATTTATCTCATGAATTATTACCATGATTGGTGTAACCACAATCACAGCTGAGCCAGGTACTACACTCTGATGTCATTGCCTTTCTTGTTTCATGCCGTCACCTCCCTTACCTTGAAGTTAACAATTGATTTTTTCATGAAGTTACCTAATTTCCTATGTTCCTGTCACAAATCTCCAAACTTGTGTCACTGTGTAAATCTCCCTTCAGTACGCTCGGACACCTTGGTTTTTTATCAGATTACTTGGAGCTGTTTCCTGGAACCACTGCTCTCTTGCTCCAGTCTCAGAGACCATCACAGTCACCTTGAGAATCTGTTCTCCTCATTTTGCATTGGTTCATCTGTCATTCTTTCTGTTTCTTCCTTATTTTGGTAGAGCCCTGCTTCAGTGGCTTCTTGAGAAAGGCTGTAGAGGAGGTGAACTTTAGAAGCTTGCATGTCTAATAGTTTATTATATACTCATAATGAATTCTTTCGTCTGAGTATAGAACTGAAGGCTGTCCAACATTTTTACAATCCCGTCAGAATTCTAAAGGGATTCTTACTTTGTCTTTTATCTTCGTTCGCTATTGTGCAGTATGATGCTCTTATGATACTAGGTCTTTTGATAGTGACTTATTTTTTTCTCTCTAGAGACTTTAGGGATCTTCTTTTTGTCTCCGGAGTTCTGAAATTCCATACTGATTTGCCTCTTTGTTCATCTATTTTCACCCATTAGTTTGGATATCCAGGCACCCTTTAGGATTTGGTTACAGCTGATCTAAACTTATAGGCTTGCATTTCAAATCTACAACTCACTAGGCACACACCTCAGAGGAACTAGTTTGGTATCTTTGAGTCTTAGTTTCCCTCACCTTGAAAATGGGAATAAAAAATACAGATCTGCACAGTAGCTACACTGGTTGAATGAGTTATATTCTAACGATGTCAATGAATGGGCAGTACATCCGATTCACAAGTTAATTTTCATGATTTTCCTTCCCAGTGGCTCCTCTGATGGCACAGCCCCTACAGGAAAGCTGCTCACTCCTCACACTTTTCTCACTTTTGCAATCATACGTTATTTATTACAATGGTAAGGAAAGCCACTTAATCTCTGTGGGTTTGAGTCCTCATTTGTAAAATAGAGATAAATTATTACCTTCTCTATAATTTTCAATACAGCTGAGGTGAAGGTTTATTTATTTTTTTCAGTATGACATTTTTCATAGAAATAATTTTTAAAGGGAGTGATTCAGGCTTCCTTGCTTTCTTAAGCAGCATGTTCAGATTACAATTTCACTTCTCCCGGATATACTGACTTTCTTTGTTCAATTCCTATGTATTCAGTTTGATTTTAAAATGATTTCTTTTGCAAACTGAAAAAAGAACACAAGGTTTTTCTTATTACAAATTCAATATAGTCCCACTGAACAGAAATAAAAATTGCCACTTCGGAAGGAAGAAAAAAGAACTCCCACTAACATAGAAATAATCAGAGCTTTCACACACACACACACACACACACACACACACACGTCCCCCAAGAGGCTGAAAGAAAATGATTGATAGTTTTGACTACCTACAAATTAAAAGTTTCTCCATGTCAAAACCCACATAAACAAAATTAGGAGCAAATAGCAATCTGACAAAATATTTGCACTAACATGACAGATAATACAAAAGTTCATATCTGAAATATACAATTACTCCTCATTTTTTAATCTTGTCTCTCCAGTCAGACTTTCTGCCCCTTGAAGGCAAAGGGGATTTCTTTGGTTTCCCAGTGACCCCATTTCAGGGCTACCTCCTCCATCCTTTCCAAACGGAACAGGGTTGAGTTGAAGAAGGCCGGATGTGGAGTTCATTTCTCGCTCAGCCTCATAGCATCTCATGCAGAATTGATGTTTAATAAATATTGGTTGAGTGAATGGCTGTGTAGAGAATGAAAACGTCATTTTTTCCCTATGAAGTTCTGTTGTGATATATTGGATTTCTGTAACGATTAGAACCATGCATCTCTCTTGACCTCATTGCCAAGCCATCAGCTATTGAATCGCCTGCCATCATTGTGTCTCTGCCGTCATCTAGGGTGCTGTTTCTAATCTCTTGGCCACAGGAAATTAGAACACTTAATATATACCAGGCACTTCGCTTGGTGATAGGGACACAGAAACAAACACTGTCCGTGGCTCCTTAAATAACTCTCCATCTTGGGAGGGAAGTCAGATGCAGCTCAAACAATCATCATTGACTTAGATGAGCCCTGTGCCAGAGGGACGCACCAAGGGAGGAGCGCATGTCAGAAGGTGGGCTGGCTGGGTTTGGCCTGTGGGAAACAGCAGAGCTTCCTACCTTCCCCCAAACACCTGGATGGAAAAATATGGAGTTGAGGGGCTGGATGTGCTAAAAGAATTGTATATTCAGAGGTGACCATCTAGGTTCAGAGTGATGATCTGAATTATAGACAAAGGGAAAATAAATATAATTTATTGATTGCCTACAATAGCCCCAGCATGTTGTCAGGAACCCTGTTATCTAATGATTCTTCCAATGGCTCCTTTGACAAAAGAGGAAAATAAGACATTAAGCAAAGTGATCAATTAGCCAATAAATAAAGGGCTCAGGCCCGGCCAGCATGGCTCAGTGGTTGAGCATCAACCTATGAACCAGGAGGTCATGGTTCAATTCCCGGTCAGGGCACATGACTGGGTTAAGGACTTGATCCCCAGTGTGGAGAGTGTAGGAGGCAGCCGATCAATGATTCTCTCTCATCATTAATGTTTCTCTCTCTCCCTCTCTCTCTCCTCATTTCTGAAATCAATAAAAACATTTTTTAAGAAATTAGAAAAAAAAGAAAAGGCTCAGGATTTGAATGGAGTGCTGTCTGCCCTCATAGCCCTTATATGTCATTGTTGGTTTTGTTGTGTGGGGGTTGGGGGTCCTTAGAGGACTCTTCTCAGTTGGCTCAGATGTGCCTTGAAAAGATGTGGATATTAGGACAATTAAAGTTCATTCCAATTGTTCATCCTATTGTTCCAATAGGAGGGCCCTAGCTGGGGTGGGTGGGATGCTGGTTGAACCATAATTCATAATCATAATTCGCTTTGCAACTTCACATTCAGAGAAACTGTAGAGAGAAGACCCAGGCTCATGTTGCCTGCTCGGGTCAGGTTCAACTTGCTGTTGGAAGCTCTTTTCCTGCAAGCGCTCAGGGGAACCCGATAGTTAATGACTCCTCTGATCTGAAGGTGCTGCTAATCTATTATCACCCTCAACACGACACTGGGGCTGTTTGTTTGTTTTTCTGAAATTGGCTGCATTGATTCCTGCCCAGTGTTAAATGTTGCCCGGCTGTCTGGAGGCACGGAGGAGAGAGAAGACAAGAACTGATCAAAGACAGAATGGAGTGTTTATACACAGGAGTCAGCCTTTTAGGAGATGCAGAAAGTCCACCCCACATATTCCTTCTCTCCTCTGGTCTAATGCGATGCCTGGTCTAATATATTCTTTCTCTCCTCTGGTCTAATGCAATGCCTGGTCTAACATATTCTTTCTCTCCTCTGGTCTAATGCAATGCCTGGTCTAATATATTCCTTCTCTCCTCTGGTCTAACATAATGCCTGGAGGTCCACTAGGAGCCTCAGAGCACTTTCAGAGCTGGAAGAGCTTGTAGAGACCAGATGAGCTAACTGAGACCCACTGGGGGGAAGTGGCTTCCTAGAATCATCAGAGAGGTACTAGCATCTTTTTCAGCCTTTCCGTCCCAGTGCCAGGCACCTGTGAGTCGCTCACTACATATTTCTGTAGATACTGATTGAGTCTTAGACACAGCACTTGCAAAGGAATAGAATTATGATACCACAGTGGGAAGGTAGGAATTCTTAGTAGAGAAAACAGTTTAGGAAAGGTCTTAGAGGCAAGGAAACTGAGGGTGTGGTGTAGGAATAGCAAGTGTTAAGCACAGTACAGGGTACTTACTAGTATTAGGGACTAATGAGAGAGGGAGCCAAAAAGGTAGGTTAAGACTACAGATAGGTTAAGGTTAAGGAGAGTCCTGAACACCACAGTGGGCATTGCACCTCTGTCTCTGGCCTGTATCTAGTGGCCCCAGACCATTTGCTCAGGATGGTTTGTGTGACTTGACTTGATATTTGCCTTCTTCTTTGAATAAGACAATGCTCATTCATTTATTCACTTGGCAACTGTTCAGCGGGTGCCAACAACATGTCAGACACTGGGCTAGGTTCTGGAGATCCGGTAGGGATTGACATAAACAAGGCTCCTGATATCATAAAGCTTGCATTCCCACTGCAACACAAATGAATGAACAACAGCATAATTGTAGATTGTGCTACAAGCTCTGAAGAAAAGAAGCAGAATGATGTGATAGGTACAAGTTGTGGGAGGTATTGTAAACACGATGGTCGTAGAAGGCACCTTAAGAAGGTGACATTTGAACTGAGACCTGAAAAAATGAGATGGCGCTGACCCTGCACAAGAATGGGAAAAGCCTGGCTCAGCTGCACAAAATCACCTGTATAAGACACTAGCGATAAAAGAATGAGATACAAGAATCAGCCTGGCTGGTGTGGCTCAATGTTTGAGCGCTGACCTATGAACCAGGAGATCACGGTTCGATTCCCGGTCAGGGCACATGCCCAGGTTGTGGGCTTGATCCCCAGTGTGGGGCATGCAGGAGGCAGCCAATCAATGATTCTCTCTCATCATTGCTGTTTCTATCTCTCTCTCCCTCTCCCTTCCTCTATGAAATCAATAAAAATATTTTTTTTTAAAAAGAATCAGAAATGACTCAGGTAGTCTCCATTGTGGATAACAAGAAATGGAAGGATCATAGGAAGGAGTCTTAGGCAGTGGACAAATAAAAAACAGGACCGATCCAATCCAAGCTACAATGAAAGAATAAAATCCTTTCAATATCTACATTAAGCTTAATGGTTCTCAAACTTGAATGAGCATAGAAATCATCCAGAGAGTCTGTTAACAAAGCACATTCTTGGACTTCATCCCAAGAGATGAGGAGCATTTTTAACCGAACACCTCCATTGGATTTGATGCAGGACAACACATTGGAAAACCACTGAATTAAAGAGATGAGGAGGGAGGACTACCGTGCAGTTGGGTACAGGAGGGGCGTGGCAGGTGTGGGTTTCAGGGAGCAGTGAATCAGAGGATGTGAGGTGTACCACTAGCATCTGCTTTCATACTTTACCATAACCTGCTTATACCTAGATTCTTTGTGGCCAGATTGGACATCTGAGTCATAATGATAGCAGAGAATGCTAAAGAACTCCATTCTTGGAACCCTAGAATCCCTGAGGACATCAGGTGGGAGAATTATTACAGAATGGAGGAAAATTATTGCTAATGGGACCTCAGTAATAGTCATCACGCCCACATTTCCCCCCACTTCCTCCTCTCACATTCAGGTTAGATGATAATTCCAGGCTTTTCTGGGAAGATAAGGAGTTCAAGGTAATGCATTTCAACAGGCTTGCAGTCCCACTGGCCCAGCTGGATGTCAGTGTTAGCATGGCGTGGGCTGCTGAAGAGCGCTTCAAAATAGGGCAGAGACAGTGGCAAAACAACTGGCTGTGTCATTCCAAAGCCATTCGAGCAAATTACATGGAAAGTAAGCAGGAGTCATTATGATTTATATAAATATATGTTGCAGATTTCATTAAGATTAGGCCAGCTTTGCAGTTATCACTTGCTGGGCTGTTTGCCTGGTCCTTAATCTTCATTTGCAAATGCTGATTAGCCTCATAAAGGACTCCTGGTGGCCAGGAGTAAACCCAACCCTCACCTTGCTTTCTTCTCTCCAGGACCTCAGCCAAGGAGATGCCTACCTGGGGATACAGCCTGGAAACTCAAAACACATCTTCAGGTAAGGTACCTGAAGACAAAAGGGGTACAGACACACCAGTACCAAATCCTCCTCAAATCAGAGTCCTTTCTAGGGCGCCAGGAAGGACAAAGGATCAGTGTCCCCTCTCTGAAGCCCAGGTACAGATGGGCACTCAGACGGGGGGACACTCAGAGGGGCGAATGGGATGATGATGGTCCCTCATGTCGGTGGGGCAGTGATGCTCGATTCATTTAAATTCTGTTATTAAGCCAACAATGACAGGAAGTGAGACAGACATCAGGGATACAGAGATAAAAATATTAAAATGCTCAAAGTCCTTGCCCTCAAGGAAGTTGCTCTGACCTAGAGACTGGTACACAAACTTGATCTTGGGTTGGGGGGCGCGGGTGAAGACCTCATAATGATGCATATGACACAGGGATCTGAGGGCTTATCAAGGACGCCAGAGGTTTTCAAGTCTTGTAGAAACTCCATCTTCTATTTTTGTCCAAATTGAGGTCTTAGGCAGAACCTCATAGAATTGCTAGAGTAATCTTTCTAAAATGTCAATCTGACCGTGTCACTGCTTAATTTAGGGCAAGGGACTGCAAACTCCTTTTATAAAGACTAGATAGCATATATTTTAGATTTTGCAGGTGAGACAGTCTCTGTTTAAACTACTCAAATCTACCCTCACAGAGCTAATGAAGTGAGACACAGTAAATGCATGGCCATGGCTGTGTTCAGTAAGACTGCATTTACAAAATCAGGCAGGCTGCACGATTTGGCTGGTAGGCCAGAGTTGGCTCATCCTTGCCTGAGAGTCACTCACAGGTTCCCATCTCCTTAGCAGGAGACCCCAGGCCTTCAGTCTGAACCCCAACACCTGGTGGGCCACTCTGTGCCTACCCCCCACCAGGTCCCTGCTGCAGCCCAGTGGAACTTTTCCACGTAACTGGTAAATACTGTGACCTTTCACAATGTTACGTCTTCATACATATTAACCTCATCTGAATTGTCTTTCCTTGAAATCATCAGGGAAATGCCTATTTGTTCTTTGTGTTCTAGCACAAACGTCCCCTTGCTGTGTCAGAATGTCCGTGTCCCCTCCAAATTCAAATGATGATCCTCATGCCCCATGTGATAGTGTTAGGAGGTGGGGCCTTTGGGAGGCGATCGGGCCATAAAGACAGAACTCTAATGAATGAGATTAATGCTTTTATAAACAATGCCCAAGAGAGCTCCCTTGCCCCTTCCACCATGTGAGGAAATAATGAGAAGTCTGCACCCCAAAAGATGGCCCTCACCCAACCATCCTGGCACCCTGATCCCAGATGTATGAGAAATAACTTCCTGTTGTTTATAAGCCCCCCAGTCTATGTTTTACCACACTAAGACACCCCTCATCTCATTTTTTGTAACACCTGCTTGTTCTGAAATACTGATTACTTGTGTGCTCATCAATTCCAGCAGTCTGAGTTCCTCAGAAGTGGAGACCATGCCTTTATTCCTCTCTGGATCCCAGCTCCCAATACTAAGGAATGTTTGTGGATGAAACATACCTAGGAAGTGGGAGGCAGTCAATTAAAGGCAAACACAGCTCTCTGCCCCTGTGTCTGCTGGACCGGAAGTGTCATGGTCCATTGTAAGGAGATGCCACCCTCATAGATAAAACCCACAACCTCTCCTTTTCAGCCCAGGGGTAGAGGCAGCTCTACCAAATGCCTCCTTTGTCCTGTAGCTCAGAGAGTCAGCCATCCCGATGCTCTGCCTCTGTGGCTCCTGCCGCCCACTCTGTTTCTTATTTCAGGGCCATGAATCTGCTGCCCAACTGCCGAGCCTGCAATATCCTCTCCGGGGAGCCGCTCTCTTTCCAGATTCCTCTTCCCCGTCTTTCTCCTCCATCTCCTCCTTCACTTTTATTTTCACTGCCATACCTCAACCCCACAATGGGTTCAGAATTGTGGAGACCCATTCAGTGCTTTGTATTTAGTAGCTGGAAGTTTGGCTTAAAACTGCATTTTCAACACATATTTTTGAGATGTTTCCATGTATTTAGGACACACCAGTAAACCAGATAGAAATATTCCAACTTCTTAAGAAGCTCAAAGTTCATTGGGAGAGAAAGCAAAGACATGGGTTGGTAAGTGTTACAGGTAAAGGCAGGGGTCATGGAAAGAGGAGCTTCTAAACCACACCTATGGTGGTGGGAGGTGGAAAGTCAGGTCTATCTTCCTTGATTCAGTGACATCTGAGACAAAGCCTGAGTAGGCAGACTGAGGAGGAATTGGGCAGGTGAGCAGAAACGAAGAAATAACTAAGCAGGAGGATAATAAAAGCAAAGCAAGACCCGAGAGAAAGAAAGAGCATGAACCCCAAGGTCAATTCTGGTGAGTGGGAGCCCCCAGCCGAAATCTCAGGAAGGGGCAATACTTGGAGTCATTAGGTGGAAGCCATATGATTCCAGCGAGCCTGGCTGAGAGCAGGCTAGACCTGGACCCAGGTCCTACGCAGAGAGCCAGCAGTGTGTGCGTTCAACGAATATGAATGAGCCACTGTCATGGGGAGGCAGGTACCATGGTGAGACAGACAGTCATGGACAGGCAGCTGTTCAGAAGCCCATCAAGCCCATACAGGGATTGGGGGAGCTCAGAGTCAAGTTCTCAGAGCAGCAGGGACATGGAGAGTCATTCAGAAAGTAAGACAGAGTAAGGAAAATAGAGAAAAGGAGAGACCCCAGCTGTAGGAATCAGGGCAGCAAGTCAGTCAATTCCAGACGCCGCTCACTTGCCTTGGAACCCATCACTATTCTCCCCTGCTCGCCTTGGATCCCACCAGTTCTTGAGGTCAGGATTGCTCTGCAGCATCACTGGTGTTATCTGGGTCCATAGTCAAATGGCCCTGAAGACCACAGCAGCTCAGTTGGCCCAGTCGAGGGACCCACAGCCCCCAACCATTCTAGAGGCAAGGCTTCCTTTGGGTTGATGTTGCCAGTGATGTGCCCTTCCCTTCTTTCAACATGTGGCTACCATTTTATCCTTTGAATTGAAACAGAAAAAAACAACGCATCCACAATCATCAGGTTCTTTTCACAGAGATGCCTTTTAGCTTTCTTCTTTAACCTTCCATGTACTCTCCATGAACACCTAGGAGGGTCTCCTTCTGAGCCTTTGGGGCTCTGGGGTTAGAGTTCAGCCCTTAATTAGGCCTCCCCACACCAAGGACAGACAACAAAGGCTGTCTTCTAAGGAGGATTTACATATTCAGCTGTCCAGCTTCTCTTTCCTCTTCTCCATTCAAGACAGAGGGGGCTGCAGAAGCCTTGATCTCCACATGGTCTGTGGCAGGGGGTGGAGGGATGAAACTGCTCTGTGAAGGACCCAAAGGAAGACTGAGCTGTGGCTACCTGAGTCTTATCAAAAGAAAAACAGTTACAGCACTTTTTATTTTAATAAGTAATTCAGGGGGAGATGTGTAAGGAAGAATCTGAAATTAAATTTACCAAATATGCTGAGAGTTAGTCCTTGGAGAAACTTTATCTCTACCGCATAGGCAAACACATCAACTTTGGGGGTGCCGGGCAATTCCTGCATGGCAGAGATTGAATTTGTTTTTGTGTAGACAGTATTGTTTGGCACAAGGAACAGGAAACCTCGGTACATATTTTAGCAAACACAGTTCCGCATTGTGAGGGAGGGTTTCTGGGGGCTCTTTAGGGATGTTGGCTACAGGACTAGTCCACATCTCCCAACTGATGCAACTTGTGAGGCGGGGAGAGCAGGCATCCTCCAGTGCCTTCGGCAGACTGGCATTTCTGAGTTTGGGCTGGACAGCCTTTGGAAAAAACTCAAGTGTATTACCCTGACATATCCATAGAGACCATAAAGCCCATTTTATTTATCTAAAATGAATTTTAGTCACTTTGGGGAATAATTTTCATTCACATGTATGTATAAACACATACATGCTCACTTATCCAAAAGTATAATTCCATTTGGAAGAATGATATGGCGTAGTCATGCAGCCTCCGCCAGTTACAGGCAAATGTCCAATACCGTTAAAGGGAGAATAATGTGGGTGTGCAAATAAGTTGCCCTATAGGGAGAAGGGGAGAAGAGGGTGGGGACCTACTGCTCCTTTTACTACCATAGTTCACTATACCTTGGCCAGATGCCAGGTGCTGGGTGTTGGGAGAACAAAAGCAGCCACTACGCCATTTGCCGAAGCTATGCCTTGGATCAGTGCTTCATTCCAGATGTGCACACATGATCCTTTAGGTACTGTTTTACCACTGGGCACCTTAGGCTACTTGTTTTCTATTTTCTAATGGTAACCAGGGCTTCACTACTTTCAACCCAGCCAGGTCACATAACCTACCTCAGAATTCCATCCTTGGGAGTCTAGTGCCTATCACTGTTTTAGGTACCAACTATTATATCCACCAGGGTGTAGTGACAGATGGCAGAACTCCTTTAACAGTTCCGAAGAGCTTTAATACAGGGAATTATTGGAGGAGCTAGAGAAGCAGGCTGGGGAATTGGCTTCAAAGATTGATTTCTGGATAACACTATAGGATTGGCTGCCAGAGGAACTATCACCTTTATCACAGGAAGGAGGCTGGAGAGCAGGAAGGCACTGCAGGGACTCTTGTTCCAAGGTCATGTTGAAGCTTCAAGGTCAATACCAGCAACACAATGCCTCCTAAGTGTTAACCTTCCCTGTCTAACTTAGGTCTGATTCAAGTCTTGCCAGGTGTGTCTGAATGCAAAACCAAAATTACATCCAAAATCTTAGCTGCAAGGGAGTCTAGGAAATGTCATTTTTAGTTTTCCAGTCTCTGCAGCACAGAAGAAAGAATACTTCAAAGAGGTGGCCAGCAAATGTGGAAGGAGCAACCTACCAGATTTACCTCCTCACCACCATGAGTTTCATGCAAGTGCCCAAATTATGAATCAACTGGCCAAGAACTTGTTGAGATGTTTTTGTGCACAAAGCACCTTGGAGGTACAGAGATGTATGAGGTGTGCCTAAGGAATATGTTCACTGATTTTACAGTCTAGCTGGGTTAATGCGCTGGAATGAAAGCTGCCCTTTAAAGGAGGACCCTTTGCAAATCTTACGTGGTACAGTCTTGCCTCAGAACTTCTCTGGACTTCCTATTAGAAATGGCCTGTACTTCATGAGTACACACTGATATGTGCACCTCGAAATCGGTGTCATAATTTTAAAGTCACACCTGTCAGAGCACTAGCTCATGTTTACTGAGTGCCACGTACGGTGCTACGTGCTTCACATATATTATCTTATTTCAGTTACACAGTAAACGGTACTGTGAAGGAGGTACTGTTCCCATTTCCATTTTACCACAAGAAATAGAAGCTCAGAAAAGTTAGGTGACTTCCTCAAAATCACACATTTTCTAAGTGTCAGGTGGGCTATGGGAATGGAGGACTCTGAAGTCAAAGACCGTTCTCTTGCCATAACATTCCATTTCTTTCCTTAACTAAGAGAATGGAGTTGTTCTCCTTGCTCCATACCCACCACATCTCCCAGGCTTGGATCCCGGTGACTTCTGACTCTTCCCAAATAAGGCAAACTCTCTTAGTGCACAAAGATGCCTTTGACTTGGTCACTCTTACTGTAAAAATGCAGGTGATTATGAACTGGGATCTGCAGCCAGTCTCAGGGGAGAGAAAGGTGAAGAGGCAGGAAAGTTCCAAATCATGGCTTTATGACTTCCATATGCCCAATGCTTCCCTGGGAGAAAGGGGCAAAAATCAGCTATGCACAATAATCAGGGGATGTATTAATAATTACCAAGATTTATAAGGTGAAGTAGGCTTCCTTAAAATTTAGACATGTGACTTCATTAGTACACCTTAGTAATATTTGGCCCCATTCACATGTTACTGAGAATTCGTTCCCTCCACTTTCTTCCTTCCTGGTGCAATATAATATTGAGGTCGAATATGTAAGCTCAGTTCAGTTTTGATAAGTAGCTCAAATCCTCACTAATTAAATGTTTCCTCTTAAGCTTCATCCTTCTCATAAGTAAAATGGTAATAATCACAGAATTTATACAGTTTGAACAGATTAAATTTGATAATCCATTGAAAGCATTGGCATGCTCTCTGGCAAATAGTAAACACTGAATAAGTGTGAAATATTAATTACTAATCATATACAAAATTCTGCACTGGGAGCCCTGCAAGTTCTCATCTCTGATAATTCAACAAACATCCATGGGGGCAAGGAATTAAAAAGGGGTCTGGGAGGGTCTCAGCCCACCAGTTGCTCATCATGTTGTGGAGGAGACAGATCGATAAGCAAATCAGTTGAGGTGAAAGTCTACAGCACTCAGTCACAGTATATACCTAACCTGGCTACAGTGCAGGCAACAGAGTGAGTGTATAGTTTTTTTGTTTGTTTTGTTTTTAAATATATTTTTATTGATTTCAGAGAAGAAGAGAAAGAGAGATAGAAACATCAATGATGAGAGAAATCATTGATCAGCTGCCCCCTGCACGCCCCCTCCAGGGGATTGAGCTGCAACCCGGGCATGTGCCCTTGACTGGAATTGAACCTGGGACCCTTCAGTCCGCAGGCCAACACTCTATCCACTAAGCCAAACCGGCTAGAGCTAAGTGTATAGTTTTACTTGGCTATACTGTCTGGGGAGGCTTCAAAAAGATGAAGCTTGAGATAAATCTAGAAAGATGGCTGCCACGGGGTGGAAAGAAAGGGAATTCCAGGCAGAAAGGAAAGTAAGAACAAAAGCAAGCTGACATGAAGGGAATCGTGGGCAATGGGGCATATCTCAAGCATGGGAAGCAGGCTTGAGAATCCAGTGGGAAATCAGTCACATACAGTGTCAGCTAACATTGCTGTAAACCATGCGGACCCAGTGTTCCCCATGGCCCAGTCCCTGCACAGTGTCACCTGCAAAGCGAGTCTACTTGCCACGAGGTAATTAAAGACAATCAAATCTTTCTCAGCTGTTTACGTCAAAATGGCCAAGAATAAGAATACAGTTGATTCCAAGATTTCCTAATACTCTTTTTTAGATTTGTGTCCTGCTCCCCAAAGTCTCACACCCAGAATCTACAAAACATCTTGGCCATCCCTCTCTCCTCCCCCGCCCCACCAAGTCCCTACCTGCAATTCCTTCATTCCATGATCCTGCCTCCACCCCATCCACAGCCACAGCCCACACCCCTGCTTTGCTCACACCTGCTGGCCAGTCCACCTGGGATTCCCCACCTGGTAGTGCTCCAAGATGGCACAGCAGAGGCTCAGCTGTGCTGGTAGGGCTCCCATGGTTGAGGAAAAAGTAGCACCTCTAGCTCAGGGCTCCTAGAAAGAAGGCTCTGGCAAGATGGTCCATGCTTTGGGATTATGCTGTTTGAGAGGATTTGAACAGGTGGAAAAGGAGCAAGAGGCCATGGGAGGGGCCACAATAGAGGGTGGTAAACCCAACATCGATACATCCTCTCCAGGCACGGGGGATGCCTGTGTGCAGGCTTTCTGGGGAATCACAGCATCTGGAGGCAGAAGGGACCTCCAGTGTTCTATCTTGCCCACTGGCCTTAGAGATGAAATTAAGGCCTAGTGGGGGGAAAAGGATAAACAGATTCTTGTTTAAAATTTGAAAACTTACCTGAGTATCCCTTCTTTGACCAGACTTATAGATTCATCACCTGAGGAAACTGTGATGTTACTGGTCATGAGTGTCACAGGACTGTATGCCATAGGCAGGTGTGTATTTGTGTCTTCATTTGAAAGGGACTGAATTCCTGGGGTAGGGGCTTCAGGATCCACTTTACCAAGGATGGGATTGGAGGGAAGGCAGCGTGGAAGGCAAGTTCTCGGGGTTGGGACTAATTCTAACTCTACCTGGGCTCTGCCGCCGACAAGCATTGTGGCATTGGTCAACTTAAGGCTCTCTGAGCCTCGGTTCCCCAATCTGTAAAATGGGATGTGCAATTGCACCTTCCTGCCTGTGTCGCTGTAGGGATCGATCGAGATAATGTGCTCAAAGCACTGAGAAGAGGGACCGGCACCGAGTCCCGCTCCGTCGGCGGTAGCTAATATTATTAGTTCTGTTGAACAAACACATTCTGCAGGCGCCTTGCAGCAAAGACTCTAATATGCTTAGCGTCCACTTCAATTTTATTTACTGTGCTTCTCTTGTCATCTGGGCCATGGTCAGTATTTACAGGCTAAAGGTTCTGTTGGCAGCATCAGCATTGACTGTGGGGCCCTCTGGGGCCATTCGGCTGTCCCTTCCCCATGATGGCCATGTCACACAGCCCTCGGGGAACAGCTGGCCCCTGCCAAGTATGCCTGCATGGACCGTGTGGGCAGAGGGCTGGCACAGCCTCCATCCTGGCCGGGCAAGGTACGCCGGCAGATGTTGGCTCCAGTGTAGACGTTGCCCGGGAGAGAAGCAGCCACCGGTGTCGGCTTTGTTAATTGCATTGCCTCCTGGCACAGCAGCCTCACATGGCCCTGGAATAGCTCCTGCTGCTAGAAAGGGGCCCTCCCTGCCTCTCATTTTGTGGCAATTTCTTTCCCAGGGACAAAGCCTGGCTCAGTCACCAGATCTGATTTTCAGTAAAAGGCTCTTGTGCTGTGCCCAGCTTTCCAGCTGGGCTGCTCTCTAGACTAGAAAGAAAATTAACTTGGCCAAGCTCACCTGGAGAGCCCATAAGCTCATTAGGCCTGTACCTTCCATTTGGACATCAGCTTCTGCCACGGAACCTTCTCTCTTAAAGGCACAACACACTGCTGATTTGGTTCATTCCCTGCCAGAGAACCCACAACAGCACATAAGCATCCCTCCATCTATCGTGTTTCCCATAATGCTTCTCCCTCTGTGTTTCAGGCGTTGCCGTGTTTCACGGTGGGAAGGGGTGGCCTTTGTTATCACAAATCTTGATTCTGGTACTGGCTTCGTCGCAACATAGTTTGATGACCTTGGACAAGTGATTTATCTTCTCAGGGCTCAGTCGCCTTGTGTGTAAAATCTGCATGATACAGCCTACCCCGTCCTGTTGCAGAGATGAAATGAGTTAAGTAATTTACTTGAGACTGTGCCTGCAGAAGCATCATAAGTTCTCATTAAATGTTCTTGCATGTAACTGGTTGCAGAATAAATGAGCATACATCTCTTTTAATAGCACAGTTAATTTCTCAAGCGTCCCTTAGGTCCAGATGACCGGGAGGCCCAGAGTTCCCTGCAAGGGCCTCTCCATTGCCCCGAATGGTCCGAGAACGCTTCATCAGCACTAAGGAGCAGCTCTGCTAACAGATGCTCACAGGGTGCTGGTGAGTCGGTCGGCAGGTGGGTCACATGAAAGCCTGGGTCCACATCGGCCAGCGAGCCTGTGCTTTGCTGTGGTGATACCAATGCCAGCCTGTTCCAGGATGGTTGTTCCAGAATGCGAGGGTGGAGGGCAAAGTCTCCACCCCAGTGGGAGGCAGATCTGCGGTCCAGGAGGCCACCGTAGGCCTAGTCTTCAGATACAGCGACACTGGAACTGCAGGTCCTGATGCAGATCCTTGTGTGGGCCAGAGCTGATCAGCTACGGTGTCCAAGTTGGAGGGGGGGGTGTATAATAGGGTCAGGTTGAGAGACTCAAAAGAATGTAGTTGGGAAGGGTGCAGGTGCAGAAGCCAGACCTCTGTGTTCTAATGCAGCGCTTCCTGTGCACTAGACCCCTCTGTGCCTCCAGCCCCACATCTGAGAAATGGGGGCCTTTCAGCCGTTGCTAAGGTGGTAGAGTGGATGACATGGTTTGACACATGCAGAGCACTAAGAACAGTGTTTGGCACATACACATATAAATATGAGTCCTAGGCTGGCTGCTCCGTGCACACATGAGCTCGGGCAGTTCGTTCAATCTAACGCTGGCTCTCTCCTCTGGAAGATGCGGCAGATGGAAGAATGACCGTGTTCTGAGTCAGGAGGTCTGGTTTCCGTCCCCATCTGCCCGTAATGAACTCTGGCCATTGGTATGGAGTTCGGTTTCATTAGGCCCGTGTACTCCCACCTACACACAAGAGAGTGGGGTCAGGTCATCTCTGAAACCCTGTGAGTCCAAAGATAGCTGTTTCCATTCTCTTGGGATATTTTGCTGAGTACAGCTCGATTTCAATGGTCCGTTAAGTCTATGCTGTAATTTTTATTGTTCAGATATAATTCCAGTTACTTCACGGGGTTGCGTCGGATGGGAATGTGCATGAAGTCTCCTTGGCTGATTTGAACAACCCTGGGAGAGAATAATATTGACGAAAACCACTAACCTTGTTTCAGGGCTTACCACGGGCCAGGTCTCTGCTAAATACTTAGCAGTTCTACTTCACTGAATCCCCACATGGCCCTTTGAGTTAGGTGTTGGCCTTATTCGCATTGTTCCGATGAGGAAACCAAGGCTCAGAGGTATAAGGAACAGGCTCGGTGCTCCACAGCTGGCAAGTGGTGGAGCTGGGGTTCAAGAATGGGCCTGTTTGACCCATAGAACATGATTAAACCCATCTTATGGAGAGAGACACTGAGACTCAGTCAGCAAATCACATGTCCAAGTTCACTTATAAGTTAGTGTCACGGCCAAGACAAGAATCCAGGCTTTTTCTCCCCTGACTGGAGTATGCTGCACCCTGCAGCCTCTCCGACCTGCTTGCTTGAGCAGCAGATGAATACAAATGAGGGCTGATTTGCATTCATTTGCAGCTAACACACAGATTTCCATGCTCTTTGCTCCACACCTCTAACATTCACAACCTCGTGCATCTACCCTCTGGGCTTCGCAGTCCAGTCCTTTCTTTCTGACTCACTCCTTAGCCCTGAAACAAAGGCAGTATCCTGCCTGTGAGCATATCAGAGCCCGACTCCAGTGAGGGCCACTGTGAGCCCAGGCAGGACCCTGGCACATGGCACTGCTTTACCAGAGACAGAGGCACCTAAGTGCAGGTGACACTGCCACACAAGATGAAACAAACCACGATAAATCCCAGGGCTGGCCACAGTTACACTAGGCCCCAGAGGGAATTCTCTAGGCTAATTAAATGTGGAATAATACATAAAGTGGGTGGCACCCCATGGGGTGGGAAGAGACACTGTGTTCCCTCTGTTTAATGGAGCTGCATTAACAGGGCATCTGTCATTTTGGTACCAAGTCTCAGGCAATATCCTTGAAGGAGAAATCCAAGGAGGACGCTCTGCTGTGTTTGAAATAGAGGATTAAGATTTTATTGGAAAAATTGATGAATTCATTAATGAAAGATAAGTAGTAGAGCTGAAGGGCCAACTGCAAGGCTTAGCACAGAGTCGGAGGTCAATGGATGTTTGTTGAATTAATGCATCTATTCCTTGAGCCATGCGGTTCTACACAGCTGCAGTAATGCCGGGTCAAGTGATAGGATTCACAATGAGACGACTCTGAGTCCCCACCTCAGGCTGCTGCCCATCAATTCTCTCAACCTGGAAGGATTACTATCCACTCTGATCCAGCTTCTTTATGTGCACATTTATTTGAGGCATTTCTTTGAAAATTAAGTGAAATCTCTATAAAATAATTTAGTAATCGCCACACCCATGTTGATAGATTTATGCATTTTGACCATCTGAATACAACTCAGAATATGTATCCATTCATGCTTTCAAGTCTGAGTTTTGAAAGAGCAGGTCTGGTCTTCCACACAGACTGAAGGGACCATGTAACCAGCTTGGGAAAGCAAAGTTCCCCTGAATACTGGGGGGGGGTCATTATTTGAGACTGAGCACTAATGGCCTTAGTCAAGTTAAGCCTCTCTGAGCCTCGGTTCCCCAATCTGTAAAATGGGGAACTGTCCTGAGATGGAAATGCTGCATGTTGATGTTGTCCTCTGGATGGGCAGGTGACAGTCCGACCGCCAAGCTGATGAGAAGAGCAGGTCTGGGCAGGAAAGTAAGGATGCAGAGAGTGGGCCTTGAACTGGGTGGGAAGGGAACATCTTCTTTCCTCTGAACCACCAGGCACTTGGGGCCTCAGGGCTGAGAATGGGGACACCCTCAAGGGCACACTCCTGGTGGAAACAGTGTCCATGGCCCTTCGACCTGTGGAGGTGGCCTGGAAGCCAGTCCAGGAGGCACCCAGTGAAGACTTTCATAGGGTGGGTCTGGGCCTGCAGAGCCACATCTCATAGACATAAGGTCCACAACATGCTAATGTAATTAAAGTGGATGTCCTGAGATATTAATGTAAACATGATGATAACGTGTCTCCCCAGCTAGGAAACCCAGGGAAGCTGCCACAGAGAGCTTACATTTATTTATTTCATGAGACTCGAGCACCGTGTAACAGACATGATTTCTGTAACCACATTGGCTTCTTGAAAGCTCAGAGGACAATTTTTGATCAACTCTAACATTCATTGAAAAATGTTTACTTGAGAGCCTACTTTGACTGTCTGTCTCCTGGCTGCACTGTTCTTTTCCTTTTTTAAAAAAAAAATTTGTTTCTAATTTATGCTCTCTTGTCTTTTTTACATTCTCTTGTAAAACGCCTGAAATTCTCTCTGAAACAAGGCCGGGTATAATTAAACCGTGTGATACAACTGTCGAAGGAAGCTGACACCATCTTGAGATGTATTAATCATCATTTGTTGCATTCCCATCATTTTACAATTTACAAAGAACTTTTACATCCATTATTTCATATGATTTGCATAGCAACGCTTTGAAGTAAACAGGGAGTATTTTCCCCATTTTATCCAAAAGAAAGCGGAGGATCAGTCTGGTTAAGAGATTTCCTTAGAGCCCAGCTGGCATGGCTCAGTGGTTGAGTGTCAACCTATGAACCAGGAGGTCATGGTTCAATTCCCAGTCAGGGCACATGCCAAGTTGCGGCCTGATCCCCACTGGGGGGCATGCAGGAGGCAGCTGATCAATTACTCTCTCTCTCTCTCTCTCTCTCTCCCCCTCTCCCTTCCTCTCTGAAATCAATTTTAAAATATTTTTTTAAAGAGATTTGCTTAGAGTGGGTAGGTCTGGATTTGAATCCATTACCATCACACTACCTCATTTCCTTCTGTCACATAAAGCTGAATCATACATATGGAACATAACATTCTCATTGTACCTGGGGAGACCAGACCACATTTGGAATATGGTTTAATCCTGTAAGCCTTGTTGTATTACCAACATTGTGACAAATCTGGATGCCATGTCATACGGAGAATGATCAAATGGCCTAGGAATAATAGCCTGAAGGATACTAGTGAGATGACACAGGAACAATAGCCTGAATTCTAACATTGGCATGTTAGCTGACTTCAAGTATTGCACCATGTCAGCGGGCACCGATTCTTCAAACTGGAGTGGTACAAATTGAACCAATGGACAGATGACGGAGGAGTCCCATGAAGTTGCACCTGTCTGTTGATAGATAACCTCTCCAACATCCATAAAATTATCCATGTCAGTAAGGATAATTTTGGCTTTAACAAATAGAAGTTCCAGCTCAAAGAGGATTAAACCATGGGATACTGTCATCTCACAGAGCAGGACATTGGGAGCTGTGGGTGGAGGGGTCCAGGCATGGAACTGTTAGGAGCTCAACAATATCATGGATGACTGGGCCCTTTCCATCCCATTCTGCTGCCAGGAGCAGTGGCTTCATTCTAAGTCAGACCAGCATTATTGTCACAAGCAGCTGTTCATGGCAATCAGGACTCTATACTTTCCTATTCATCTCCGCCGAGGAGGGAGGAAAAGCTCTTCTCCAAGCAGAGAATATAATCTTTCCTCTCTGATTGCTTCAACTTAGGTGATGGCCCAGCCCCAGGCCAGTAACAGTCACCAGGGGAGTTCCATGCACTGATTGTATTAGGCTAATCAGGAGTTAAGGATTTACTCAGGGCTAGAGTGGCTCCCCAGAGTCATGTGGACTGCATGGTTGATAAGGAGACACACGGATAAAATCTGGGTTCTGTTGGAAGAGAGGAAGGATCGTAGGGCAGTCAACAGTGTTCATTACAGTCTCCTTCCCACATCATACCAGCCTATGAGCGCTTGACTTAAGCTCAGTCAGTCCTTGTATTTCATCATCCTGACCCAGCAGAGTGTTAGGTTTAATCCTGACTGGTCTGAGTAAGCTTCGTGACTGTTGCTTGATTGGCTGGGATAAAAGCTCTTTCTCTCTTCCTCCATGTAATGGTGGTACGAGGATAGAAGGCCCTAGAACTGCTCTTGCCATTATTTTTAAATATTTTTTTATTTCACATTCAACGTTCAACCACCGACCCACACTAGCTGGGCCGCTCTTGCCATTTTTAATTATTACAAAAGAAAAGCAGCTTAAGGAGAATGCTGACACCTGGAGGATGTCAGGGCACAGAGAATTTCCAAGAAATGGGGCAGAACCCTGAGGACACTTCAGATCTTTGACCAAACAGCACCTGGAACTCACCCTAACACTGAACTTCTCATGAACTGAGTTGATCAATTCTCATTATTTAAAAATACAGCTTTAGCTGTGCTCTCTGTTTCTTGCAACGTGAGGAAGCCTCGCCGACACAGCAGAATCCAGTTCAATCCATTGAAAATGTTTCTAAACATGAGAGCCGCTTCCAAATGAAACAGGCTGCCTCCCGTTTCCTGTCTTCCGTCCCTGGAGGGGCTTATGCAGAGACTAGCCAACAATCTGTCCAGGATGCTATTAAAAAGGAATGTCTACTTTGGTGGGAGGATGAAAAACCACCTGCTAAGTACACTTTTAATTTCGAGACGCTAATGAAACCCCTATTAAACCAAGATTCAGGTAAAAAGTACACGAAAACTTGTGTAGGAGAATTCAAATGCAAGTCAAAGGTACTTGGGTGTAAGATGAAGGTCTCTCCCTCTGAGGCAGAGCTAGCGTAGAGGCATGACTCATTCATTTCTTCTTTGGTTCATACATTTCTTCTTTGATTCACTCATTTATTCAGCAGATGTGCACGGATGCTCAAATATGTGGGAGGCACTACAGATACAGGAATAAACAACAGCCAGGAGCCTGTTTTCATGAAGGTCACATTCTAGTGGTCCTGTTCTAGTGGAAAGACATGGCCCTTGGATTCTGAGTGGCAATCATGGCCTCTACTAGACATGTGACCTTGGGATGGCTTCTCTGATCTTCAGTCTTTTCATTGGTTAAATGGGAGCTATGCCTCAGACAGTAGCAGAAAGGTGAAATGAAATAATGCACATATGTAAAATACCTAAGGAACAAAGTAGTTAAGCAATAAATGCTCTTTCCCTTGCACACTTAGAGCACTAATAGCCACAGGTTAAAGGGAACACTCCAACATGGCGCCTTCTGCATGACCTCCACAAAGCTCACGCTTAGTAGAAAGTAGAAGGCCATGCGGAACTTTGGAAGAAATTGATCTAAAATGGATCAGATCAACATAATTTGAATGAGAGAGGCACAGAGTGCCTAAGTCATTTGTTTATTCATTCTTTCAACAAAAATGTGTGGAGCATCTCTCCACTGAATGAGCAGCTGTTCTAGATGCTTAGGACCTAGCAATGACCAAAACAGAGAAGATCCTTCCCTCATTGGACTTATATTCTAATGGGGGTGGAAATACAAGAAACAACATATAGGGGACTTGTCATAATGCTGCATGGCACTAAACACTAAATAAATGGTGCTAAGCACTCGCACTGAGGAAATGGGGAAGAAGTAGAGGGACCGAGGGTTTGAGTTGCCAGAGAAGCCTTGAGGAGAATACAGGCAAGCTGGAGCTAAAGAGGAACATGTTAAAGCCCTGGGGTGCCCCTTAGTGAAAGGGAAACTGCAATGTGACATGTGGAGTGTGACATCTGTATTTGAAAACTCTGCAAAGTGATTGCATACCAGAGGGATGTTGATGAAGCAGTGCATGAAAGTATGGGGGAGTAGAGTCATTTTATAATTGAATGGAAAGATTCTGCTGAGTTCAAATCCTGGCTTTATTACTTAGTACAGTGGTTCTCAACCTTCCTAATGCTGCAACCCTTTAATACAGTTCCTCATGTTGTGGTGATCCCCAACCATAAAATTATTTTTGTTGCTACTTCATAACTGTAATTTTGCTACTGTTATGAATCGTAATGTAAATATATGATAAGCAGGATGTATTTTCATTGTTACAAATTGAACATAATTAAAGCATAGTGATTAATCACAAAAACAATATGAAATTATATATATACTAGAGGCCCGGTGCACAAAAATTTGTGCACTCGGGGGGGAAGGGGAGGTCCCTCAGCCCGGCCTGTGCCCTCTCGCAGTCTGGGACCCCTCAGGAGATAACGACCTGCTGGCTTAGGCCTGCTCCTGGGTGGCAGAGGGCAGGCCCAATCCCTAGGTGCAGCCCTTGGTCGGGCTCAGAGCAGGGCTGATTGGGGAGTTGGGGCACCGCCCCCTGTCACACTTAAGGCAGGGTTGGTGGGGAGGTTGCAGCGCCACCCCCTGTCACGCACAGAGCAGGGCCAATCGGGGTTGGGGCGCTGCCCCCTGTCACGCACAGAGCAGGGCCAATCAGGGGGGTTGGGGCTCTGTACCCTGTCACGCACAGAGCAGGGCCGATCAGGGGGTTGAGGAGCTCCCCCCAGTCACGCACAGAGCAGAGCCCATCAGAGGGTTGGGGAGCTCCCCCCTGTCATGCACAGAGCAGGGCCCATCAGGGGGTT
Organism: Myotis lucifugus; assembly: GCF_000147115.1. Classification (NCBI taxonomy): domain Eukaryota; kingdom Metazoa; phylum Chordata; class Mammalia; order Chiroptera; family Vespertilionidae; genus Myotis; species Myotis lucifugus. The sequence continues at coordinate 942,010 of NW_005871151.1, read as the reverse complement.
GAGGAGCTCCCCCCTGTCACTCACAGAGTAGGGCCGATAGGGGAGTTAGGGCACCACCCCCTGTCACACACAGAGCAGGGCGGATCAGGGGGTTGGGGAGCCACCCTCTATCACCCACAGAGCAGGGCGGATCAGGGGGTTGGGGCGCCGCCACTGTCACACTCAGGGCAGGGCCGATGGGGAGGTTATGGCTCTACCCCATCACACACAGAGCAGGGCCTGGGGGGGGGGGGGGGTTGGGGCGCCACACCCTGTCACACATAGAGCAGGGCCAATCAGGGGGTTGGGACGCCGCACCCTGTCACACACAGAGTCGCAGGGCGATCAGGGGGTTTGGGCGCTGCCCCCTGTCGCGCTGATCCGGTGCCAGTAGGCCTCGCGGCTCCGCTGATCCCGGTGCCGGGAGGCATATTACCCCTTTACTATATAGGATAGAGGCCTTGGGGCCAGCTGGTTTTGCCTCTGAAAGATGTTCTTGGATCAAGGTGGGGGTCCCCACTCGGGTGCCTGGCCAGCCCTGGGTGAAGGGGATGATGGCTGTTTGCAGCTGGTCACACACCCTTCAGGGTGGGGGGTCCCCACTGGGGTGCCTGGCCAGTCTGGGTGAGAGGCTGAGGGCTGCTTTCAGGCTGGCGGTTGACTGAAGCTCCCAACCGCTCCATTTTTCTTTTTTTTTTTTTTATTCTGGGCCAGCTTTAGCTC